>NW_022601467.1:20665830-20873525 GCF_009176505.1 Sitodiplosis mosellana | reverse complement strand
TCTCTCTCTCTCTCTCTCTCTCTCTCTCTCTCTCTCTCTCTCTCTCTTCTCTATCTTCTACTAGAGACAGCATTTATTCCACTTGCTAATTCGTTCTCGCTCTCTACCTGAAAATTAAACTCACTGCAAAAATCAAATCAAAGTTGGCTGCGTCATTTTGTCGTAATGTTTTTCTTTCGTTCTTTTCTTTTCTCTCGCTTCCTTTTTTTTACTTCCATAGCTCTTGTATTCATCAGTTTTCTCAGTCGATTGGTACAAAGCTTTGAGTTCTTAACTTATGACTTCTTTTCAGGTTTATTATTGTTGTTATTAATGTGGTTGTCATTTTTCTTATTTACTACTTATTTTTTTCTCTCTCACTCCCTCTCTCTTTCTCTCTTGATTTCTGGAACTGAACACCCTCACAGCCTCACCTTCTGCAACCATTTCTCTCATTTTATTTTTGTCATACTTTTTTGTTCTGTTTTTTTTTCTCGTCTTGTTGATGTGCGGTTGTTAAGTGCTTTGATCTTGCACACGCATCACAGAATCAATAGCAGAAGAAGAGAAATACACACCAAAATACATGACACTCTCTTTCTCAATCATATGGAAGGCAACAAGCAACGAAATTGGGTTTCGCTCATTTTCCCATCCATGTTATTTTTTTTATTTCGAAATAAGTAATTTATTATGCGAGGCTTCTTCATCGAGGAAAATAGAAAAGGAGAGAATAAAAGAGAGAAAAAGAAACACCGAAATCTTTTCAAACAAAAAATGCCAAATTTTCACTTCGGTTTTTAATGCTACTTCTTTTTATCAACATACGCTCACTCGAGATGCACGAATATAAATGTTGAATTTCAAGAGACTTATGGCCACACAAATTCGATGAAATACACAGTCGATCATTTTTTTTCTAAATTCAATGACAAGAAAAGCTTTTTATGTTGAGTCTTCAAAAGTAACCAAGCCATCAATCGAATTGGTTTCAGCCATCGAATATTTGACTCTTTTTTTCGTCTCTTTTCGATCACTAATTAACTTCGAAATCTTTAATACGGGCTAGAGTGGATAAGATGATAATTATCAAGGCTAAATGAAGTTTGCAACAAATTCGGTACAAAAAACCGATCTCTAATAATCAACTTCAATATAGATCAAGTGGATCTTGTTGTCACAGAGAAAAATAATATTTCATTCAAACAATCATATCAATATAGAAAAATCCTAGTTGCTTAGCTCCTCCGCCAAATTGTTCGCTTTTGAATTAAACATACAATAGCTTTTGTGTGCAGAAAATGTTGCATTTGAATTTACAGAAACAAATTGGAAATGACGAAGTTTATTTAAATAATCACATAAATGATGGATTGATGATGCAACTGCGATGCCTTCGAATACCTTCAAGCCCTTTTGTTGAGCTGTCAATGTGTTGCTTTTCTAGAAAGTTCCTGTCGATGTTCGTCAATTGTCATAAAAAGCCAGTTGCCCTTCATTTCGTTCTGTTTCCGATTTCATTTTTATGCAATGCAAAATGAGCTGAAAGGGTGTTATATAAGAAGCCTTCAGGCGTTTTCATTCAAATAACTTGCAATACTCTTTGTATTGTTCAGTTGACAGTTTCGAATGCAATTGAAAATAAGGCGAAGCAAAATGCAATTAACCTTATAGTTATAAATGTGTTTGGGTAAACAGAACGATGGCTGTGCTCGTGAACTTTTTCTTCCACTGTGTTTTTATAGAGAAAATGAGTTTTTTTTTTTAATATTTTCTTTTAAATTTGTATAATATTCGATTGATTTTTTGATTTTTTTTACTTCCTATGAGAGGTGTTTGCAAGTGTTCGAAAAGACTCGAAAATACCTGAAATGTCTTCCAACTTTTACTTTTTGAATTGAGAAGACCCCAAAGTAAATGTACAAGTGTAAAAAACAAAAGAAAAATCATATGTGAGAATACATATATCGATTATTATGGACTTTTTCGTCCCATAACACAGGATTAGGGGTATAATGATTAGAAGAATTAAGAACGCATTTTCAACAATTTTTGTCTCTTAATAATAGATTTAATGATCAAAGGAACATTTCTGAAGTTTCAGAAAAAGAAATTCTAAAAAAAAGTAGTTTTTTTCAACTTTTTGTGATGGCATGGATGAAAAAGTCCACAAACACAGTTATGAGGTTAATAGAAATACGTTTTGATTTGTTGATTACGTCAATAGACTCCCCTTTCCATTTACTTGTTTACAAAAACCATCAAATGGATGCGAATTCCGTTTGCCGTTTAGGAACCATTGATTTGAAATCACCATCAACACTTCAAGTTAAAAATGTTTTATTTGGGCGAGTGTGTGAGAGTATGTGTGTGTGTGTGTGGAAACGAGAGTTTTGTGTACGATGTAAAAATCGACGGATTTTATGAGGCGGTAATGCAAACTTTTATACACCACACAATAAATGTTGCATCGATAAAAATGTGCGCGTTGTTTATTTATAAGTCATAATTGGGTTTACTTAGTTAAATGAGTAGACATTTGAAGTGATTTTTATCACCACTCAATCGTCATTATACATAACAGCGGCAAAGTCCTTATACGTTTCGCCGAAGTAAACTCCAATGAAAAAAGAAGAGAGAAAAACACGCGCGAAATTGACAGAGTGATGTTAAATTATTTCACATCATGAATGTGCTTTTTTCATAAACATCTTTTTTTTCGGTGGCACGTTTATGCTTTCATTCGATTATTTAAATATGTATTCAAGATCCAACCCCACGAGAGATAGATAGCCGAAAAAAAACGACACCAAAGAAAAAATATGCATTCAATTTTTATATTTCGGATGGAATTTCCTTTTTTCGGCCGTTTTCCCGTGTCGTATTGACACAAAACATTCACTGGTAAAAATATGAAAAGGGCAACAACAAAAAACAGTAACGCCGACGAGAGTTCTCGCATGTCAAGCTTATGAAATAAGAAGACCGCACCAAATGCGTTGGCCAATGTTTTATGGCTGCGCATTTTTTTTCGTAACAATGATGATGACATCGCGATCGAACAACTTAAATAAAATGAAGTACAAAAAACCGAAAACCGAGTGAAATGTGTGCAGAACATACGCGTGCACACATGCCAACAAGACGAGGGAGAGAGAAAAAAGAAGAAAACGACAGTTTTTTTTTTCTTCGTAAACATATGTTTTGATTTTATTAGAATGCAAACATATCACTGAACAAACGCCAGTTTTTGTGCCTAAGGAAACCACCGTGGATAAAAACCGTATTTACTTTTCTACCCTCAATATTGATTTGAGTATGTGCAATGTATTATTATTTATTTAACTTTATAGGTTTTTTCTCCGTTCGTTCTTTTTCTCTCAATCTCCATTGCTTTCCTCCTTTATTTCCTTCGTTTTCATCATCGTCGCAATCATCTTTTTCTATTGTACACAGTTTTCTTCTTCTTCTTCGTCATCATTTTTTCTCGCTTCTTCCTCCTGTGACTGTGTGCTTGTTTGTGTTGTTCGAATTGTGTTTTGCTCTTTTGTTGATATGTTTCACTTTACCGAAGAAACAAAGGAAACGAAACTGTATGAAAGTACACACAAAAAAAACACACAAAGTAGCTCAGAGAAGAAGGAGAAAAAGAAAAAATACGCAAGATTGCCAGAACAAACATATAATTCCCATTCTTTTGACATGTTGTACGGATTGTGTTTTTTTTACTTCTTTTTTTTATTCCCCGTTAACCATGTACTTGTGTGACTTATTGTTATTTTAACTCGTCGTTTTGATGCGTAGTTTTTTTTATGTGTTCTTCTCTGCTTCCCAATCTTCCGCCGTTCGCACGCATTTTATAATAAACATATTTTGCAAACAATTGAATGTTCATGAACAAATACATGGCGAAAGAAGGGCGTGAGTGCAGATGACGTTCCTTATCATTCACATTCACTTAAAACCGCACGATCATAATGTGGGCAATTTTTAATGGGTTTATCATGTTTCTCTCTCTTACTCTGCCTCTTTCCTAATACCTTGCGTGTTCATTCCGGTGTTTATGCGTCAAGACATCGATGATGCACTCAATAGTAACCCCATAAACTTGTTTGAGAAAAAAATAAAATAGCATTCTGATTCTTTCACCGACAATTGGTATGTTTTCATCAAATCGATCGAAACAAATGTGAATGCGCGCGGTGCATAAAAGCGATAAACAATCAAAATACGAGTATTTTCAGATTCTTTGACAGTTTAGCACGCTCTTCTCGTTCCTCTCACATTTCCGTGTGAATTTGTTCATTTCTGATTCAACATCATTTTCGTTTGTTTATTTGGAGTATGGTGAAGTGAAGAAAAGAGATGTGAAGATGATGCGCTTCGTTACAACGAATTTGCATGCAATTCAACTTCTCATGATTATTTCATGCATTTATGGATAAGTGTTTGTTTTGGGAGCGGCACACCTCGTCTCGTTGCACTATTGACTCGGCAACGAAATTCACTACCCATGACTCACAAACACACATATCACATTTACAATGCGATGTACTTCATGTTCAGATTGTGTTTATACACAAAGAGCCCGACTGTTTTTTTTCTGCATCCGCATAGACAAAGGACCTTTTTGAATGTACAGAGGGCAATGAGCCATTTATAAAATGGAGCTGATGAATTAAAAGAAGCGTTCCGCTAAAATCAATTCAATTATTCGCTCTTTTTGTCTCGTTCACTCACTTCCGTTCGGTGGTCCAAAGTGCACGCGACTGAGAGAAAATGAAGCGAAGAAAAGAAAAACAAATATATGAAAATACCATCAAAATTAGATGCTGTGATGCATTTATTCAATCTGAATTGGTTAAAAATGTTGGTGATGCTTTTATCGATGTCATCATCACACTGTTCACAGTCAATACCCAAAACTTGCTTCAAACTTTGTGTATGTATGTGGGGGAGAGGAAGAGAGTGAAATGAAACGGAGAAAAGAAACGTGAAATTAAATTTCATCGTTGTGATCGCGATTAAAAAGAGAAGTGAACCAATAGATGCGGATGATGACGAACGATAGAAATGAAAATATTTGTTGAAGAGCACACAACAGCATAAGCATCAACAACAGAAAAGAAAAGCGGAATCTCGTCAGTATCGCATAATAAACTCGATAAATTAACGGAAATAAGAACTGAAAATCGACAAGAAAACATAAATACTTTGAAAAGTTGGTGCTTGAGAGGACGGGAAATCCACTTCGATTTTTTATGCTTACCGAATAATTCAGCATTTTTATATAGTGGCTACATAAGCGTATATTTATTTTGTAACAACATCTTTGAAACATCTCGCTCGCTCACTCTCTCCGCAGTCGACGGCCCTCTCGCGCGCGCCTCGTTCATTCAGAACTGAACAGGCAATATTTGCAATAAAAATTTCATCTATAATATATGTTTATTAGATTCTGTTTCTGTTATATTCAGGGATCCGCCGCGCGCATAATGGCCCATTCCTTGCTCTAGATATTGCATTATATACACGCATCGTACGAAAAAAAAGCCAATCATGAAATCATAAATCATCGTATCAATCAAGTGAAGAGTTTACATTCGATGCTGGAAAACGGAAAATAAATATAAAATGATTTTGCTCAGGTACAAAAGTACGGATGCGGGCAAAGAGCAGAGAGTCGGAGATGGAGAGAAAGTGAGCGAGTAAACGGAGAAATACGAAAATAACACGAAATAAATAAATAAGCACAAGAGCTGCGGCACATCTTGGCCTCTCTCACTCAACAAACGGATAAAGATAGCAAAAACACGAAAGATAGCAAAAACACTGTTCGTGTCAAGGAAGTGACGTCGTCGACGTCGTCGACGTCGTCACCACCACCGTTGAACAGCAGACGACCAACGCGAAACAAGAATAAATCAAAATTTTTGATCGAAAGCTACTTTTCAACATGCTAATAATAAATTTGTATACGAATAATAATCGTGGCCATGTACTGCGATTTTCTGTGTGTGTGTGTGTGTGTGTGTGTGTGTGTGTGTGTGTGTGTACTCAACATATACGAACACACCGAGCGAACAAGGTACACACACCGAATAATCGTTAGACGCCGAAAAAAATTCCCTTCATAAATTAATATTCGAAAAGTTTTGCGAAAAACTACTCACCCCATCATCAATGAGCCCCATCATCTGTCAGTAAGACAGTTAGTCAGTGCGAGTTTAGACTGTACAATGGCGCTAAAGCCGTGGCTGTTGCTTCCAGTGTCGTCGCCTTGCGCGCCTATGCATACGATTATTTATCACGCACTTGCTGGAGAGAAAATCCAATGCACTCTCTCTCTCTCTCTCCCTCTCTCTTACTTTGGTCGTGTGCCATCGTCATTCTCGTTCATTTTCGATGTTCATATTCTCGACATTTCATTTTGAGCATTTACATGATTTTCTCATCACTCAGTTTATCACATCCAAGCAAAAGTAAATTATCGTATCGAAGACAGAACATCCTTCTTCTATTTCATCATCCGTCGAGCAGCAAATACTCACACACAATACATGGCTAATGCAAAGCAAATTACACAACAAATGAAATGAAAGGCAACTCAGAATGAGGAGAGACGATAGCAGAAAGGGAAGAGCGAATAAAAAGAGTTATACCGCCACGGCCAAAGCCACACCACATCATGAAAAGGGAAAAACGGATTGACTCCATCTGAAGGGAGAAGCAAACGAAAGATGGAAACGAATAGCGAAGAATGAAGAGAGAAAAAAAAGCGATCCAGCAAAAGACAATAGGCACAAACACACAGAACATCTCAAGATAAAAAATTTCATTCATTTTCGTAACGCATAAAACTCCCGAGGCATATTTCAGATTCAAAAGAAATTAAGAAAATTGTGTGTATCAAGTGGCGATTCTTTCGTCGCTTTTCGTTTATTTTCTAGGATTATTATTCATACTTTTCTCCTTCTCTTTTTCTGTCGTCCATCCCTTTTTTTTTCTCAATACATGAACCGACAGTATGTTTTTTTTTGTGTTGGCTGTATGTGTGTGTGCTCCCGAGAAAAGCGAATTCCAAGTTCAACAACAAGAAGAGCAAGAGCAACCCTTTCCGTTGAAAGACTTTTCAATGTAAAATAACTCATATCGTCACCAATTTGACGTGCGGTGTGTCACAATGGCAGAATGGCAACAACCCAACCCAACTGAACCAACCAAAATCTACATGCACAGCACTAATGTATATTTCTCATTTCTTCACTGATCTTCCAATAAATCACTTGGCTCTTGCTCTCTTTCTCCCTACTCGTCGACGTTCGGACACATTACACGACTATAAACACGAGCGCCAATATTAAAAAACAAGTCAAAGACTTCTGGTTTTTTTGTGTGCCCTTTTCGCTTGATAGAAAACGTGAATGTATTGAGTTTGATGCTTTCGGACAGTTTATTCCATAGTTGTTATGGCCAGAGAGGGAGAGAGAGAGAGAGAGAGATAAAGCACAGAGAGCAAAGAAAAACGTAAGATTTGAATATTGTTGATTCATTTGGATTCGGATCGAAATGAGAGAACGAGAAAAAAGCCAAGTTCGTTCTTCATTCTTCAGATTAATAAGAACAATATGGTTCCTCTGAACACATACACACACCATTTACTTGAAAGAATCACTTGTCAAACATTGAATAAAATCAACAATAAACAACTACGAAAACCTCTTAAATACTTTTGTATGTTCAGCGTGATTAATTCGTTTCATGTGCATAATGATTTGGAAAATCCCAATTAAATGTTTATGTTCGCCAATAATGGAGTGAATTCTGTGGCCATGCCAAGCAACCATATGCAAAATCAAATATTGTTTGTTCTGGTGATATATTCCCGGTTTTTGCCAGGTAGTGATGGTGGTGGTGGTGTTTGTTGCTACACACACACACACACACACACACACACACACACACAAAGAAAAACAGCTCAACTAACATCTCTCGCTCGATCTCTCTTCTTTCGCCACTATACGAACTTTGACTGAAATGAAGTGTTTGATTAAAAACATTCTTCAGCTCAACCATTTTCAGGCTCTCGGCTCTTATGCTTCAACAGCACTCGCAATCACCGATATGGATGCCAAGTGGTAATTGTGTCGCTTTCCCTTTCTACTGTTGCGGTCGCTCGTTAACTGCCAAACAAAAACAAAGAAACGGTAACGTCACTTGAATACGCACCGTTTCCATTTCAAGGGGATGGAAGGAGTTGTATCGGTTTTAATTTGAATCCCTTTCGAAACTAAAATGCTATCAATAACATTCGCTCCATTACAATCACTTTAAGTCACCATTCACTTTATCCATTCATTTCAGTGTACTGGTTCTATTTGCATCGTCCGGCTCTGAGATAATATGGTGACCATATTATGGTCTCGCTAGTTTTAAATACATGCCAGAAAAAAAAATCGGACGATACAAAAGACGATAACCGATAATGAATTGAAATCATTTGGCAATACATTTTTTTGTTACCTTTTTTTCTTATTGAAATGAACCCAAAAATCAAACCACACACTTGATTAAAGTTCGAAATTCTTTACACACCAAAGCATTAAATTGAATTTCAATTTGATAAAGAGCCATAAGCGGTGTTTGAACTATTCCAATAATGCGATTCAATCGGTTGACATATTTAAAAAAAAGAACTTGATTTGAAATTCGAGCACACGTGCAGAAGATACTCGATGTGGAAACATGGATGAACTGCAATACTAGTTTGGTATCAATAAAGCAAATTAAATTAAATATCGGGTCTCACATGAATAGTATTCGTTGAATACCATAGATATCGACACGCATCATCTACGATAATTTAACATGGTCTTCTCATTTTTTCAAAGAGGAAGTGTTTTATTGATTCATTCAAAGGATAAATTCATGTGATTGTGTTCATGTGTTTAGATCTTTCGCCCAATTCTGGGGCAATCGTGCTTAATTTTATTTCATCCGAACCTAGGACAATTTCATGTGAAGCACCATGAATACCGAATCAAATATATTCAATGAAATGAGCTTCATCATAAAACTATGGCAATAAAACGCATTTCAAACAGCCCTAATTACACACATTATTCAGTGATGTGATTTGGTTGTAGAAAATGTCGCAATAGAAACCTTTGAACATTCCATTTCAAAAAAGAGCATTGAAATAAAAACGTCGTTTTTCATTCGATAAATTCAATGGGAATTTTCATCGATGAAAATTTTACTCATTTTTCCCCTCTAAAGTATTGGTTATACAATAATAAATATAATTTTCGAATGAAAACACCAATAAAGGTTCGCACGCATCACAAAATGATTGGTTCAATTATTATATATTTCACAGCGAGAGAGAGAGAGAGAGAGAGAGAGAGAGAGAGAGAGAATATTTTCGATTTGACGACAACGGGCCGGGGTGAACAGAGAAAAAAAAAGAAATATCACATTAAAAGCCATATTAAAACGTTCAAAGATTATTTTAATGTTCCGAATTCAATACGTTATATACATTGGGAAAAACGTACGGCAAATAATCATATTGAAAGATTGAATGGAACAAATAAACCATCTGCAATATATTTTAAAACCATAGAAAAACATTAATAAATTTGCTTTTTGTTCGATTGATTTCAATTATTGGAATTCATTGCGTTTGGGGTTTTTTCCTCCATAAATAAATATAAATTCATTTTGCCAAAATGAAAAATGAGTTATATAAAATGGATGTGTGTGCGCTGTGTGCTGTTAGATGATTGCAAATTTCATTATTGCGTAATAATTGATAATGTTCATTAAAACGTGTCAGATTGAAAGCCTTTTTATAGTATTCAATGAGCTTAAAATGAAAGCTGTTGCAATTTTCACTGTTTGCAAACGCACCTCTGAATATATGTGTGTGTGGCCGTTCGAAATGCGGAAACGAAAGTTATAGAAAGTGGTCAAATGGTGTTCAACTTTTAACTGTGTATTCCAATATTTATGCGGTCTCTGGCCATTCAAATCACGTAGCGTACATTGAGTAAGATTGATTTTTGAGGTTTTTCTATGTTATATCGTCGTCCATGCATAACAAAATAGCCGACAGCTAACTGTGAACGGGCCAAAACCACCACCTGAACTGAAACTATTTAATTGTTTTGATTTTAACACGCCAATAAAATACATTAATGATGTCGTCGGTCGTCGCCATTTTCGACAGCATGATTTTCCGTACGTCAATTCGGAGCATTTGATACGGCCGCTTTGGATCCACACCATTTCGGTATCCTAGATACATCCGTCGTCGTTTTGTCGTCGTCGTCGTCGTCGTCGTCGTCGGGGCAGCAAAAGGTCTCTCTGGTTGTTGCCTCAAGAGGTGCGAAATACTAAATGCTAGAAAATCTTTGGAAAATAATAGTAAACCCAAAACTAATACCTGCTGCTGTGCACAAAAGCGACAAGCAATAAGCACGTAAAGTGGATCAAGTAATCACGAAGCTCGAATCCGAGCTAAAGTGGACATCAATAGTAAGAAATGCGGCAGCAGCAATAGCACAAACACCATCGGCATCAATGCCAATAATAACAATCTGGCAGATAGAGTGGACGAACGAGAGGAGACACACAGATAGAGGGAGTGCCGAGCCGATCCGAGTCGAGTCCCAACAAAAAGAACAATACGGCTAAATCAAAATAACCCAAAGCATTGCTTAACTGTTGCTGAATGACAGCTGAAAAGTAAATGGACAAATTTAATAACAACAAGTTAAGTGTGTTTATATGGGCGACGATGCGAACAGCCATCAAATTATAATGATCTTATCTGTAATTTGTCTTGAGATTTTTCTCCTTCATCAACAATGATAAAACAACAAGCAGCGAAACGCCATGAACAGCAAACAGACACAAATACAACACGAGAAAGATAGAAAGAGAGCCATGGCAAAAGCCGGGTCACAACGGAGCGAAAGAAGGAGCTCGAATGCTCTCTGTTATAAAAACGGCAACTAAAGCAATCGAATCGAAAAATAATAAATAAATACGATATAGCAAGAATGAAGAGCGAGAGAGAGAGAGAGAGCGAGAAGGAAAGAAAAGAGAGTCACGCGGGAGAGTTTGAGTTGAAACGGCAATGCAATTGTGTATACCGTTCAATTTTCGTCTCTTGATTTTCGCTTCATTAATATTGCATTGCAATATCGAATTCGGAATACCGGAGTAAACACAATCTCCCTTCCTGCAGCGATATACGTTATTCAATCCACAAAAGCAGATTGGACTCGGACTTGGACAGTGACTGATGTCATTGCAAAAACGAACAGCAGAGGAAATGTGTGTTTTGTGTATTCAGAAGTGTGCACACCGTTATTCGTTTCGATTTTTGTCGTAATACACTTCTTTTTCGTCTCCGTATGTCACTACCTATTTCATTTCTTTATTTTCACAAATCGAATAAAAAAAAATCATTTTGTCTGTACTAATTGACGATTAGAATTTCAATTTGAACGATGGGTTTCTCAAATTTGATGGACTCATTTTTGGTTGCGTTCAATGCTCTTACATTGCGCGTGTTACTGTGGCTTTTCCAATTTTCAAACCTTCCTGCGATGTAAATCAAATCGAAGCGTATCGAATCACAAACATGATTTACCTATAAAATTAGCCTCAAGATAGGAAAAGATTTTTTAAAAAAACGCATGTAAATTAATTAATTTTCAATGTTTTGTTGAACAACATCGTTGATATCGCAAAAATGTTTAAAAATTCAATTTATTCACTCTTGAGCTCTAATTTTATTGTATGAGTCGCACATGCACACTAATTATTACCACTGGTGAATCGTTTCAGTGGAACCGCATCGAAAAATGTATATTGCTTAATCCATGGGGATGTTAAGACGTAGATCGACGCGTTTGACTCTTCTTTGGTAAAATGAAAAATGACACTTTTGTGTCGAGGCCCTTTGCGTGGCAAAATTATTTCTTGATTGATATACATGTTAACGCAAAGGTCAATAATCAGTTTGTAATTTCATTCGCTGACAGTTTATCGGGATTTTCGACAGAAATCGTTTAAGCTGTCGAATATTTTGTCAGTCATTTCGTTGCGATGGCTGCTGATGTTGTGTTTTTTTCTCTCCCATTCTCGTGTGAACAATTGTCCATCGATACACATGAAACCTTCTGCACCACCATTTTGGCTTCATATAGTTTATGTCCGATGGCTTATAAAGGCTCGGTTGAAAAGTGAAAAACCCAATTTGAGAGACGAACGAAAAAAACAACGAAATTGCTGCTCAAAATCGAAAAATCACACTGAAACGCTTTCATTAAATGGTGCTCTAAAATAATGCGAAATGGAATCAAGTTAAAGAAATTGATTGCTTTGGCATCTCCAAGAGACCCCGAAGGGCGCGTATCGATGTTAGTTCATTCGACATGTTTGACGGTTTGGTTCATCGTAGCAGAATTAAAGTCACTGTGCATCAAATAACACACTGACGCATATCGGTGCGGGAAAATCAAGCAAAGAAGCAAAGGCGAGGGAAGAAAGAAAGAAAGAGAGAGAGAGAGAGAGAGAGAGAGAGAGAGAGAGAGAGAGAAAAAAAACACTGAAATGCGATGTTGAAAATCGCGTCGTCATTTCGTGTACAAAATGAAAATTTCATGTTCAATGGCTAGAGCACGTCGATAAATTCCCGAAACCATAAGCGTGTTGCATGAAATGAAATGTTGCGGTGCAGTTCATTCGCAGCGAAATGAGTCAATTATTGTCGTTACAGGGATATTTCACCTCCCTTTCCCATTCTCTTCTGTGTAGTATCAACATAATTTGGGGGTTTGGAAAAACCGAGAAAAACGAAATAATTGGTTTGACACAAATATGCTGTTAATGCATGCTGATTTAGTGGCTGTTGTTTGCCATATGCTGTTGCTCGTCACTTGCTCTTTCTTTCCTTCTTGCAGCAACAGTTTCCCTGTGGTGTGCGTCGCAGTCCAAAACTATTTGGCATTTTTGAGACAGAGACGATGTTTCATAAAGCAATTTGCTTGGAATAGAAATCAAATTCAATATTTCCAGAGCCTTGGCTCATGGCCATCCACTACCGAAATGAATTACAGCGCAAACAAATGAGCGATCAGGCAAGCATTGAGACCGTGATGTTGACGGTATTCATATGCTTTGAGATTTAATGACAAGTCGCTAAGATCTATGGAGAATCAGAGAAAATGTGTAAGACTTAGTTGAATGACAGGCTGAATTTTGTCGGAATCTCATCGAAATTGACTAATCGAAAAACACTGCGAGTGTAGCCATTGGCTCAGATCTTGAGAATTGTGAGCCATACATGTGTTGCTCATTCGCTTTCGCCCAGGCTTTCGTTGTCGCTGTGTGCGTATCGACATAATTATAGCGATGCTTGTGTTTTCATTGCATCCCCTGTTCACAATAGTATGCGTGTGTACTACTCATCCGAAAGAATCGGGATTTCGCGCCCGAACCCAGCGGTGTCAGCAGAGCAACAGTGTGCATCATCGTTTGCTGTTCATGGCATCGAGCGCGAAAATGTTTAATTGTTTGTTGAGTGTATGTGTATGTATGTGCTGTCACCTCTGCATCGAACAATATCCGAGGGTATTAACGTCGAATTCCTACCAGTGCTCGTGTAATAATAAGTTCACTTTAAGCAAGTGGGTGGATGAATGGTTTCACATCACACAGCTCACAGCGAACTTCTTTAGATTTCTTCATCTTCTTGTTCGATTTTTTCCTCTGCCTTTCCTTCACTTGAACTTCTTCTTCTTCTTCTTCTTATGGTTGTTGTTCCATATTACTCGCTTGTTTTTCTGATCCTTAGTTTTCCACTAGCATGGTTTCTTGTCTTGTTCTTTTATGGTTTGTTGGCCGTCGTTTCGTTACACATTTTCTTTGTGTGTATCGTTTTGGTTTCTCTCTCTCTCTCACACTATTCAATATTCCATGCCAATGACATGCACGAAATTGAAATGACAGGAAAGATACAAGCGCGCGCTCAAAATGGGATTGGCGAATGCTGGGGTGACTGAGACACGAGATGCACTGCTGATATGGAGAAATAGAGTCGAAAGGCAAGAGCAAAAGAGAGAGAGAGAGAGAGAGAGAGAGTGTAAGAGAGAGAGAGAGAGAAAGAGACGGCCCAGTGCTGAATGAAACAAAAATGATTATGTCGCCAACAAGATTAGTCAGTCAGCCGTGTTCGGTGGGGGGTTCCAATAAAAATAAATTGCCTTCGCAACACAAATAGTTGCCGGTTTCTATCCAAGACGACGGTCAAAATGAATTCATTGCCGAACGCACAACTTTCCATTGATATTATTTCGATTTTCACATCTTTTTTTTTCGAATATTTTTCCAGATAAAATGATGAGAAACGAAATTATTTTCAGTATTCGAACACATTGAATATATCGAAATGTATAAATAATCATATGAAAAGTATGCTGAAAAAATTGTGAAGCTTCAGTATAACTGGAAACTTTTTTACGATGTCTCCCCATTTGGTTCAATGGTCAAATTGTTAATGCCTTTTTCATTTACCAGTCATTATGTTGTCAAAGTATATTGACAGTTATAGATTTTAATTTTATGCACACGAATTTATGTGTTTGTGTTGATTTCATTGAGTGTCCCTTATTTCAGTTCATGTTGTACTGTATTTTACAATGCTACACAAGACCTACGAACCGTTTGGATGATATTCGCATCGACTAAAACTAATGGCGTTGGCTTGGCCGTGGCCGGGGACGGGGCCTGGCTCCACACGTAGCTAAGCAAATGCTCATAATTGGAATGATCGGTCGCTATGTCGATGACTGCAAATATTTTTCGTTGCTTTAATGCTATTACTCGAAACAATACCCACATTTCGTAGATGTTTACTCTCCCATAGTTTATATATTGTGTGGAGTCTCTTGTCTTGAAGCATTCCCATGTTTATCAATTTTTTTCTCTTTTTCTTCTTTTTCTCTCCTCTTCTCTATTTACATAATGCCGTTATTAAGTGGCCTTTTTCGTTCCCAATGCTGGGTGTGTTGTGCACCAAAGTGGTGGAATATATATATCGACCATTGGCTCGGTGCCATGAACACCGAACGATGTACTCGCGCTGTGGACATTGTATACACATTCGGAGCGACGAGCTAAAAAAACCCGATTGTTTTTATTTACACACATTTATTGTAGCGGTACAATATGAGCGTGAAATTGTTGGCAAAGACCTACATATCAATTGGTGATGCATAGCTGAGCGTATGTTGTGTGTTCTTCAAATGCTGTCCGTATTGGAAATGCGAAGAGTCACTTATTGCCCATAAGCTTGTCTGCTCCTTAGCAATTGATATAAAATATACCATATCGTGTGGTATTCGCTCTTTTATTTTAACTTTTCCGTTGTAAAGTTCGTTCAATTCTTTTTTTTTCTACTCTCATCGTCGTTTGTCTGATCCTATTTCATTATTCTCTTTTTAGCACATAAAATTGTGTGCATGTCGCAATATTGAGTGCCGATAGTTTGGTGTGCATTGCAGCCATCGTTTTTTATGGCTGTTTCATTGCAGGTCTGTGTCCTGAGATAGAGGCGTGTGTGTGTGCATGTGAATATAAGGCCGTAGCACTGTTGATTCACATTCGGCCAAACTAAAAAAAAAAAAACTATACTCATTAACGACGACAACAGCCAACGTCACTTTCTATTTTCTTTGCTTTTTCCGCTTCAATTTGGCCCGTTTACCGAATGAAACGGACGAAACAATCGCGCACCAACAATAACAAAAACTCATTAATTGATTTATGAGCAAAATTTATTGCTTATTACGCTTCGCTTGTGCAAATACAAGACAAACATTTCTCTCTTCCTCACTTACCTCTCTACATGGGCGATCGCTCATCCACTCGGCCAGTCTGTATTACGTTGGCGATTCTTCTGCACACGGCACAAACCTATATAAACACACCAACTCCCTTCAGAGAAAAAAAAATGGAAGGAATATTGTCGATTAGTTGTAATCGAATGAGCCGTACAAACGGAAAAGAAAACAAATTCATTTTGGCCGTGTTGAATATATCGAGTTCACACCTAGTTTTTCCTCCCGCGCGCTCTCTCTCCCATCCCAATTGCACGATTTTCTTAAGTTCATTGAGTGGTTTTAATATCCGAATCCGTTTTCTCAAAATCATTCAATATAAATTTGATCAGTTTATAGATTAGATTAAATTGATGAATACCAAACATTATTCATATCATAACACACAAGCGTCTTGACTTTAAGGCGAACTGAACCAAATCGGAAACGTAGGCATTTCTCAAAGCATGGGATAGAATGGCAAGAACAAAACAACGATGATGAAGAAAAAAAATATTTGCACTTGTAATGAATGAGTGGAAGCGGATCGCATACAAACACACGGCCAACCAATAAAGTTTTAAATTACAAACTATCGATAAACTCAATGGCCAGGGCTGAGCCGAGCCACTTGCACACACACAACAGTGTACATGCAGAATAATCGTTGGTTGTGGTGTGCTGAATGAAAGAAAATATCGTCCGGGAGATGGCTGTGAATGATATAAACAATTTGTTGAAAATGTCACAGCCCCATACATTCTTACATGGTGGAGGGTCAAACTAAAAACATTGTGCACATTATATTGAGTGAATGCTTGGTAATGCCATTCCCATTTTTCGCCGTCGTCGTCGTCGTCGTCGTCATCATTCGCAGCACTCTGCACACTTCACGGCTCAATCAAACACAAACTATCCAATTACCAATTTTCATGGAAAATCATTCAAACGCACAATAATGACACAAATACTATGCGAAGCAAGCAACAGTTTGTCATTCAAGCGAAATGGATATTTATCTTTGGCGATGACGCAAAGAAGGGCGCATCAAGCATGGAAAAATAGCAAAAATGCTTGTGTATATGTGTGTATTACACATCGGGGCAAGAGAGTAAAAATAAATGCAAAGAAAAGAAAATTGAATGAAGAAAAAGTAAAATGGCAGAAATAAGACGAAAAAAAGCAAAGGAAAAATTGAAAACATATTTATTAGCAGAGAGAATCCATTCGAAACTGATTGGATACATGAAAATGTCTAATTTGAAAGCGGATGCCATCGTTACGAGACTGCAAAGTTTTATGAAAAAAAAAAATTATTATGCTGAATATCGTTTGTTTGCTTTCACTTCGATCGAAGTTTCAATAATAATTTTGTGTGTTTTCTTTTTCTATTTGCAGATTTTTCTACCTGTATCACTTTTCTTTTTATGCATATCATTACCGATTCAATGGCCAATACAGCAGCTTAGCGTTGACAACATCGTGGCTTTTCATCCAGGTAAAATATTCTCGTTGTTGGTCCTGGCGATCAAATCAAAGTTTGGCAAGTCAATTCTGTGTGCATGACCTAACAATATGTTGAATTGGCCGTTTAGGACACTGCATTTGAATTGCAAACGAAACATTGAGATCACGTGGTTCAGAGTAGAGGGAATTTAGTTGTTTTCAGAACATTTCTATTTCACAGAAGCGAACAATTTCTCAAGACATCTGCACATTTTAAACACTAAACAATAAATTCCTTTGAAACATATTCAATGCGAAAACAACCGTATATCGTTGGAATGGCAGCCAACTGTTTGTTTCAAAATAATTAACCAAACAGCATTAAGCTCTGCAAAGCAAAATAAACGTAACGAAAATAAAAGCACAAAATCCATTTGAATCACAGCGAAATGAAAGAAAAAGAGGAATAATTTTCAATATAAAATCAAAACAAAAACAGTTTTCTCGTTATTCTTTGTTCTCCCTGTTTGTGTTGTTGTCGTTTTACTAAACACACTTTGTAGCACATTTCAGGCTGCGAGAATCAGTGGCAAGCTCCACTCCACTCCACTCTCTGTAACGGGAACAATGTAATGCTTTTCAGCCAATCGGATTTGACATGTTGAAAATGCATGCGAGCAAGCGAATCACGTGGATCGTCTGTTTGGAAAATTTCACGTGTGCTCTATAATTAATTCACGTGACCTAGCAACAATTGGAGTTTCATCGTTGCGATTTTATTACGAAGAAGGAAAAAAATGAACGGGGAAAGAGAGGTAGAGGGAGAGAGAGAGAGAGAGAGAGAGAGAGAGAGATGAATGGATAACAGCAGAAAGAGAATGCGTTTGCTCTCATCAAAAAACGGGAAAACTGTCCAGCCATTTCGAACAGAATGGCAGACATTTTTGTGACAAAGGGAATTGTATTTCAATTTTCTCTCGCTGCATCCCTTAGCAGCAACCGGTAGCATTAATCGATAATAATGATTATAACTAGAGTATTATAGTACGAAATACGTTAGATACGCTCCAGCAGTTCCGTTATAAAAGCAGTTTGAGTTTGAGCGACCGTTTCGTTCACGTGGCATGTTTATTAAATAATGAGAGTAAACATTTGCTGATTCGCTTTCTTTATCCGCATACTTTCATCAACCCATTTCCCATGCTGCGAAATTCCACTAGATTGGCAATATATTCAGAAAGAAAAATTAAACACACAAACAAGGAATGAAAATAAATGGAAGAATATTTTCTGCCCTGTCACTTGGATTATTAGCTTCAACGCATGGAACATTGAGTAATTAAACTATATTGCTGGTTGCATTTCACGCTGTTTTGAATTCAAACTGTTCGATTGAAAGTTGCAACTGGACAATAATATGGGATGATAGACGACCCAATGGGCACAGTGAAGAAATTATTTCAACATTAAAGAATGTTCTGTCTTTTGTGTGAACAATAACAGCCATACCATCTCTCTACTCTATTTATTGCTTTATTATTTTCAAATAATGTCAATTTAATTGGGAAATTCCATTTTATTCTTCTTCTCTGTTTCTCCTGTTCATAGCATTCGATGATATATTTCTTCCATCACTATGAATTGCCTGTGATTATTCAACAAGCCCAAGTGCAGCAGATACTTCGGTTGCGAACACGTCAAAGGCATCAGCAACAAAATGGTAACGGTGCACACGGTGCAACGAATAATGCGTCCAACATAAGAAATGGTTCGAATGCAGCAAATCAAGCGAATAACGATACAATGGGTAACAATCAAACGAACAATAATGGCAACAGTCCCAATAACAATAACCGTCGCAATGGCAATTTGCTCACAACGATTTCGTTCATTTTGAGCTTACAAATGGCCACTACGCTATTCAACTATGCGACACGTTTGATTGGAGCGCTTCAAGGTCGGCTAACGAATGATGTACTCGGCACGGCCGCATTTTTCAACAATAATAATGACAACAGCTTAAACAACAATAACAATAATAATCCAACGGCAAACATCACACGCTTACGCATTAACCTGAGCCGATTGCGACGTATTAATTTGGCTGGCATACAAATTAATCCAATCCAAATTAATCCGGCCGATGGCACTGGAAATATTCGCATCGATAGAGATGAAACAGCCAACGGTGTTGGACCAATGGACGAAAATAGTATGGCCGCTGCTGCCGTTGCCACCGCATCGTCATCGGCAGCAACCAGCCAAACGAATCACCGTGAGGCACACGATGATGAATCAAATTGTCAATTGCATCATGAATTGAACAACAGTAACAATGACACAAAATCCAATGAAAATACATTTGACCAGATTGCTACCGATGACTTTGACATCATCGATGCAAACGATGGAATCGAGGTAAAACCAAACAATGAATTAACCAATGCGGCCGCATTTGATAAAGCCAAACTCGCATCACAATTGGCCGACAAAACATCATTCTATCGTATTGACCGGACCCACGACGGATCATCACTTGATTACGATATACAAATTCAATCAATTGATCCGAGTCCATCAAATTTGAAAATTGAAGATCCGTGCAATACTACAGCAATAAGCAATGATGTAAATCATTTGACAATGAATGCACCGTGTATAGCTAACGATATGAATTCAACGGGCCCAATCAACGCTGGCAACGGTGATGGGCTGTATTTTCGACAACGGTCGAATATAACGTCGACACATCAAACCGAACCGTGCGGCCAAATCACATCTTTAGACGAATTTTCAGCTGAAAGTCATAGTTGGATACAGGGTGATAGAGGAGATCTTAGTTTAGCAAATACAGATATTGGCATTTGTACAGAATTAGAAGGAGCAAAAACGTCATCATCACATGCCGCTACAGCGGCACCTGCACTGGGCGAATCGTCGAGTCAGCGAAAGAATGTCACAATCACAACATCACCAAATACGACATTCGACGACGTGGCCGATACGACGACGACGACGACAACGACAACGACAACGACAACGACAACGACGGTGGCACTGGCCGACAAAAACATTCTGACAACAACAAAAAACAACATTGATGGTCCATACGCATACATATAAAATGTTGAAAGAGAGAAGAAGAAAAAAGAAAAGAAAAATGAATAAGAAATAAAACGCGTCCACAGAATATAAAGTTCAAAATTGGAACATTAACTGAAACACACAGCGTTTCGGGCCACACACCGGAAATAAGTTTGTTTGTTACGTTTAGCCATGGTTCCGGTGCAAAAAGTATATGTGCGAGCGAGCGAAAGAGAAGTGAGGGATGGATGGATGGATGGATGGAGAGACAGAGATAAAACCGATTTGATTTCAGCGAGAATGAAAGTTCTTTTGTGTTAGCACTTCAGGTTTCACTCATGCAAAATTCTTCATTTGTACTTTCATTTCTTCTTCATTCTTTTCTTTTTGTATTCTTTTCGAAATTGAGCGCAGCAGTTCAGTTTATTTTTCCTTTTCGTATGTATTGTTGTTAAGAATTGTTCAATCGATTGGTATAAGAGTATGTATAAAAAATATATATTTATTGAAAATACGATGTAATCTGTATAATTTATGAAACTTTTCTTCTTCGTTTTTTCTTCTGTGAAAAAAAATAATTGTTTGCTAGCACCCCCATCTAGGGAAATAATTTAACATACAACGCAAACTTTTTTTTCTAAATGAATGAATGTAAGTAAATGCTGAACGGAGACAGAGAGAGATGGCCATAGGAAAAAATTTATTGTGTTGGGCTGCATGCGATACTCTTGAATAGGATAACGAGCCCAAGAATGTTGACGGAGAAAAATGTTTTGATTGCCTTAAATCACAATTGATGAATCACTGCAAATTAGTTTATTTTTTCTCTTCTGTTCTAAATCCAATTACATCATAAGCTTCTCTTAAACATTGATATAGAAAATGGTAAACAAGATGGAGAAGAACGATTCGTCCGCAAAAAAATACTTGTAGTACATAAACTTTAAACAAAGATGAAATCTGAGAACTATAGTCGACGAATATTATTTCATGTTGTTTCTTTTTCTAAATGCAAATTCACTTTGAATCAATAAAGTAAATGACGGGAGTTCCCATACAATTTTCTCATAGAATGGCGATTAGTTTTCTTTTAAATGGGCGTCCACATTAAAATGAATCGCGGTGAAAAGGTAAATTAGCTCTAATATTTGGATATACTATAATCCGGTGCGATGATTTTGAAGCGGCAAATTAGCAGATGCAATGGATCCAATTGAGAATTTATTTATTCAATGTGAATAATTCCCATCTGTTTTGATTTAACATACAAATTGAGTCGAATTGGCCCGAAGAATTGATTAGGTAAGTATGGATATCGGTTGCAAACTGATTCGAGCATAGCTAAATTATAATCGTTTAATACGATGATCAAATCGTTTACTTGCCGATTCAAATATAATTTCCATACGGTTAAAACGTTGCTAAGTTAAATAGGTACACACGTTGTGTTGGTTGCCAAAAACCGTTCGCATTCCGAATAATTTGTGGATCATTGTCGTCGTTGTCGTCTGTATGGTATGTCAAATATCATTGCGCGATGGTTGGATAGAGAATGATGGAACGGATTTGTGTATTTTGGTTGTTGTTGCTTTTAAAAAGGCAAAACTTGTGAAATATGCGGAAAACAATTTTCCAGAGGGAAGCGAAAATATTTTAGCGTCGTCATTTACATTGAACGAAATACGATGGATGCAATAACAATAACCCTAACGAAAACGTTATTTACCATTTCCCATTGAAATTTCCGCTGTGTCGTTTGTCGCCTGACGCAAATTCGAACGCGAATAAAGACACTCGGCGATTGTTTGATTTTCATTGTCTGCGGCATGTGAGTGAGCGTCTCTGGGTATGCATTTGCGTATAACATATAACCGACTAAAAAAAAAACACAGCCAATCCAATTCATAATTTTGTTCTTCAGGGGATCGTTTGTTTTTACCTTTACCTTTGCCGTTTTGCCAAAGAGATAGAGAGATTTCCACCACATCGTCGGGAATAATAACTGTAATAATGATGGGGAAAAAAGTGCACTAGAGAAAATGTACACGAAACTAAACACACATACCTATATGTGTCTGTTTATTTGGACGAATAGGAAAGAGAATGAACAGGGAAAAAAACGCATAAAATTTTGTTTTCAACCGCGTTTCGCGCTCTTAATGGTAATTGATAATAATAGCTTTTTAAATGGGCTTGGTTTACAAGAGCACTTGTGTGATACACACAACGGGTAAGGAATGTACACGGCAACTAGTGTTACACACATGCAATGTGTTCCGTGCACATATATACACACACAGCGACACAATCATCGGTTTCATGTGAAAATCGAAAACGCTAAAACTATAATCAAACGGCAATTCGAATGAAGAGAAGAAGAAAAAAGAAACCGTAAGCAACACTCGTACAGCGGTGAAAATAGGGACGACAAAAAAAATTAGAGAAGCACGAAGCCCGCACGAAATAAAAGTTGAAATGTTTTACGGTGACAAACATGATTAGTATGAATGTGCCTTAATATACGAATCTGTATGCATGAATTGCACACTTTATCCTAATCAAGAGATCATTTCTGAACAGGCGAAGCGTGCACTTTGCCATGGTTTTTGTGTATGCCGTGCGCTAAGCCCAAAAACCGATTTTATCGCATCGTGTGTTCGCTTCAGGTGCGGATTAAAGTTCGATTTGTCTGGGCGAAAAACGAAACCCGTTTTCCCGTGTATATTTATTATTTGCTACCACACAATTCTATTGAGTTACTTCTCGCTACGTTTCTATCTTTTTCCCGCTCTTGGTCTCGGTCCGTCTGTCTTATTCAAGTGCTTCCCGCTTTTGAAAAGCAATTGCAAACCAACATGAACCGACAATCAGTCGACACTGAAAACTTTTGCCGCATTCAGCCAATTTTCCACAGTTTTACACCAAACGCCAATGATCACGTAAGACGGATTTAATTATTTCCTGTCAAGAAGAGAGAATCAGCATCGACGAAGACGACATTGTTCTTTCAACAAGAGGAGTGCTACCTGTGCTACCAGTGGTTTGCAATATGATTTCACCTCATCGTGTAATGCTTACTGAAGCGTATGGTGACTGTGCACAATTTTGTCACTGAAATTTGGTTAATCCCCTTTTTTCGTAATATACACAATTATATCAATATTTCTCTTTTCGTGCCATTTATCTCTCACAATGTTTTTTTTTTGGCTGCAATAATTACTTGCCAAATAAGTGTGCTGGCCAAACCGAAATCAGAAACACATCTTCCTACCTTTATGTACGAATATGAACCGGAAAAAAAATAAAAGATTAATCAAATTGATTTCATGATGTGTAGTTATTTTTTAATCATTATTTCCTTAATATACAATTCTAAGCCAAACCACACGACGATTAAGAATCCAATAGAGCTGGAATAAATGTTTCCCCACTTCACCATTGTTGGTTTCATCATAGCAAAAGCGTCGATTTACAACTGTCGTCATCACAGTGAGTGCATTGAATCGTTTGCTATTGGACATATGTGGACCCTACACGTAGTGTGAAACGAGTTGAAATATGTCGAAATATTCCATTTTTGTTCCGTTGTTATCGCTTCTGTTTTTTGTTGTGATTTTCAAATGTAAGATGAACTTTGAACGTTTTGTCTGTGTGATTTTTTCTTTGTTATGAATTATACGATTCGATTGTTTGGGTTTCAGAGGGTGCGGCAATGGAATGTGGATCAAATGAAAAGTTCAACGAGGAAGGAGATCCGTGTCAAATGACATGTGCCGCGGTTTGCATCAACATTGCTGCGTAAATAACATCGTTGCCCCATCTGCATGTTACTGCATTGATGGTTATGCTCGACAAAAATGCGATAAAAAATGCATTCGAATTGATTCGAAGACATGTCAAGATGAAGCTTTGCCTGAAACTCCAACTGATTGTAATGCAAGGTGGCCAGCAGTGGGCTATTGGTCATTACCTACACAAAAATCCCCAACAAAAACAAAAAAAAAACGTCCGAATTATTATAAATGTGACCAAAATATACGAAACCGACAAAAAAAAATCATGTCGTCAAGCATGCAATAGAACAGTGTGAAGCTTCGCACATACCATTTAAATTTTAACAAACTATTTTACAACACGAACATCTGTTGAATAAAAAAAACGAACGTGCGATGAATATATTACATTGTTGTTTACATTTATGAAGTCATTAGAATCAACTAAAAATTTATTTCGTTGCTGTAACTGTTTTGTTTGGACTTTGTTACGCGTTTGTCGTTATTTTCAGATTGTAGGGGAAATTGAATTTGCACACATTCGAATGTGAAATGAAAATAATGACATCTGTTTGGTGGCGGTGTGTTTTGTCACCACTCAAAAATAAAGTTGGAATTGTTTTATTTTATGCTGGTATTTTGTGTTCGATTTTATGGCATTATTCAGTAGAGAGAGAGAGAGAGAGAGAGAGAGAATAGCGCAGCTATAGTGATGTGTTCTCATTGTCAAACTGCCAACGCCATCACTCAAATTCCCGCTCACACTCAAGTAAACTCAGCTCAGGTAAATTCTGCTGTTACTTCGGAAGACGATCTGAATGAATGACACTTCATAATAAAAGTTATTGTTAGTGTAGCGCTATAGTTGCGGACCATAGTAAAAGTCAAGATCGAGGCCAAAATGAGAATATTTATCATGTAACAAATTTGGAATTAGTTAGCGACGATACAAAGTCTTTTGTTTATTCAAAACAAGAATAGTTCTCTAATATTTTTTTCTTCGAATATTTGAGATATTTCTTTGATACATTCGCAAAAAACCCACAACATGCTGCATTCGCTAACCTCTCGAAACTTATCAATATTTTCTTCTTCAATTATAATGAAACGCGTAATGTGCAACAGACTTGGTCGAATTTTGTGTTTTTTTCCCTCGGATTCTATTTTTGAGTTTCTTTTTCGCATCTTTTTGCCACTCACACAATTCGGAATTGTTGAATGGTTCAATCCAAACCAATTTAACAAAAACTCAAAAGTTCATGATTAAAGCGCACTTATCAATTACGAAAATGTAAATATCAAGCAAACAACATTGGCAATCAGATCACTTTTAGGAAATAGAACTTCAGTCTCAATTAGATTGTTTATTTCATTTTCTTCTCGAAATTCGCAGCAAATTTTAAGGTTTTAATTATGTTTACAAATATTTCTTGCTCGCCAATTCTAGATCAAAGCCCACGGCATTGCGCGCTTGAGAGAGAGCTGAGAATTATCAGCAACACGGGTAGTTATTAATCGTGTACTTCTGTTTATAATCTGCGTTTCAGGGTAGCATTTTCAATGAATTTGACCTTCAAACGCTCCAAAAAAAAAAATCTACCCACGAATTGTTCTCAATGAGCGAAGGAAAAGAAATTAAATCAAATGTACTAACCAGCTTAAATGTAATCAATCAATTGAAATCTGTTATTTTATATTTTGTTCAACCAATGCCCTTTTTTCCATCCCGAAACTCTGTATTTTACAGAAGTTTTTTTCTCGAACAACAATAAAATCAATTTTTTTTCGTCACAACAACTTTATCAATGAAAAGTTTCGTATTTTTCTATCAAAATCAATTTTTTTCAACGAACTTTTCAATTACATCGCTTTAACAATTGCTGTTGTGAATAATTAATTTGTAAGTTTAATGCAATTATTGAATGGCGCTTTTGAGAGGCTATAAATAAAATAAATGCTGGCGGTTACAAAATGCAACTTTAAACCGATTTCATTGCATATTTGATCAAGGTTCATGATTCCCTCTATGAATAATTAAAAATGATATTGACACTAACGAAATAATGGAAACAATGATCGTCACCATTTCATGGTATTTAAATACTATTCGTTTTTTTTTAGAAACATATGGAGATGGCATGATATTGATAGCGGTGAAGACCTTTGAATTGCAGTAGTTCTATGAATGTTATGAATCGAATGAATTCTCCTTGCTTTTGGACAATTTTGGGCTAACACAAAGAGAAATTCGAAATGCGAACTCCAGTTGAGAGAAAGTGGAATTGAATCTTTCAACTAAAAAAGCCTTCGGATAGCTATTAGTATGAATTTTCCACTTTCTCTCGTTGATATACACTCCTCATAAATACACACCTCATTTTGAATGACTCAATGTATTTTTTGTTATCGTCAACTCCATTCATATTTTTTGTTCTGTTTGCTCAATGTCGAACAACAAATTCTCCGCATTTATGATGTAGTGTTCTTTGAAATAATCACCGATAACAAAAATTTCCGGCATAAATTGCTTGTGTGGTTTGAAATGTAAATATTATTCATTCAGCTGGCACATGTGAGTACTTTTTTTAAGTGTTCAAGAATTGTCACACCGTCCGGTAAACACAAACAAAAAGCGGACAATGTATATAAACCACCGCGATAGTTTCGATCATTAAACGTCAAACCAACAACGCCACACATTTTGACGGGAACTACATTGATGAGTGTATTCAATGCAGTGTCAAACATAGTCGTCATTGTGTTGTGTGGTGAAATAATAATTATTATTTGAATTTTTAATAAATAAAAATGTTTCGATTCTGCCAAATAAAATTGTGCAAATATGCCGCTGGCACACTAGACAAAAAAATTGCTTTCTTTCGGTAGATTAAACCCGTATTTAAAAAAAATAGTTTTTCTTCCATTTTCAATTGAGTTGTATGAGAGAAAATTACGGTTTTATATGATATATTGGAGTTTCCATAATTTAAAAAAAACACAAAATGTTAGATTCAAAATAGAAACTGGTTCGTGGCAGAATTGTTTTTTTTTTTAATTTTGCGGACCATACTGAGAAAACGCTTGCGTTCGAACAGAAAACTACACTGAAACAGAAGTCGATTTAACATTAGCTGTCAAACCGGCAAGATGAACAAGTGCGTTTGTAAAGTGAGCGCGTTCACTCCGTGTCAGCAGGTTTTGGACGAATTTCATTTTACAAATGATGTTGTTATTAGTGTAACGATACCCCCGCGATATAAACATTGCGAACGCTGGAAATTCCCAGTTGAATACAAATCAACTGCTTAGCCAAAATATAGATGAGATTTTGGTATAAATAGTTCACGTGTCGCCATGGCTTGTATCAGTAAGCAAGTTCACTGTGTCAGAGCATCTTTGAATTTTTAAAAAAATCTTCTAAAGCAAACATATCAGTGTGTCAAAAATGGCCCGAATTACAATCATCTTTTTAACATTGGCAATCATCGCTTGCGTATGGGCAGCACCAAATGAAAGTAAGTAGACATTTTACAATAGTGTTTAGAAATCAGAATATAAGAATGAGTTATATTTAGAGAAAAAAAACAATTTTATTTTCAGATAAATGTGATGGCGAAAACGAAGAATACAATGAATGTGCCGCTGGCTGTGAACTACAATGTAACAATTTCGATACAACAAAATCCAAAAGATGTTCACCAATCCAAACTTTTATGTGCCATCAAAAGTGTGCTTGTATAAAAGAACACGTACGTAACGATGAAGGAAAATGCGTCCAAGCGTCATCGGCAGCTTGTGGTGGCCAATATGAACCTAAATTTGAATAAGACAACTCACACCAATTTCGAATCTCAAAGAAACAATAAATAAATAGAATCAAGAAATGCTTGTGTTTTTCACTTTATTTTAACCATAAAATCAAGTCAGCAATTCATTTATTTTTATGAATTCTAAAGTTCTTAACTCTGAATTACGATAAAGTAAACCAATCAGAAAGTCGAAATAAATTAAGAGAGATATGTTATCATTAACTCCAATACAATCAAATATGGTTTAATTGTTCGCTCTGGAGATTAAGTGCGTTTTCTTTAAGTTGTTGTTGATCTTCCTTCACGCAAATGTAGACTATCTTGAGAATTCATTCGTAGTGTCATCTATAAATTGTGTTCTGAAATTTCCAGTCTTAGTAAATCATTTAAATAAAGCTCTTATATATATATATATATATATATATGAAAAGAGAGAATATATATATAGTCAACTTAGATTGTATAGGAAACAGATGGGAGTTCAATCGCACAGGCCGTAGCATTTCATATCTTAGCGAATAAGTTTGAATGTGTGAACGCAAAGTGGGTGAGTATACAGAAAAGGCGAGAGATGCAGTGTGATGTGTGTACACTTTTTTGAAATGTTCACTCTAATATAGCCCGTATAGAGAGTTTGAAGCAGCGTAACTGATTTATAGGTCACGTTACGGTTTAATTTACATGAATCATATCGCTGGCATTGCATCACTGTGGTTCGTGTAATGATTTACTTATCGCTACTTTTTTTTACCGTATAAACAATGGGTTAAAGCATTTATTTCTATCAAAAATGCCGACGATGACCGTAAATGAATTAAAAATTCGGTAGAATGAATGCGTTGAAATTGTATGATTGAAAATTTTATGCACCGATTCAAAGCGATTTAAATACGAAAGCTGACATCAAATCTAAAACAAAAATCAATTGCAATAAAAATTAATACGGATGACGTTACAATGGCAACAGAATCTACCACGCGGGATGAAACGTTCTCTTGAGACAATTATTTATATTTTCAATTTTTTTATAAGTGCTTCAATCAATATTTCTCTGAATCCAACTTAAAAATAGCAACCCTTGACGTTGATACCTATATTTTTTGGATCAAGAATACAATTCCAAGAATTAAAATTACAATTGGGTTGTTGAGAATGAAAATAGAATTTACCGAATACACGCGTTACTATGCAAATCATTTTTGTGTTCCAAGTAAGAGATTAAAGCCGGATATCTAGGTATATAGGATACATACCTACTGCAATATTTTAAACCATTTCAAGAGTTTCATCATTGTTCGAGACACTCACCTCGTATTTCTTACTAGAAACACACAAGCGATTTACATGCAAACGTTCACTTTCGGCACAATTTTTTTTATCACTGAATTAGTTTGAAGTGCTTCACGTTCTAAAAATGATTGAGTCAGACGTCGAACAACCCAAACAAAACTGAAAAATGGCAATAATAATCAACAGACAACAATCATTGAAATGAGATATTGCGCTGTACGAAGACTGCTAACAATGATTGTGCGTGTGTGTATCATTTTGCTTTTTGCCAAATGCAAATCGTCGAAAAATTCATCGCTTGCTTTTGTTTTCTGCCTTGAACTGCACCTTTACAGGAACGCTCTTATCATCATGACGTCGAGTTAGGACATCGAATATTACTTTCATGCCAAATAGATTGCTTGTTTTGTTTTCAATGACAGTATGTCAGGCATGTGTAGATAGCTCTTTCCAATTTGTTTCTCTCTCTCGCGTAAATATTTTGTATAAATGATCATTCATTTCCTGTGATTTGTATCAGTAAGTGAATTGACACTGTGTAAAGTCACCGTAAATTCTAATCGTTTGCAGAAATTTTAATCCGTGTGTTTCGAAGCGAGCGAATATGGCCAAAATATCGATAATATTTTTCGTATTGGTTGCGGTTGCTTGTGTGTGCGCAGCACGTGAGTAGAAAACCATAGAATTTATGATGTGTTGATATGCAAATTGTTTTGTTATTGGTATTTCCAGCAAACTGTGATGAGAACGAAGTATACAGTAAATGTGCACCAGATTGTGAAACGCAATGCAACAGATGGGTTGGTCCCCGTTGTCCACCAAAGCAAAGCAACGAATGTTTCAGAAAATGTATTTGCAAAGCCGGTTTTCTACGTAGCGAATATAATAATCGTTGCTTCGAAGAATCCTCACCGTATTGTGGTGGCAAATACATACCCCAATTGAACTGGATCGGATAGACTTGATATAAAAATAATGAAATTGAAATAGTTCTAGTTAAAAGTTTAAGTTTATGTGCACAAAGTTATGACAATTTTGGTCATATTCACGACAACATTTCATTCGATGTAGAATTTAGATTTAGAAGAACTACTGTACAAACTGTGAAATTAATAAATAACTGCTAGTGATTAATACGAAAGAATCTGTTTGAAAAGCTCCTGTTCTCTGTATGCAAACCAACAAAAATGCAATAATTACGGAACTTCTACTGTGAATTATACCAAAAAATTCTTTATTCTCTCAAAGTAAAGTCTTTGGTTTGACGTGTTTTTCTCAATTCAAATAAAATGTTTTCCAGTTCGAAAAATATAAAAAAAAATATTGAAGTATAAGAAAAGTCACAGTCATTCGGTCAAATGTTCAGCGATATATTTGTGTCAATAACAATTCGATTTTGCAACATTTTGATAGCAAATAAAAAAATTTAAGAAAATCTCGGTAAACAAAAATGTGCTCGCACCATCGAACGGGCTATTTACAATATTTCGAATGTAGTTCGAGTCCTTCGAAACAAAAAAACAAATTAATAAGTTCAAACGATTAACTCAGTACGATAAGAGTTTTTATAAAATCACATTTTCGATTCCAGTAGCAATGGCTTCTAAATCATTTTTTTTTTTAAAGAAATATTACTCGTAGTATGATGAATTGTTAGCAATAACGCAATGGAATTCAACAACAACACAAACAAAAATACTTGCAGCTTTGAACGTAATCTTCGACACTTTCATAGGTCACTTAATTTAAAATGTCAACGAAGCTGAATAAAAAACACACTGGCTGAAACTGAGCAACGATTATGCGTCAAGTAAATTTACAGCCGTTTAACTCATTCAAATTTTTCAAAATAACGGTTGCAAAGTAGCTAAGACATTGATATAAACTGTTATATTATTTGTTTCGACATCATAATTTATCAAATACTACTATCCACAGTGTAGGAACAAGGAACAATTCAGGTTTCGTTAGAACCGAACTGTGTTTGCGCCAAAGGTTATGCTATTTGAAATTAAAAAAACCATTGATTTCAATTTAAAAGGTGTGTTTTATTCAAAATCATATTTCATAATTTTCATCTACACTTCAAAATCGATCTTAAGTAATACTTCATTTTTTGTATATGTTCTCTACGAGAACACGTAGATACTACCCTCACTAATTGGAATTACGATTTTCATGTTGCCGTTAAACCCGATCCATGATCTCAAAGCCGACAAATCCATCATGGACGGCGCAGATTGCCCGTGTGCCACTTTCTTTGGGTTGCTGCTGATAGCAATAAACATGAGCGAGGCTGACCCCCAAATTCCAACCATCCACGCGGTATTCAACTCAACTCACACAAATCAATACCAATACGAAAAGACTGACGAATTGTTTTCCATACAGCTTCTGTTTGTATAGAAAATAAGATAATTATCTGTGATTTTTACACCTATTTATTATAAATTTAGATTTTGTTCGGTTTTGTAGCCATCCACTGAGTTGACGAGTTAGTATTCTTGTCTTTGACATCAATCTTGAATTATTTACCATTTGGCATCAAATTTTTTTTCAATTTTGAATTAATTCCTTTTTTGCATCGAATGCTCTGTTATTTTTCAAATCATGGTTTATTGATTAACGCAAGCCATTCTGCAGTCAACATGAATCTGCCCAACCGACGTAAAACTTCTCGCCAATTTATCCACCGCATAAATTGTGTGACGACTTTTGCAGTCTCAAAGTCTCAAATTAAACGCGTAACAGTTAACACTTCACATAGCCTTTGTCCCTTTGGAAACGTTTACCAAAGCTTATTTTGGACCGTTTGCTATCGGACTACTATCAAGCATTTCCATCTCGGTTGTATGACTGTGTTTTTGTTTTCATGTCCTACTTGTGTAAATGCAGAAAGATTACGAAAAGAGACTGGTTTTTAACGAGGCGAGAACTGATAGTTTGTTTGTTTGTTATTATTAATCATTGTAAGCAAATACTAATTGATGTAACAGTCTTGCACTCTTTTCCGGCCACATTCTATTATAATATATTCAGCCAGAGCTTGGCGGTGTTAAATAAAAATAAAAATAATACACTCTTGGTTTCATATTAAACGAGAATTTTCATTTCTTAATTCAAAATGCGTTCATTGAAGATAGACAGTGACTACATCGGCTGGATTATAGATTATTCTACCTAACAACAAATAATTATCAGTTCGAATATCATATTGATATCAAATAAACAACTACAGCCTAACTGCCAACGTGTCTTGTCGGTGTGATCCGTGTCTTCCTATTTATTCAAAGAGCAATACGAACAATTTAATTTACTGAAAAACTGAACTCAATGCGAAAAAGCAGCAGGAATACTTTGAGGTCATTGGTATTCATAATCAAAATTTTATTGATTTTAAACAAGTTGAATGCAAGTCGTGATAGTATTTAACGAGGTAATTTGATGGTTTGATAGCATGATCACTAAATCACTTTACACTGTCAAAACTTTTCAACATTTTTGTGTTGGTATTTCTGGTAATATACGGAATTCACGGTAATCCGTGAATTTCATACTATATTACAGGATCTCCGTCAACTCAGACGTGCTGTTTGTGTATGTATTCTAACGGAGATCCGGCAATATACTATGAAATTCACGGATTACCGTGAATTCCGTATATTACCAGAAATACCAACACAAAAATGTTGAAAAGTTTTGACAGTGTATAGAAGACCATAAGGGAATTTTACTTTTATTTCTTAGTCGTTTGGCGCATGTCAAGAGGAAAAACTTTTCCAAACATTTCATGATATAAAAATCAAATTTTGACTGAGCAGTAAGCACTCACCTAGCTGGCTCGCAGAGGGAGCTCGCGCTAAGTGAAAAGTATGTTTCTTCTAAAGTATCGCTTTGGTACTGCTGTCATACGCATACGAATACGGCGCTATATTCAAGTTCCATAGGTACTAAATGTATCATAAAGTACCAAAACGATACTTTAGAAGAAACATACTTTTCATTGAGCAGACATGCTTGTTTGGCAGTTTTAAGGTTTTATGTTTTGAAATGACGGATAGGGGCACTGACTGTATGTGCAAATCGATTTCTGAATCGTATATCCTAAAAAGAAGTGAAACAAATCCTTGAAAATGATCGAAGTCACTCAAAGAAGTGAAAAACTTTTCTCAAAACCAGCCGATTTTTTTTTGACAACTTTGTGGGTTAGTAGTCTACCGCGATTGCTGTAGCAGCATTTCGAGGAATGTATACGAAGATTTGGTACGTTTTTGTACCATTAATGACCTCTTTTTGCAAAAATAGGGGCGAATTTGGTCAAATAAACACATAACCTTAAAATAGTGCCATACAGACTTTTTGTCCGAAATTTTTTGAAGTTCGATATTATTTGAAAATTGAATTTGGTGTTTCGAAAATTAAGTTAACAATTTTTCGAAAATCGAATTTCTTGTTTTGAAAATTAGGTTAACCGAAGCTAGGCTGTATTGGCTTCGCCCAAAAAAGCGCACTCTTTTGGGGATCTATCGGTTTCTATGTAGAAAGTTGGCACTACTGCATCAGAATAAATGCAGCATGAGGGCACTGTGCTCATCCCAATTGAGGAATGGTCTTTTTCTAATCGATCAAATATTCCTTTTTTTAAACGAAAACGAATAAATAGAAAAAAAAAGCTAATGTTTGGTTTTCAATATTATTTCACAATATGTCGTAATCATTATAAAATATGACAACAACAAAACGTGTCAAATATTATATTATTATTTTTATTTAAATTGTTTATTTTCTCCCATTTTATACTTTTTTATTGTTTTAGCATTAACCCTCAACTGCATAAGCAGTTGAAAAAGTCTTTTGGCGGGCATCATTTAAACACCTGTATAATGTGAATCGTACGGCGGATGACATTGCTTCAAGGGGAATTTTTATTTGTCAATGTTTTTTCTTCATTTTTGTCTTTGGCGTCATTTGTCTATGTCGTACGATTGGTGAGTTAAAAACAAAAATGTGCACGAAAACGAAAATTTGACAAAAAAAATTATTCGGTTTCCAAATTAGACATATTTTTGACACTTTTAAACAATGGATTTCATTGTTCTCTGACTTATTTCTATCGCATTTCCTGACTAAACCATGGGAAATACCAGTACTCCCAGTCCTAAGAAAAATTCATGCAGTTGAGGGTTAATTCAAATATAAACGTGTCGGTTTTGACGCGAAAAAATATGAACTAAATGTTTTTAAATTTTCCAACTATCATATGAATGCGGTTCAAAATTCAATTTAAAAATTTTCAAAATATTTTTAAATATAATTCTAACTGCATTTCATTTAAAAAGAACTGCATGCTACAGGCAATCTTGTATGAAACTCTCGGAGAACGGATGAATGAATGAAAACACAAAAATTGATAAATTTTGAAGAAAAATTGTGAATTGGATCTGTACCTCAACGAAAATGCATTTAAGACGGCGAAATATATGATACACTTGATTTAAAATGTGAAAACCATCGATTCTTGAGGTTTACAACTGATTCCAATCATTCACACTTCAAATTACGATTCGGTGTGGCGGGTACACATTTTTCAAAAAAAAAATCGTGAAATGGATCTGTATCTGAACGAAAATGAGTTTGGTGAAAATGAGAGATAGGTACGATTGGCGAAACAATTAGTATTCTTCATTTTAACAGTAGTACATTTAATTGCATCAATGTGTAAATTCTTCCATATAAACCAATGTAATTACACCGGCTCTACGGGATTTTCATACAAACTTCCCATGTAGACGGTCGCAATACAGCCGAAAATCGAAAAAAAAAGTTTAATTTTCTTTTCAATTCTTGTACAGTATTTTATGTGCCCAATCCATTGGTGTTATCGCCACATCGAAACTCGCACTCCTTATCAACTTATCATAGTTTTGAACTAGGGGCATTTATCTCTGAAAAGATTCGTACGAGTCTCAAGCGACTCGAATCATTTTGCATTATATTGCACGTTATACTGCGCCAAAGATTCGTGACGAATCTCTACGACTCGCGCGAATCGCAGTACACTACACAGATCGCTAAGGTGTTTAAATTACAGAGACTCGTAGAGAGTCGAATCAGTGTCCCTTTAAATTTGACAAATGTTTTGACACTTCCATTACAATGGCAACGCTCACACAAGTTGAACAAATTATTGGAGAACGTTTACCGATCGATATAGAAAAAATTATTAAGCACGCGGGATTTGATACTAAAAGCAGTTTGGCATTATTAGATGAAAATAAAATAAAAGAAATTGAAAATCACGTGAACGAAAAGAAATTTCTTTTGACGGGAACTGTATATGAAAATATCGTGCAACAAGATCTTAATTTCAAATTTAAACCGGGACACAAAGCATTGCTTTTGGCATTGCCAAAAAAACCATTTTATCACAAGCAAAATAACGTAAAATAGAAAGTGACTTGGAAAACAGTGAGCCAAAAATTATTGTTGCTAAAGACATTAATACAGATGAATTGAGAACTATTCAATTGAGTCAGCGAGAACTCTTGCTTAGGTTTTTCAGTTTTTGTTTCTCTCAATTTTTCAATTTGCTTTGGCAACTGCAGCAGGAAAATTTTATGGCCTGGTTTGAACTTGAAAGGAATTACGTTTTCATACGAATTATTTTTCACAATTTCCCTGTCGTCGTTCACATGTCTCTCGATATCGGCAACAACATCAGCATCGATAGCTTGCAAAGACGATTCAGTGTCAAATGCACATTCTTGCAAAATATGTTTTATGTCAGGTGGAATTATATCATTCAACACATTTTGAGAGAGATTTGTGAGAGATTCGTAAAAGATTCGTACGAATCTTTGGGATTTGCAGTGATTCGAATCAGTTTACATTTGAGCGTGTGTAAAAATTCAAAAGATTCGTGGCGAATCCCGAAGATTCGTGAGAGATAAATGCCCCTAGGTTTTGAAATAGACTGCATATTGCCCGAAATAGATTTCAAAGGGAAACAACACCAATTTGAGAAACAAAGTGCCACAAAGCAAGTTTCGGCTTTAAACTGCAACATGAATTTTCATGTTGCACTTTGTTTCTCACATTTGCTTTGTATCGCTTTGGATTAAAACTTGCGTTATTGCTCTTTGTTTGTAGACAAATGCCATGCTTCGATTCAATCCTCAAATATTCTAAGGAATTTTTTTTGTCGCAACGGTTCAATTGTTGTACTTCATCGATTCAATGGCTTGTTGTTAAGCATTCTGATTTTGATTTTTTTTTATTAAACACCGCCAAGCTCTGACTGAATATAATGTTGGTTTTGATTAAGGTTTGGCCGGAAAAGAGTGCAAGACTGTTACATCTATTTAAAATAATAAAAAATTAGTGGCAATAACTTTCGATAACTTTCAGTTGTCGACACGTTAAAAACCTGGCTCTTTTCGTAAATTATGCGGTAATCACAATAGTGGGAACATGAAAACGAAAACAGTCATACAACCAAGATGGAAATGCTTGATAGTAGTCTATAGCAAACGGTCGAAGATAACCTTTGGTAAACGTTTCCAAAGGGACAAATGCAATGTGAAGCGTTATAATTACGCGTTTAATTTGAGACCTTAGGACAGCAAAAGTCGTCACTCAATTTATACCGAGAAATAAATTGACGAGAAGTTTTATGTCGGTTAAGGCAGATCCATGTTGATTGATTATTACTTAATAATTTTTTTTCTTTTTCGGCTATTATTTCTTTTGATCAACTTGATTTATTGCACCAAAGATTTGTATAAATAGCCGATTATTGTTCAAGTTATTCATCAGTCACTTATTGATTATCATAAGAAGCAATTCAAAAAAGATGGCAAAACTCGTTTTCTTCGCTGCTGCAGTTCTTTTAGTTTGCGTTTACGCTGCTAATGGTGGGTATAAAATCGACATAATTTTAATTTTGCTCTTAATTTACGCCTAAATTGTAATATGTTTAAACGTAAATTTCCAGTTATTCTGCCCACCGGCTTGAAGTGCAAAGACGATGAAGTGGTGGAAGAATGCTATCGCTGCAGACGCGAACCACATTGCCAATTGTTCCGCGGTGATTTATGCCCAGAAGTAGAGGCGCAAGTGTGTGTTGCCAAATGCATTTGTCGGCCTGGATACGCAAAAATTGACAATGATCTATGTGTTGTCGAAACATCAGCCGATTGTAGAGGACGACATCCATTTCCAAATAAATCATATCAACCAACATCACCTAATTTGAAATATTAACAAGCCTCCAAATTAGAGGCTCTAATTCAATAAAATTAACTTGACAAACAATTCGAAACCATACCCAAGTGCGAACGTTACGTCATTTAAAAGACGTGGTTCACGTATTCACGTATTCAAGCCTTTCTCACGCCTTTTATAAAATTTTCGGTCTGAAAGACGTGCATCTTCTGTGCAATGGTATACAGAATACGCGGGAATGGCGTGTGGGGAATTTCAGCTATACCATTTATCACTGCACAGAAGACGTACGTCTTTCGTGTGGTAATTATATAGAAGACGTGAGAAAGGCGTGAATACGTGAACCACGTCTTTTAAAAGACGTAAGGTTCGCACTTGGGTATTGATTGAATCAACGCAAAACCATGGAAATGTTCATTGTATGCCGTGCATTAAATAACGTGTTTTTGAAAAAATAACAACCCAAAACCCATCGATTTTTATCAATATCATTTGACAAAATGATTATTATTTGTAAGCGATGCTTTTGATTATTAATATTATTTATGGGACCGGATTTTCTTGCACGCGGAAATTCATTTGTAATATGCCATCACGCAAAAGGCTTATTTTCAAAAGTACATAATTAGCAAATCATTCAATTAGCAACTCCATTGGAGCACAATTCGATGACATAATTCCAAATAATTCCATTGAAATAAAATTCGTGTACGCGTCGGAAAATATTGGAAATGTCGCATTTCAATTTTCATCGGAATTTTCTTTTCATCAACGAGCCGGTTGGAAACATCTGCAATTGATCGGTGAAAACTGGAAAAAAAGCCAATATGCAAAGTAAAATACATTTTATTTGGCACTTAATGCCACTTAATGGTGATTTTCAATTAAATGAAGCTCTTTGGACTCGCTCTCTCTTCGATTGACGATTATAAATGTGGCACATTTGTACGTATTACGAATTTCATGGAAGAGCTGCCCCAACACAGTATTTGGCGAATAAAATGTACAAAAAAGCGTTGTGTTTACACATCAAACAATGTAAAAAAGGTGTTTCAATTTTAAGTAGATCAATTTTGAGCTCATTTTATGTGCACAGAGTAGCATATACTAGCCAAAAAAAAAATGGACGGGGAGTGAACAGAATATTACAGTGAAATTGGGCCATCGTATGCTGGTCGTTCATGTGTCCGCAACTAATTATATGCCCGACTAATACATCCTTAATTTGTATTCAAAGCCAAACTGTTGCAACACGCTGCCGAGCACATCAACGGCACGAGCAAAAACAAGACGAAACGTTGTACCTCTCTGCCATCAAGTTTGCATAATCAATCGAAAGTTCAGCAGTTGATCAAAAGTGTTGCCTGTCGGTACTTACGTGTTACATGAATTGCGAGACACACACACACACACCAAGACAGACGAATACAGAAAGAGCAAACTTCATCCACAGCGACCCATTTTGCCGACCGAAAAGTAGAAAAATCTCAACGAAAAGCACACTCTCCGGCAACCAACCGTTCAACATGAACATTACTCGCTCCAATGTTCAATGAAGATAATAATCGAAGACTGTGGAATTTAATATATTCAAATTGAATTCGAAAAATATTACCATAATATTATGATTATGAGTAGTATACCGCGATTCGACAATCAACACGCATGTGTCTGCTATGCGAAATGGGGGTTGCTTACTTGCCTGCTTGCTCACGCGTTTCAATAATACTGTAAAATTTAGTAATGACGGTGTTGATTGCGGTTGCTGTCATATGTTTTTACTGATTTCTTTTTCTCTCTTTTTCTCTTTCCCTCTCTCAATTCGTCGCTCCCTTACTCTTTTCCCTTCATTGGCTTTGAGATGATACATCGGTCGTCTGTACCTGTAAACAAGATTTCTAACGGTATAAATATTACTGTCGTGTCATCGCCATAGCTGTTGCTGTCGCTATTTTCTTCATGTGATTTTGTTCATCTCTGCCAAGGTTCATCGGAATAGCACAATTCACGCATACATATTAAACTTACTACTTAAATATTCGATATTATTATCATCGAATTTTCCATCGCCAATAATCATAACAGTAATAATGATCAGAATGTTTCTTCGTTCTTCTGTCACTGCGACGACGACGACGTTGCTCATCACTACCATGTCAAGGGAAGATGTGAAGGCATGACAGGTCGTAAGAAACGTGACTGCAAATGCAACATAATATTTGCGTTTCGATCGAACCCATCGTACGTCGACGGTATTATTTTGGGACGTAATACACCGAAAGAAAATAACTTAATTCACTTTTTTTGGGTGAAGAACTTCGAAGTACCTTTTGATTTTTTAATGCAAAACAATTTTAACTTCTTGGCGATTTTTTTTCTTCTCTTCACTTCTTCTATTTTTCATGATGACATAGTAAATAAAATAAGTAAGATACATGCGTATATGGAAGATACGGGTTTTTTTAATGTATAATATTCACGACAAACATGAAGTTTCTTTTTTCTCATGATGAAAATTCAAACATTTCGTTGCGCTGCTGATGGTTTGTTATTTCATTTCGAGTTTTTGCATTTTCCAAAGGAATCGTCTGAATTTCGCAGTCGTTCCACGAAATTATCAGTCATAATAATAACTGAAGCTCACTTATTTTATAGGCGAACGGCATACTGTGTGGCATCGGAGAATGCGACACTCGGTTTCGACTTGGTGTGTCATTTGTGTGCAGCTCCGCGATGGCGTCAATGCTGCTGGTTGATGCGACCCGGTTTCGGTTGTAATATGAAAATGGAGGCTCGGCCGGTAATGAGCTAATAAATATGCATACAATTTTTTTTACATGAAAATATGCATGATTTAAAGCCCATCATTTCAGTGTCAATTCGTCTATGTGTTGAGATTTTGACACTCTCTCCGTTTGGCAACAACGGCAGCCATGCTGACGATCATCCAAATGAAATAAAACTGTCGACGACTCATCTCTTTCGCATTTCGGTTTCAGTATTTTGTGCATATTTTATGCTATTTTTTCGATGAATGTTTTCATATCTTATATTGTATATATAGTTGTATTTGATGTACTGATGATGATGATGATTATGGAGAGGGGATACGGTTCTCGTTGTATTTTAATTCACTTGTCAACTACGTGTATTCTCAAGCAATAACAACATAAATTGTGTGTTAATAACCCAAGAATACGCGTGGCCAACCAAGTTCAAGCGGCGATTTTCAGTAACATCATTTCCATCCCGAAAAGTTCAGCAACCGATGAATTTATATTGCTCAATTAAAATTTAGAAAGTTTAAAAAATAAATAAATACACTCACCGAATGGAATAGGTAGTATTTTCGTTGGTAAATTGGGGCATTTACTTACGGGGCATTTGGCGGTTGTTCACCGACTGTCACTGTACGCAACGCTGGAAGATACGATCTGTTCAAAGAGACTGAGTCAGAGAGAGGGTCAAGGAGAATGAAAATTAATCATCGCAATAAAGTAAGTCACCTTTTTCCATGTACCAATTACTATTATTCAGTAGCTTTTTGGAAATATATCGTTTTTGTCTAGCGTTGAATGCTGCTTTTGGATTATGGAATTTAACAAATGAATGCTGTGTGAATGAAATATGAAACATACGAACATAATAAATAATTTTGTTAGCATAAACGATGAAAAAAATGAACAATATATTTCCAGTGTGGAAAAATGTGTCCGTTGATGAGATACAGCGGAGAGTACGTATATTTGTCTAAAATGAAGTTTATTCCCGTTTGACGAGAAAAAATCCAGGGTAAATGCACATTTTTTTCTTTCAGAAAAATAAACAACGGTACATTTGGCAAGCAAGCGAATATAAGCTCTATCATGTCATTCGATCCAAAAACATAAATTGAAATAAGTTGTTTCTCTCTCTCCCTCTCTCACTCTCTCATTTCAATTTAAATAATAATTAAACCTCAGAAACCAATAGCTAAAAATTGCTTTTCCAATGCCATATTTTCTATTATTTGTTTTGTATTTGCCACTATACATATAGATTTTTTTTTTCCTCGTTACTCTGTGTATTTTCTGCCTTCGGTGTTCGCATTCGCATTCTCTTTATTCGCCATCATGGTCCCACTTCAATTTATCACAATGCTGAATAATACGAGCATTGGCGAGCGAGCGAGAGAGAGGGAGAAAAGAACATATTGATACATAAATAAACGATGAATACAGTAACACCCGAGCTTTGTTTGTGTATTCATACGATGTTCGTTATATTTTCAATTGAACATCGAAATTGAATACGAAAAAATCTAGTGAACGAGATGGATGGATACAGAGAGAAAAAAATCATCGAACAGCACCGATCGTAGACCGACAACAGAGAGAGTGGAGAGCAGATGAACACAAAAAAAATCATCGCAGTATTTGATGATGTTCGCACACACAATAAATACAATAATACACGGAGAATATCCCAGTGACCATACGCGCCAGCCAAATACTCATGTACACACTGAATAATTGTCACGAAGAATAAATACTTCGTGATGTTTACTGCGATTCGGGTATTATTTACGATTTTACTACACATTCTGTGCGTCTAGATGTTCATATTATAGCAGTGAGCATAATGTACACACTCGCACTCTCTCTCTCTCTCTCTCTTGGTCTCCGTTCTATGGCCAGCTGTATGTGGACTTGCTGGTGAAGTGTGCGTTGTCGTTTGTTAGCGAACATCAAATGGACGCTTTTGGTAGATTTTCATTCCATTTTTTTCTATCTCTATCTGCCTTGCATTGATTTTGTTGCTGCTGTTATCGGACCCTATATATTATCATCGTGCCCGCGCGCGCAATTCTTCCATTTTGTTGGTGTGCCTGTTCTCTTCACTCGCTCTCGCTCTTTGTTGTGTCATATTGTGTGAAATATGACGGAATGAGACATAATGCCGAATGTGAATGGTGCAGAGTTGAAATGGCACGAATTCAATGGAATGCCCTTTCGATTACAGGACGATCAAGCGGCACACATTCCGGGAGGGGAGAGGGGGCAGTAGTTAAAGATCAGCAACCCAACAAACTTATGATATTGGGTCTGGGAATTAGTTTTGTCGATTTTTTTAAATTTTCAAACATTTATTTGAATGAAATTACATTTCAATCAAAATATTGTCCATCGGAAGCGATGACCTTCTGCCACAATGTGGGCAATTGACGGATGCCTGCCTTAAAAAATTCCTCATCTTTTGAGGCTATAAATGCATCGAGCCAATTTTGGATTTCTTCAACTGAAGAGAACCGCTCTCCGTCCATATGGTTTTGCATCGATCGAAACAAATGGTAGTCGGAAGGAGCCAGGTCTGGGCTATACGGGGCGTGAGCCAAAACTTCCCATCCGCTATTTTCCAAGTAGTTTTTGACCGATTTCTCAATGTGTGGCCGAGCATTGTCATGTAGGAAAATCAATGTCTCTTTTCTGGTCTCCCATTTCGTGCGTTTTTCTTTGATTGCTTGTTTCAAACGTATCAATTGTTGTCGGTAGAAAGGCCCATCGATGGTTTGACCACTTCTCAGCAGCTCATAATACACCACTCCCTCCTCATCCCACCAAATAGACAGCATTACCTTGTCGCCGTGAATTTCTTGTTTTGGCTGTGATGTTGCTGGTTGGCCGGGCTTAACATACGATGCTTTGCGCTTGGGGTTATCGTAATGAATCCATTTTTCGTCACCAGTGACAATTCGATACAGAAAACCTCTTTTTTTGTGCCTTGCGAGCAGCATTTCGCAAGTCACTAAACGCCTTTCAGCTTGCGCTGGCGTCAATTCATGTGGTACCCAATTTGACAACTTGCGAATGAAACCAAGGGCCCTTAAACGATATCCAACAGTGCTTCGGTCAACATTCAATGCTCTGGCAAGCTCATCTTGAGTTTGACTCGAATCTTCATCGAGCAATGCCTCCAATTCCGCATCTTCAAACTTTTTTGGCTGGCCGGGACGTTCCTTGTCTTCCGTGCTAAAATCACCACTTTTGAACCGTGAAAACCACCGTTCACATGTACGTTCCGATGGAGCATGCTCACCATAGGCTTCCACCAACATTCGATGCGCTTCAGCCGCAGTTTTCTTCAAATGAAAGCAAAAAATTAATGCTTGCGGGAAATGTTGCTTTTTCGGTACAAAATTTGACATATTTAAGGCGCAAAAAAAAATGTTTATCCAAACTTCGATGAAATGATAGATGATGATTTTTGTAGTTTGACACTAGACCACTCATGTGAAAAAGAAAAAAGTATTGCCCGATACAACCATGCAAAGTTACGCCATCTTTTGAAAAATCGACACGATTAATTCCCAGACCCAATAATAGTAACAACAAATCTATATTTCCGGCATATGCTTTCGCTGGCCGCTGGAACTGATGCGATGGTATTGTTTGTGTGATTGTCGATACAAGACGGAAAGACAGTGTAGAGAGAGAGAGAGAGCACACTTCGTATATTTCATGCACTATCCATAGAGAGACAATAATTTTATTATTTTCTGCCGGGTTATCCATTCTCTTCGGCTAACAATTTTTTCCGGATAGCAAATGTTCACGACATACATTCAATCGCTTGTACCATTGTCGGTACCGCTGTTGCTTCTGTTGTCGTTGTAGTCGTCGTCATCGTTGTTGTTAGCACTTTTTTTTCTCGGCTCTTTTATTTGCGTTGAATCCCCCCTTTTTTGCTTTCACTCTCAATGGGTTTTTATTATTTGTATGCTTTGGTATGTTTCACATCAAATCGCTCCATTTGAAATAACCCTGAATCAAAATGTATTGGTTCCAATACACACCAATGATGCCGCTCGCCTCTCTGCCCGACAACAAAAACCGACTCGATAAAAATGTCGTTCGGTTTGACGATTGCCAGCTAAACGAATAAAAAAAAAAATAGTTCTGTGATTGGTGTTTGTCCTCTCTTTATTCGCTTCCATTTCTCGTTCTATCAATCCCTGTCTCGTTTTCACAACATCTCGTTCACACTCAATATCAAACAAGTCGCTTTCTTTTAAGCTCAGCTTTAAACACTCAATCCAGAAGTTGCGCTCAAAAATCGCACAATTTTTCCCTTTAAATTCGTTTTGCATATATTGATTTTTATTAAGATGCTATTAAACTCTAGTTTTATTCTCTCTCTTTTTTCCCCTCTGTTGTGTGTACGCTCAGACATAGCAGGCATTATGGTGCTGTTTAAACTGAATTTCAAACATTAAATGGTCATATCAAATAACACTGGAGCAAAGTAACAGGAAATGGCTGGAATGAATATTCAATCTGAAGACATCGATCTGTCTGTGTGCGTTGTTGTTGTTGTTGTGGTGGCAATTTGTGTTAAACAAGAAATTGGAAATTTTCATTAAAAATCCTCATTATACAGCATTTGAGGTTTTCACTTTACATAGTGGCATTGGTAGCGATGTGTGAGTCCAAATTGAATATTCATCACTTTACTGTGTGTGCGACCGGTCCCCTTATCTGTCATTAATTTTTAATGTAAACCATTTCATCATAGTTTTGCACCATAAACCAGCCCTCTTCCCCTCAAATGCATTAGACGCAATTGCAAATCGTGTTGTCCTTATTTTATTCATTCGTCCATTTATGTAATTTAAAAATAATGAAAATTGGTAGGAGCCCATTTATGTGGCCACGATCGGTCATTTAAATTGATGTATTTGTGGAATGTAAATGCATCACGGCAGGAAAATAAAAGTTTCAACCTGCTCTCGGGGAGAGTAACAACGAATTCATGTTGATATTATTCTTATGTTCGGCACAAAAAAAAGGAAAAAGACGAAGAAATAAACGAGAGGGCTCATATTGTGAATAACATTTAGATGCATTCGCTTAAGATGATTAATTTTGACAAGCGCGCGCAATTCGTTTGTGAAAATTTTCGGTATAATCGTGCCATGTCTTATTTACGTGATTGCTTTTCTGCATAAATACACACTGCGTGGGATATTAGAGGAATTGTTTCATTGTCTCAAAAAGTTGGTGTGTTTTTATCGCAATCGCTATTTATATCAATTTCAGACGTGACAGTGGAAAGAGAGGTTGAGAAGCAAGTGGCAACGGAAAAAAACAACAACAACAACAACAACAATGCATGCACCTAAAAAATGAGCAGTGCCAATCTAATTTAGCGTCTCGCCTTTGCTCGGGCACGGTGACGACGACGATGACGACGATGGCATTCAACACCGTGTCTCATTGTGCGCTCACCGAGGGTGTAAGGAAGGGGAGATGAGACAAAGAGAGCAGAAGTGAGGAAGTGCAGCTTCAAAAAAGTGCCCGGACGAAAACTTATATCAGTAATTTATTGCATAGAAGCTGCGAGGTAAAACTACACATACATATAAAGTCCACATTATTAAAATGAAAAATTGTCCAATTTAATAATGTTTAAGCAATCCCATGCCCATTGCTCATAAAATCATTTTTGGTGGTGGTGGTGGTGGTGGTGATGTTCTTGTTGTTGCTGCTGCTAGTGGTTCCCTTCTTTTTTCCTTCCCCATTCAAACACCCATCCACTCACTTCCGTCACACTCAATTTTTTCGCAATAATTTCTCTCGAAACTTTTCTATACGAGGCCCAGAGTGTGTGAAGCGTACACGGAACCCATATTTGCAGATGGTCTCCCATGAAAATGGCTCGGTATCTCGTGCCATCGCGTTGACTAATGTGCGTATGTTTGTGATCCCGTGTTTGCATCACACAGTTCGGTAAAATAAATTTTGTTTATCAAATATTTACGAAAAAAGGCGACGACAACCTCATCACATGTTCCACATAGAAAAGTCATACACATGCAATTGTGATGAAAAGAATTGTATGGGTTCCATCCATTCCGCTGCCGCCGAATAGTAGTGGTAGTAGCAACAACAGCAGCAGGTCACACATAATATTAAACTAAAAAGAATGTATATAATGAAAAAAAAGGCAGGATGGAGACAGCCTGCATGAAAAATTAGTATAAAGAAGCTTCTTCGGTGCTATTGTAAAGTGTATTTTTTCTGGCTTTCACTTCTTGCACTCCCCGCTTCCATCTCACTTTGAATTGCTTGTCGCTTTTATTCGCCAGCACAAATAAAGGATAATTTCCGTATCGTATTGTGTATTGTATGTGTTCACTTTCCGTTTTTCCGAAGCGTTGTTCAACAGAGGAAGTGGTGAAAGGAAGGAAGAGAGAAAAAAAAACATGACAAAACAAATTAACGTCGTGACAACATTGAATGAGATCAGGAAGAAAAAACTGAAGTGGGTCATACAGTCAGTTTCATCGGTAAAATTTCCTCAGCCACAGTTCGTGTGCAGAGCTATAACGTATGAAACGAGTATGTTTGTGTTTGTCGAATTCGGAAGAGGAGTGAACCAGACAAAAAAGTCGTACAATAACAACAGAAAAATGATAAAAGATGAAATATTCTGTAATGCACGTAACCGAATCGGAATTACTGCGGCGACACAGACACTGGAACAGTGTATGTTAAGCTTGCGTCTAAAGTGGTATTCATGTATGCGACAATCTAATATGTTGACTGAATATACATCCATCCATCGAATAGAAAAGTCACATTTAAGAAGAAGGAGAAGAAGAAAAAGTGGCTGCAACGCGCTTTATTTGCCATTTTTTGTTATTACAATATTTTTGTCTGTTCAAAGCTTTTAGGATCATTAATTTATGTGCACAATGTTTTGACAAAAAGAATTTGTTTTTTTTTTGCTTCGTATGTGTGTGTATATATTGTGATCGTCTTTCCTTCGGCCGAATGCAAAACACACCGCCAAACCCGAGAGTTAGGAGGCCGACAGATTGGAAAGTAAAGGCTTCGAGCGCATTGTTAGCGGTATGGTATGGTTGGACAATATGCTCGGGCACAAAACTGAAAACGTAACAACGGAAATTCAATCAATTTACTTGAGTTATAAAGGACTATACCGTTCTGGCTCTACTGTCACCATTGGACGAAAGGATAGCTCCAAAAATCTTGTATATTTTTTTGCCTCTTTAGTTCGGCCTTGAACGGGATAAAATATTCATTTGTCATATTCGTATTTTCATGAATATTTAAATTTTCATTGTGTAGCTTGGACATCCATTTATTGGTTCATTTTTTCTACCTCTTTCTCTTCTTGTCTTTTTTATGTGCGTGTGTGTGTTTGTTGTGATTCATTGGCCAGCGACAGACTTCATACAATTCACCCTTGTTGACGTGCTCTTCCTTATTTCCTTAATGATCTGCTATTAGGCGACGGTACAGGATCGTGTGGAATTTATTCAAATTAGGCCGAACATGGGATTTACGTTTTTTTTTTTTGCTCTTCAATTTCTCCCAAAAAGAATCACATTCCGTATTTTATTTTGCGTTGTTATAACGAAAAGTCGGCCGTAATGATTTTGTCGTTTTGAAATGAAAGTGAAATCAGGTTTATTTGAAAACGCAAACACACAAAAAAGCGATATTGTGTAATAAAGTGATTTCGACACGCTGGCTGCTCTGCCAAGACTGCTTGAATTTCACTTTCTTCGGGCAAATACAACATACACAAAGCGTCTACGTATCGTTCTCGCACAACGTTTATAATAAACAATCAAAAGAATCTGAAGCACCACTTATTCTTGAATGTGCTCTCAACACGAGTGCAACAAAATGCATCGGAATGGAAAAGGAACGAGTCAAAATCGTTCGATGTCTCTACGGTTAGTGTCGATATGAAAAAGAAGACACACACATACGAAAAAAAGTGAATCCTTTCACAAATACAATCAAATTCAATATTTATGACGTTAACCAAAACTTAATCATACACATTTTACCGGAACGAAAAAGTCAAAGAATGAGCACTTGGCCTTGCAGCGTGTATTTTGTGTTGATGCGTTTATTTTGATGGGAATGCGGAAAAGACAACGATGCCTCTCGTCAAGAGAGAGAGAGAGAGAGAGAGAGAGAGAGAGAGAGAGAGAGGGGGAACTGAGCAGGAGAAAAAAGGAAAGTAGGAAATTGGTGGAAAGAATGAGAAATACGTGCACCGAGAAAAATATGAGGTTCGCCGTTAGTACACGTGCATTCATACAATGTTGTTTCCTGAAAAACAAACACTGTGCTGAAGTAAAGAGAGAGCAAAAAATGATGATTTTCACCGCCAGCTCTCGCTCTACTCCAGCCTTCCTATTGAGCGTGAAATCAGATACTACACAGCATCGTTTCTAGCAGCGCCAGACTAATGCGCTGCATGCACATTCATATGTAATGATGTGATGTGGTTCGGTTCGGTTTGGCGTGGCTCGGATCGGAACAGAACCGAAGCGAAGCGAAGTGGGTTGAAAACAGTATGATTGAATGCTTTTTTCCCAGTTTGAGGATGAACTCTTGCAGAAAATATGATAAGAATAGATACAATTCGTCGTAGTCATCATCATCATCATCATCGTTATTCGTTCTTTATTTGTTGTAATTGTTGACGTTGTCGTCGCTCCTAGAAACGATAATGTGTAACATTATATGTGTACATCGACCGAAACACACGGGCTGGTTGCATGCGTCCCTGCGCGCATCTAAAGATGAATAATATAAGATAGCTTGAGCAAGCAGTCGGCCTTACCCACTACACTGTCTTGACTCTGTTGATTCACTACTTGCTGCGTCTCATCTAGCTGCAGAGAAACCATTTTTTATTACGTAAATTGTGTAAGCTGAAATGCACACACATACACACGCACACATAATTATACGCGCTTTTTTACCATCACTGCATACTCATTGCTCATCTGGATACCGGTGCTACTACAGTTATTGATGTAATAAATAAAAGTTAAAATCCCGAAAACAACAAAGGAAAGAAAAGGTGAAGCGAGCGTTTTTCCACTGGATGATACGAAAGGAAAATGAAAATTAAACCACAGCAAACCATTTTTAACCCCAAAATAGACAATGGTAACGATTAAACATTTGATTTCTTTTGCTTTGATATTTCAAAAGAGAAAATTGGTTAAATTTCAACTTCATTACGAATATCCGGGTGACTCTTCTTGTTTTCTTCTAAATCACGCGCAAAATATCCAATGTCATGAAAAAAAATCCGACGAAAATAATTGGGATCCAAAGGAAATCATAAATTTCCAAAGAATTACGGCCGTTGTTGTGCAAAACAAAATATATATTTGTTGAGACTTCTGTTTTTTTGTTGTGCGCACTAAATTCCATGGATGTGCAAGTGCAACAATGATTGATGTCATGGGTTAAAATCGTACTTTCCATGGTATTATTGTTTCATGTACAAAACTTCGGGCTGAGCTCACGTCTTCGTTCCTTTTCCCGTCTTGTTGTTTGTTTGTTATATCAAAAAATCAAAACAATAGTCGCACTGCACTGCGAGACGCTGAAATGAACGGAGAAAAAAATGCGGAGCGAAAAATGTTGGAGAGAAAATCATCTGTAAAGTAATCATTGTGAAGTGTAGCCAAGGTATTTGTAAGCGAGTGAATAACCATAGTAAAAAATCTTGTTTTTCTGCACGATTTTCTTTCGTCGTATTTTTTCTGTCCGTTTTTTTCTTTTTTTTTTCTGTTTTCGTTCAACGTTGTTGTGTCTTGCATGAAGGATACTTTCGTTGTCTTTATGTTTTAACCATATTTTTTTCTTGCTCTAGATTTTTCGTTCCCTACGTGCAGAGGGAATTTGTTTGTGTTTTGGATTTTTGCGCTGGCTTTCTTGGTTGGAGTTGTTTGTATTGAAACTTGATAGTTAAATGTTGGATGCTTTACACAGATTTGTGTGAACATGCTTGAAATAATGCAGCCAATGATTGTGATGAGCATTTTTGTTTTGGGTTTGCATTGATATCCATGCCGTCGTCGGATTTTCCATTGATATGAGAGAGAGAGAGAGAGAGAGAGAGAGAGATGTGAAAACACGCACTCAGCAACGAATACTTCAACCATACTTTTGTTCAAATAAATTAACTTCTTATCGAACGAATCAAAAATAAAAGCATTCGAAGAATCCATATTTAATTTTTTCAGGATATTTGCCCCTCTTTTTATCTCTCTCTGACTCTCTTTCTCTCGAGAAAAACATTTTAGTCAGCGGCACTTAGTTGCTAAACGCTCGTTCTAGACAATATTGTTGTTATCCACTGCAAATTGCATTCAATGGCACTCATTCAATCGCACTGGTAGAATTCATCGATAATGGTTCATTTGACATGGCGTTTTTTCACTATGTGCTCTGTTCGTCCAGCATCAAATCAATGGCAGTGTGAATGAATTTCGATTGAACGTAATCAGAATGGTGTAGAAACAAAACCCATACATTTGAGGGTAGGCACCAGCTGTTACCTCAAATTGCCAATTCTTTTATTAAATTGCATGGGTAATTCTATCACAATGATTTTATTTTTCGCATTTGGTGATGTGGCATGGCTCCAATTTGACAATACAACCATTTCCGTTTTGTTGTTTATAATCATGATTTACATGGTTATTAGTGAACGACTACAAACGAAACAAAGTTACGTACGAATGGTGTGCACTGTGTATCAGCATCGAGTTAAAAGAAAATTACTAATGATACGTTACGGAAATCAGTACCGACAGAGTTTACCAGAGTTTACCATTAAATGCACGTTGCACCAAATTTTGTGCTTTTTCAGCAGCAACACGGTATGCTGCGTTCATTCTTGTGGTTAGACATTGGAAAGAACACTTCATTGACACTAAATCGATATGCGAATCAAGTCTTCGATTCATTTAAACGTTCGAATCAATCATCAGCACCAATGAAATGTATACCATCTCGACAGTATACTCAAAATGAATTAGAGTTCCAGTCAATTACTCGTAAATGAAATGCCAAAATAGCCATTGGTTTTTTTTTTGGCGTTTGGCATATGTACCGAAATCAAAAAACGAAGTGCCCGAATGTATTTTTGGTATGTCCAACAAAATGTAGCGCATGGATTGAATTTTCCTGGTGCTGCACACAAAAATCAGTGTTCGATCACATCCGATTAAACGGCACAAAACATTTGAATTTTCACACATACCACCCACCCATAGCACGGCAATGTGAGTAAATATATGAAAAATTGGCATTTAATCAATTAAACATGTTTGCATATACGGTTCCCGAATATTGTCGCAACGTAAGCGCTCTACATCACGGTTGAGCATAGCCGTTCGTTGATGTATCTTAATTGTGTGCCACGATGCAACCATTTCGTTGACCTGAAACAAGAATAATGCAAACGTGCTCAGCTTTTGGTTTCAACAACTTTTGAACGATAGACTGGAGCACCCTAATTCATAACACTCTCCGGAGAATATGCACATACCTGCAGCCCGGCATACACGCATGTACATGCACATATAACGTGACGAGCGATCAGTGTGCAAATTTTCATTATACAAATTTGCATGTGCGCTTTGGCGGCTGTTCGCTCTTAACACTTTTACTGAAAATGGAGCGTAGCACACAGCGCGTCAGCGAGCGCCGTATGTTTTTATGGCCGAATCGCAAAATTGCCGTATGAATACCGATGTGAAGATTATTCAAATTGGATACATGGGAATTTGGCAAACGCGGGCTTCGAAACACCAAATTAAAATGTTATTTTCTTTCTGCTGTTCTGCTCGTTCTCATACTGTTGCTGTTTTGTGTTGCACGTGCATTCATTCATAGCTCGGCACTTGTATGAATGGAGCGTATAATTTATGGTATGGCCGCGTTTTTTTTGTTGGTGTTTGTATATATGTGTGTGTGCTTTTGCTTTTGCTTTCTACTATAGACACTTTCTCGGTCTATCGCCTGCTCTCTTCATATCCTTCATTCGCTCCATATTATATAATTATTGCAAAGCATTTTGTTAGCTTTTACACGCTTCAATGCTGCCACGTATTGTCAACAGATTCGTGTTGCGAAATGTACATTCGGCCTTAGTTTCTGTTGATTACTTATGGTTCTCACCATCGCTTTCTTTTGACACTGACTCTCTGCTGTACGCTCGCTCGCTCGTTCGCTCGGTTCGGTGTTTTGTTATTGTTGCTTGTTTTTTTGCTTCCCGAATTCACACCACTGTTCCTGTATGAATTTTAAATGGGAAATGAGATTTGTTCAAAATGACATTTTATGTGTGTGTGTGTGTGCACAACACAGTGTCGTTGTCTCCCCTTTTGTTTCCGCTGTTACGATTATTGTCGAATTGTTAATGCCTGCTAGTGGGACCGTGTGACGTGCACGCCACTTTTTTTCTGTCCTCGCTCTCTTTTTCTCTTTATCTCTCACTCTGACTCCTCGGGATCATTTCACACCATTTAGTTAGTTTGTTATCAAGCTGAGATTACAATTAACATTTTACCGAATATAGTGCTATAAGCGTTTGTTCGTCGACGCTTCAACGCTTCAAGTCTCTCCCACTCTCCAATGTTTACACACATAAAATGAAGCTTTACTCCAACGAATTTTCGTGTATGTCGTTTAATAAACGGCTTTGAATTTAGATATTTATGTTCGACAAGTTTACAACAAATTAAAGCCACTGGATACGATCTACCGTCGCATGTAATTACGCATACTTATTCCACTTTAATCAGGTTACAACGACACTTCGCATTTTCTCCCAACTTTTTCTTCGCCTTTTTTTCTCTTTCTTCTCCTTCTTTTTCCCGCTTTCTATCGGAATTTTCGACATTATGTGCGGCAAAAACAAAAACTCGCTGTAATTTCGTTTGTATTTCAGGGATTAAAGCATAAAATTTAAATGTTATGCAAAGCTTATGATGACTAAACGAACTAATGAATTTGACTAAATCGTCGTCGATATTGAAACGGAATCCATTAGATCTTACCCGATGCGAACGGCCAAAGTTGTTTGCTGCCATTCAGTTGCTCCTGCATTTTACATCTGCAACGACAAAAAAAAAGAGAGAGACATTTTCATTATACTTGTTCAAACCACAGAAATTGACGTGTGCTATGAAAACTCCTAGTTTTCCTCAGAAACTTTGCAAATTTATTCCCATTGTAACGACGAAAAATCAAACGTCATAAACTCAATGTAAAATGGATAAATATTTTCAACTAGGGGGAAAGACCTGAATAAATGAAAATATGAATATTTTAAATAATCGCATATTTTACCGAATTTGGATCAATACGCGTCGATGCGTGTCAATGAGCTGAATGAATAGCTGTGAATGCATGGAAATACGGTCAATAAAATGTACGTATTTGCAACTTTCATTCGTGCTTGCCACGAACGAGACGGAGCAACAGAAGAAAACAACAACAATAACACTACGGAACGCAGTGCAAATGCCTGTGAATATTTGTCAATACTTGTCAATAGAGCAAACATACCAATAGTTCTTTCCCCCTAGATTTTCAACCGTTATGTTGTCAATGGGGAAATGCTTTTTTTCTCACTACTTCGAAAAAAGAAAAGTTACCGAGAGATGCGGATATGAAAATATATTCGCTTTGGCTGTGACAAATGTGTTAACATAACTGTTTATTTATTTCGATAGTTCTTCGCCGGTGGCGAATCAGCGAAATGAAAATCTACACCGAACTATTTCAACTTGCAAATGCAGAATGGCATTATGCAAAAGTCTAACTAAAATTTGTCACATTAATTCAAGTCACCGTGCTTACAGCAGAAGTTTCTGTTGAACAAAGAACGGAAATCAAGAGGAAAACTGCAAACAAACGAGAAGGAAAAAAACACGTGCGGCAAAAACAAAAAGTGAAAAAAGAATAGCGACAAATAAGAAAGCTGGACTTTGCTTTGCGTGTGAATTAAGTGTGGCGCAAAGATTAATTTTATTCCTTTTATTTCGTTTTTTTTTCTCTTCTTCAAAACATAATTCATTTGAGCTCTTGCATTTAGTGGTTTCAAAGTTTTTGTGTGATACGTTCCATTTTCTCATCGAAATGGTGTGTGTGTGTGTGTGTGTGTGTGTGTGTGTGTGTGAGAGAGAGAGAGCATTCTCTCAGGCTCTGTTATCACTTTTGCCAATATGTAAATAAAATCGCGGAGCAAAGACAACGATACACAGTTGTGAAAACTTCTCTGGCAAAAGCAATTTATGGAAATTCATTTTTCTCTATTTCTCATAGCCATTTTTTCTCCACCGTGCATTTTTTATTTTCAAATCCAAAAAATAATAATGGCAGAGCACCAATTCGAAATGTGGATGTGGCAGAGAAGAGAAACGAAAAAAAAAATGAATTTGTTTATTTTGATAATTGAAAAAGCAAACAGCTGAATAACACTGTACATTTACAAGCAAATAAGGCACAACAAAATGCCATTATTGTTTCACAGTACTCAAATTAAATTAAAATAAAACGAAAATATGGACGTGGCACGGACTCGGTTCAGTTTCGTTTGGTTTGATTCGTTCTTTTTCTCTCACACGCACTCACTCACTCACTCTGTCTCTCTCCCATTCTCGTTTGCATATCGATTGATAAGGGACCGAAAATACGACAATAAACAAAATGTCGATCATTGTTGTCGTGGCATTGTTCAAATATTTGATTTTTATTGAAATCTATTGGTTTCGAACGCATTTCACTTAATCTGGCCACATAACAAGAAACACATTACACACACACACAGACAAAGAGAGAGAGAAAAAAAAAATTCAGCATTTTCATGCCGTTTTCATCAAAGCCCGAAACCCATTCCACACACGCGTCACCAAATACACATACAATGACAAAAAAACCGTTTTTATTTGCTCACGAAAATAAGATACCGATTTTATAGTATTTCGCGACTGAATTTTTTGAAATAGGATAAAATTGTAAACTCTTTTTTGTTGTGTGTCAAATGAGAAAAAAAGCGATTCGGATTGAAGTGCAAAGTGATTGTGTTGTGTTCCAGTGTGGCAATTGGCAATTCGAAAAGTGTATCGAGAGAAAGAGAGAGAAAGAGAGAGAGAGAGAGAGAGAGAGAGAGAGTAAAAAATGCGTTTTGTCACACCAAACTGACAACGGCATGCACGCATAAAATTTGTATCAATAATGTTCGAATGCCATGTTAAATATGACTTCACGAAACGAAAAAAAAGGCGAGAACCAGCAAAAAAATTGTACCCTCGTACATATGTGTGTCGCCTGGTTATTTTTCGAATTTCGTTTCATTTGTCACTAGTTCAACGAGTTGATCGAATATATTTTATGCAGACATTTGGGAAAACGAATGAAACATGGAAAACATGTTGTTGTTATTTCCGTTTAACGGGGCTTGAAAAATTCAAACTATATAAATAAACAGAAAATGAGAGGGACATAACAAAAAAGCGCCAGGCATCACACATCATTCGCATGGTGTATAGCAAAAAAGTTTGGCTATTGTTGCGATTCAATGATCATTCACATGATAGTGCCTCGAACCGATTCGTGTTTTTCTCGAAAATGGATAAAGCTGTGATGCTTAACGCATATACCATACAATTCTATATAGTCGTGTTATAACGAAGTTAACTCTTGAAACCCATTAAAGGAGTGCAGCTTATAATATTCAAATCGTCAGTTTTGTCAAACTGATTCGTATATTTGCTAAACTGATTTAAATCGATTCTTCCGCTATTTTGAGCAAACATTTTTCGCAATAAGATCGCACGAAACAAGCGCTCTCGCGCTCACGGCACAGATCGTTTGTTTGTTGAATGGACTTGAAAGGTGCAAAGGTGATGAATCAGAGTATGGAACATGATTTAGAAAAGCGTTGCAATCATTTCTCTCGCTTGCTAAACTCAGCTCAATGATGAGGTGATGTGCGATGCTGTGTGCCATCGTGTAAGGCATGAGGCATCGAGTAGCTAAATCAAGGGGAAATTCGTATAGTTCATAGAACTTGTGATAAGTTCATTTTGATGTCAACGAATCGACACGCACACGCCACAGAAGGCGAACCGCATCATTCAGTAAAAATGAGTCGAGCAAAGGAGTCGAGCACTGAATTACATAAACTGTTCATTTTCTCGTTGCAATTTTGTTTTGTTTTTATTTTCTATCTCCTGTCTCTGTCTGATTCCTCCCACTCACTCACACTCACACTCACACTCTTATTCTCACTATTCAGTGCAGCTCAACGTGAGTTCATAAAGCCAGAAACGTGAAAATGCTTTAAGTGTTCACCGGAGAGGAAAAGATAGAATTAGACAAAGTACAAACAACGAAAAACGACAATTCATGCGAACTAAAAATGAACAAAACGTGTAAAAAGTCGCAAAATAAAAGAGAAAAAAAAACCCCAACAAACGAAGGAAAAAAAGAGCAAAACAACAGGAGACTGAGTACGACCAACCGACTGAATTCGCGATGGTTTGTTTGGTGCGAAGATGTGAAATGTAACGTGCTGCTTATGGTGTATCGCATATCGCACGCGCGTGTATAAATCGTGGATACATGTTTTTAACGATAGCAGCAAAAAGTCGGACGGAACGAGTCCAAGTGGAATGAAGTGAACAACAACAAGAACAGAACGAGAAGGGAAAAAAACTGACTTCGCCGAAAAAACGACAAAGCAATGTGCACAACACCGTCAAAACTATTTTGCAAAGCGGTGAAAATTTCTTTCGTCAGCATCAACTCGCATAACTTTTTATTATTTTTGATGTTGGCAGAGCAGTAAAGCTCTCACACAGACACTAAAATGCGCTCATTCGCAGAGAAGGAGAAGGGGAAAAGAACTCACACACACACACACACACACACACACACACTTTTTACACATCATTTTATTTTCGTTGCGTACTTATTATCATTACCAAAGTGAGAGAGAGATAGAAGAGGTAGTACCCAACCACTGACTTAGCGTTCCACAGCTGTCGTTGCTCTCTAAATACATAGTTTTATTTGTATTTATTTGTTGACGAATACATTTCGCTATAAAAACATATACAAAGCGCATTTCGTCTGCAGCTTTGCTTGTTCTCGAGCAATTTTCACCGCGCGCACCGAGAACGGATTAGATCGTGCCAAAGCAAAGAGGTACACAGCCATAGTTATCCGTAGTGTCACAGCACCACGTTGCAAATGCCTTTTCAACGGAATTGCCCACACACGCAAAATTTGCAGTTTCATTTTAATATCTCGGATGTTTTTTTGCCCGCCATTTGGACTTTATGTAAATTAAATGATGGCAATTCGTGGAATTCAACGAGTTGATACTTAATCTTCCATTGAAAGTAGGTCTCATTTGCTAAAGATGTAACGACAAATTGCCACAGCACTTCAGCCGGAATATTTTCAGCGTAAAACTTGAAAACTTAATCATTTTTTGCTGAACAGCAACGAATGCAAAGAGACAGACACAGAGGCACATAGAGTGAGAGAAAGGGAACGAGTGAATACACACAGAAGCGTTATAAATCTCTTGCGGGGGGAGAAAAGTCCGACTCATTTATGCATGCAAAGATTGCATTAGCTAATTGCTAACGTGACATCTATGATAAAATTTTACGTTGGCAGCAGCTGCGGCATCATCATCACTTAAACTGCAGCTCAAAAACTTTTCGAATATGCGTCTTGATCCGATCGACAAACAATCCGAATTGAATGAAAAATATTTAATTGCTCATTTATGAAAAGTAAATAGCAAATTCGATTGGAATCAACGAATCGCCTTGGACGAATCGAAGAACATAACTGACACCCGGCTTTTGTAACCACGGTAATTGCATTTAAATTTATACAATAAAGCGTGTATTGTTGGTTTAATGGTGATGAATAATTCGGGCCAGCAAGTGAGTGAGTGAGATGGAAGCACGACATCGAAAGACAAAACATTAGGAGAGACCAAACGAACGACAAAGTCTGTACCACTTTCCACTTGCTTGCATTCTTGTTATCAACGTCAACAACTTTTATTGCCGAAAATTTGCTCACCGCATCAAATAATAAATCCAATAAAAGATAAATCAACGCCACAAATATATAAATATAAATGTTTACTTTCTACTGCTCAACCCGGTCCGCCTCCCGTGTCTGCATTGCAAGCGCTCGCCAGATAAAAAATAGAACAAGCGAAGAAACGCCGAAAGCATCCAAAAGATACTAGTCATTTGTATGTATTATTCGGCATTTGGAGACGGCACACACACACACAAAAAGCAATGCATAGAGAATTTTGATGTGTTTTTCCGCACTAAATATGATTTGGGTGTCGTGACGCAACGTGATTTCCACTTGATGTGGTTGTTTTTATGTTGAAACTGAGCAGAGCACGGGTCGCGAAGGTGAGGTGTGAGAGAGTTAGAGAGTATTTTGAATGAAATCCACTAGAGCAAATTAACGGTTGCGAGATGTGTGACAACAAAAATTACAAATCATAATAGAAAAATACATTCAAGTTAAATAAATTGGCTGCCATGGCAAAAGACGACGGTAATTACGAATGCATTTCGTTAATCGCATTTTGTAATGCGATCAAACATTCAAATTCGTCACATCGAATGATTCATATAGTTTGATGAACTGAAAGAGACAAATATTAAGTTGCAACCAAAGTCCCATGTGACATGATGTGCGCTTACGCTTCCCTCTCACCACTTCCGCCGTCATTGTCAATTCCATCAAAATTGCTCCGTTTTTATGCGGCCCCGCGACAGCGAATGGCCAATGGGAATTGAAAAACGTTTAATTACTTCCCGGTTTTTTTTTATCATTCCAATAGTTTGTGGAACCGATTCAATTGTTTGTGGGTGCATATGTAATTAAAGCACGAGCGCTGTTTTTTCTTTTCTTTCTTATTTGTTGTTCGCCAGTTGAATTAACATAAAATTTAAGTTTTATCGCAGGTAATTCAAGGATTGATTGCAGGTCGCAATGGATTTTACGAAATGCAAATAAACGTAATGATATTTTTAACGGCTGAAAGAACAACCGCGCTCGGAAACCAATCCGTTAATATTGATGACATACGCCAAACTTTTTGCGCATTGAAATCATCTGAAATAAATCCACGAAAAAGCTTTGGCTGCTGTTGCACGTCCCACACTGCACCGAAATCACTGCACAACTGTGCGCTTAAGAGGTCGTCAAGTGGGTGGTGTGGAGGCGACACACCAATCGAATAAGCGAAATGAAAAGTAGTGGAGGTACGGCAAATATGGGAAATATTGTCTTGGATTAAAAAGGTAATTCCATTTAGACAAAGTATCATATTAAGTGGCAAGAGAATATAAACTGCTCGAATATTTGCTTAGTTTCATGGATGAAAAAGGTAATTGAACGCCAGGGATGTGGCTATATAAAATAAAATGCTGGCGCTGGCAACAAACAGCGCATACCCAGCCTCTGCACACTAATAGATTAATACATTTACGAAACGACTGCTAAATGACAATCCATAACTATAGACGTACCGGGCTCTATCTCACTCTATCTCACTCTCTCTTCCTTTTTTCTTTCCCTCACTCTTTCTCTCCCATTTTATTTGCTCGATTCACTATAACCAGAACTGGCTGAATGGTTTCGATGGCATTTTGCATGGGCATTGGGTGTATGATGGGCACGTGTGTATGTGTCTCATGCTCTGTCGTTTTTATATATTTATATATCGATGTGTGTGTGTGTGTGTTTGCATTACCTCAGTGTCTTGCCACCAGGAAAACAATAAAAAGTTAAAATTGCACAAGCAATAGCAATGGCATTTCGCATAAGCAAATGCTTCCACATCGTCGAAAAGACATTAGGTAATAAGGACAGTACGACCGAAGGGAATGTGGATAAGTCACGAATTTATATTACACATCAAGTAGAGGCAGCAGCAGCAGCAGTAGGAAAAAATGAACGCGAAGCAAAAGGATGGCGGCGACGGCAACGGCAACGGCTGAACAGAGCATCGCATACGGGAAAAATAGAGAGATAGAATGTGGTGACGAAGAATAAGAGTCAACGGTTGATTCGCATAGAAAATAACAAACAAATAAATAAACAACCGTAATAAGAAGCGCACACAATCAAATCTACCATACGATGAAGAAATGTCGGAAAACCTCCGAATCCGGGGTAAATGTAGAAAAACTGGAGCCGGAGAGTATGTTATAACCAAACGAAAATATGTGTACGGCATACGAGATAGTCATTGCCTCCAACTCTTGCCAATGCGTCGCCACATCACCAATATTTGTGTTTGTGTTCGCTCGTTCGCTCGCTCGCGAGAAAGCAAAACCAACGTGGACACAAGAACTCACAATCTGACTATGTGTGATTTGGTGTTTGCACATATTTTGTGATGATGTCGGCCCAATTGTTCCGAATTTTTTAGCGATTCTCGGTTAATACCGTGTTTTTGGTTCCTTCGTTCATTCACAACACCGTATTCTCATATTCTTGCATTCGGTGTACGACTTTGAAATGCGTATTTACCAAAGCAAGATAGATGACGAGTTCTTTTGTGTTCAAGAGAATTTTTCTTTTCTTTTCTTTTTTTCGACTTTTGCGTAACATATAGACACACACACACACACACACACACACAATCCTCTCGGCTAATATCTTAGCCACAGCGGAAGGCAAAAAGTGGTGATTTTGAGCGCGGAAAAGGGGAAAAGACAGAAAGATCGCAAAGTAGTTGCATTGAGTCATAGCTGTTAATGCTTAATGCCGAGCAAAACGTGAGAGTGGATGAGAGTGGGGAACTGTAATGATTCCTCGCCTTGTATTTTAATTTGGTGGCGGGTCAAATCCTTATGTATAATCAACTTGCTTGCTATTACTATATTATTTCGACCGGCTACACAACACGTTCGTTCGTCGCCGAGCCGTGCACACATAGAACAAACAAAAACTGTGGCAAAAGGAGGCGAGACATTGGAAAAAACAGAGCCACCAATATGAAAAGCAAACCAAAAGAAAAATTCAAGACGAAAGCAAGAGCAGCAGCAACAGCAACAGCGGCGACAACGGCAACCGAAATGAAAATGAAGAGAGAAACCAAGAGCAAAGAATCTACAGACAATAGACACACATAGATATGCATGATATGCTTACACTACACCTCCGTGCAGCAACAACAACAATGACGGAGGCAGCAGCAGCATCATTAACTAGCTGCTGGATCACTACACTCCGTCTTTGAAAACGTAAAAAGAGTTTATTTTAATTATAATTAAAACCGGTGTGTGTGCTCTCTCTCTCTCTCTCTCTCTCTTTTAAGACAAAGTGTAATATAAAAGTACGATTTAGTATAAAATAAATCTGCGTCGTTGCTTTAGTGGATTGCGTTGTTGCTAGTTGGACTTTGTTGTTGTCCGTTGTTCTTCTGTAACTTTTTATTTCTTTTGTGTGTACACTGTATGTGTGTGTGTGTGTGTGTGTATATATATATTTTGCTTAAGATACTTTCTTGCATTTTTTCCTTCACCCCCATCTGTCCATCTTTAACTCACCGGCTATGTCCACCTCTTTCTCTCTCTGCCATGCTCACACTATTACTATCTCTCTCTCCCTCTCCCTCTCTCGTCCCTCTATCGGTGCGCACTTTCTTGAGCGACAATTGCCGTTGTTTTTGCTTTTTACTCGGTCACACAGCAACAATCTGTACGATGTTCGCTGCAAAATGTTGGCCATTTTCGGCATTATGTTCTGAGACTCGTGTGGCGGGCTGGAGAACAAAAAGATCATTTGGCCATAAAGGAAACGGTTTTCTTAATTCTATTAAGAACAAAAAGCCAGAAAAAGTACAACACACAACAAAAACATAAAACATGCATTTAGATTTTGGCTTTATCCCGGCTCTTTTACAATCGCTGTGCTCTCTCTCTCTCACTCACTGTCTGTTTGCCAACTCATTTTCGTTCTATCTCATTGTTTTCTTTCTCTTTCGGGCTCGAGCGCACTCCCCGCTAATATTGGATGCTTCTGTGTATGCCAAAAAAAATGAATGCGACCAAGAAGACGAGAAAAATAATACAAACACCGGGCGGATCCGAATAAAGCGGAACGGCGCGATGCGTATAAACGAAGCTTAGCATTATGTGCAAGGTGTAATTTAATGAATGAGAAGAAAATTCGTATAATTGTACAGCATTTAGTAAATTGACAAATTCATTGCGGGATTTTTATTCTCATTTCTCAAACCATCTCTCCATCGTTTGTGCGTGTTCGGTGCGAGATTGTTGTACTATAACAAAGTGTGTTTTGGTGGGTTTTTCTCGTCGTAGCAATACATTAATTCTGTCCTTGTCACATCATTCCACTGCTCACTCTCTCTGTCTCTCCCTCACTTTCCCCATCGCGCTAATTCATCTATATTCATTTTGACATTTTAAAAATTTAATTTAACACGTCGCCAAGGGTTAAATATCAACCATTCGGATTCAAAATTACCTATTTATTTGCAAGTGAGTTCTTTTTAAGCACAGCTGTCGCAAAGCGTTACAATGTTCACCTTAATCGAGAACACGCATTCAGATTTAGCAGCTATTTTAAGTGAATTCCACACATTTTGACCATTTTTTTCTTTGGACCATCTCTTCTGTTTTCTAATTATGCTCGAAAACGTACTTTGAAAACGAAAACGTTACTCTTGGGGCTAAATTAAAGTGTAATCAATAAATTCCTTTTTCATCGTTCAATTAAGCTAAAATCACATTGTACAACTAACTCATTGAGATGGTGTTGTTCGCCGTTACTACTGTCAATGAATGTTAAAAACCGATTTGGTTTGGCTAAAATTGGAAATGAGACAAGTTTGTCGCAAAACGTGTGTGTGTGTTGATTGGTTTGCGGAAAGGAAGGTACCATTTCTTTTGGCGTATCAATCAACCGAAATAACCAATAACCACGCAATAAATAGTTAATACTTTTAATGTGAGTTGAAGTGTGTCGCCGTCGTGTGGAATGTGTGGTTACAATTCGGCGCGCGGTAAATGTGGCAAATAAAGAGAGAAAATACCAAAATAACCACATGGAAAAAGCTCTTCAATTAACGCTACTCAGTTACCGTACAAACAAAATTTATTTTCCCCAACACTTAATTCATTTCGCTTCGTCATTCACTATCTCTCTCTCTCTCTCTCTCTCTCTCTCTCTCTCTCTCTCTCTCGCTCTCTCTCTTTATCTTTCGTCGTTTATTCATTCAATCGCAATCATAACTAAAAACAAACTTGATATTATTTCGTTTCCCTTCGTCACTTTGTCGGGCTTTACGTGAGCTGGTAATTGGGTTTTAGTTTTCATTTCGATATCCATTCAATAGCAAAAGAGAGGAAGCGAAGCATGATCGGATGTAAAATATAATCAACCAGTCGCGCGACCAATAAATGAGAAGGAGACATAGAGTTGGAATGTGGGCGAAATGGTGAAATGGGAATGGGAATGGGAAAGGGATAACGGGAGCGAGCGACTCGAAGAAATCTTCAAGTTATTTCCTTCTAATGTTTTCATTTTTAACTTATCCTCTCGCTTTTAACGATACCACCAGCCATCCGACCGACCGATTTCTTCCGACGAAAACACCGAAGTGGCCCAAGAAATACGAGCAATATACCCACATTGCACGGGTAGTCGGATAGATGAACCGTGCACAAATAAATAAATATATAATTTATACTGCAATAACGAACAAACTTTTACCATTTCAAAACTTATTATTGTGACATGAATTCTTACTTCGAAACAAAACTAAAGACACGGTCATGCATTGAAGTCTGGCAATAAGAACAGAGTATCTCTATTGCTGCCGCCGTCACCGTCGTCGTCGTCGTCTCACCTCTTTGCATTAAATGAATGTGTACGGTTTGTGTGACGGTGAGCATGAAACACGATTCGAATAGTGTGGCAGCAATTGGAAGAAGCAGAAGAATGGGCACCTTGAATGTGTGTGTTTGTGTGTGTGTGTGTGAGAGAGAGAGAGAGTATCCAGCTCTGTCTTTTTCTCTTTCTTCCTTTCATTTTGTCTCCGTTTCGCGGGCGCACTTCAAATGCCCGCGATGTCAGATATCAAAACTGTAGACAAATAACGCGAGTACTCGCTAAATGTGAACAGACTTCATCGGTACACTCTGAGACATTCCGTAAATGAATGACTGACTGACTGACTGCATGAATGAATGATAGCGAGAACAGAAAAGCGTCCTAAGTCAGACACGTGTAACTCACACATACAACGAACGAGCAAGAGTGGAATGAATAAGAGAGCAAAGAATCAGAGAGTAAAAAAATGAGGACTCACTCGCCAAGAAAGCTTCATTTCAGAGCCACACGGTACAAATGCCTGAGCAAGAAAACAACCAGCAAAAAGGAACTGGTTACAAAACGTAAACACACACTCTCACATACGCATGAACTGAGTTATGATTTTTGTTTTCCAAATCATCGCCGCCGCCAACAATAACAATAACAACAACAGCAACGGCTTCGTCATCACACCGCCATCAGCACCAAGTTATGTTTCAATTTTTTATTTCTCTCGCTCTTTTTTTCATTCTTCATCGCCATCGTCGTCGTCGTCGTTTTGTTTTGCACTTTGGCTGGATATGCTTTTAAATTTATCTACAGTTCTGTTCGCTGTACATATTTAATATTTGACTTTTTGTTCCCCAAGAAAACAAAACTTTTTTGGTTGCAAGAGGACGGGTTCAAACCGTTATACATTCTTCTTGAATAAAATTCTTTTCCACTCTTCTCTTCTGTTTTCATCATAATCATTTTTGTACGTTCTTTCGTTCACTCGTCGGTATTCACCCTCATTCGGGGGATCTTCGAATCAAACCTGAAAGAATGATGTTTCGTGCACACCAAAGAGTGTATGTGAGTACAGAAAAAAACAGCGTGAAAAATGCTGGAATCAAATTACATTTATTATGACAACGCGATGAAAGCAATAGCTGTACACACGATATATTAGATCATTCAACATCTTTGTCATGTTAACGTAATACACCGAGAAAAAGAAGTGAGCGAAAGAAACGAGGGAAAAAATATAACGCTCCCGTCTCAATATTCTTGCAATTATATTTTTTTTTCGTGAGTAAGTTAACGACAAGGTATATTAAGGAGTACAACGAATGTGACCGAACTGAACGAAAAATGAAAAGAAAAAAAAAATTTGGAATTTTTGTCTCCCTTGACAAGTAGGAAATAAGAAAAATTGGAACTTTAGAGATCTTTAAAATCCCTCAGTCTTTATTTCATTGACGCTACTGCTTGTTACTGCTTTTCTTCGTTTGCCTTACTTCCATGCCTTTTACTTTTCACTCGACCCACTATTGGGTTTGAGTTAATGGCATTTCAATATCGCCTGTCGTCGTCGAATATTGGGGAAATTTGATGCTTGTAGACAACGACTTTCATCGAAATCGCTAGGCCCGGTGAACGTGTGTGTGTGTGTTCGGGTATGTATGCGGATGTTGACATATATGCGCTTTTCCCATTCTCATTCTCTACTAGCAGAAGCTCATTCTTCTTCTTCTTCTTCTTCTTCTTTTTCCTGCATTTGATGTTCCGAGTCGCTCTGCGACATTTATACTTATATGATATAAATTATATGGCAATTGAAGAAATATTCCAGTGTATTAAAATGCCCCAAATAATTCCTAATATCTTTATGACACAATATACCTTAATATTGTAGAAGGTGAAATATGCGTTATGAAATTATAATGACTCGTAATGTGAACGGGCGCTACACACTCAGCTCATACGTGCAACCGAACAGTGAGAGTAAGATATGGGGAGCAAAGGAAAGAGACGAAGAAGAATAAAACACAACACATTGCACGCTTTCAAGTCAGATTCGAAAGTTGAGGCGAACCATGCTTCCACCTTTGTTCACTGCTTTCTCTCTCTCTCCCTCTTGCTCACTTGCCTTCGCATCCATTTCAGAAACAAATTATTATTAACATTATTACATGTGCTCTCCCCGTTTTCGTAATGCGATTAAATTAAAGCCAAATGATATAAACAAAAATGGAAAATTGAATACCGAAACATAAACACATATTTACGTGATACTTTCTGCTCAAGAATATGCTACATTTGTTATGGACGCAACGCAGCATGCTTTTTGTAGCTATTCTCTTGTATGTGCACTCGTGTTTTGGGCGATCGAAGCAAACAAACATGTACCGAAATATTTCACGTCAAACCATACCCACAATTACATCAACGGAGATTTTTTTTGCATGTGTCCGAAACATTCATGTGTTCGTATGTATCCTGCGGGCCCAAAGCAATGGAACGAACGAAATACCATGGACTTGGCTTTTTGGTGAATACCAAAATGTGAAGTGGTCGAGATAGAAGAGAGTATTTCGAGCATTTTAACAATGTTCATTTGTTCATAATGCAAGAGATCATTCTTTCGGTGTGATTTCATGAATGGTTTCCAAATTGGCTGCAGAGTGTTTCTCATTTAACATTCAAAACACATACTTGTCTCATGGCTTGAATTATTACACCTATCGTTTGTTAATTCCATTAAATTTCATGTATTTCCCTCTATCTCTCTCTCTCTCTCTCTCTCTCTCTCTCTCTCTCTCTCTCTCTCTCTCTCTCTCTCTCTCTCTCTCTCTCTCTCTCTCTCTCTCTCTCTCTCTGTGTGTGTGTGTGTGTGTGTGTGCTCGAGTGCAAACTCGTGGTGCACATATGTGAGTAGCTTAAATCAGAGCTCTATTGGTTCGGTATGGCAAAGGTCAAGAAAAATCTTAGTTTATATTTATGACAAATTAATTGGCTGTGTCATTCGAATACTGAATAAGCATGAAGTCTTCAACGCTATGAACGAAGAAAGAAAGAAGGAAAGCAACGGCACTCTTACAGGTGCGCTTTCGTATCCTTTCATGGTCTTTATTTATTCGAAATTGTGGTTATAATAAAAATGTGAAATTAATTCTACGAAAATGCTAGCGCGTCTGATTCGTTTCTTCGAAGCTCAGCACATTCACATCTTCGTTCGTTCATTCGTTTGCTCGTTTGTTGTTTGAAAACTTGTAAGATAAAACTTTGGAAGAAACTACCAAATATTGCATGCGACACGAGAACCGTAAATGCACAGAGTCGAACGCTTTTTTCAATCGCATGAAATATGCTTAATGCAATAGAATGTAAACAATATATTTCAAGCATTTTGGAGCAAACCTCCGTCCTCAATCTTTTTCTCTCTCTCTCCATCCCTGTCTTACTCACTCGCTTTCGCACGCATCTCATGTCGGAAAATATCTTTGGTATGAAAATATGTTTGAAGACAAGGAAACAGAGGAGACATTACATTTTGAGTATGTGTGTGTGTGCGTGCGTGCGTGTGTGTGCTAAAGAGAGCCAATTGGCCCATCATCGAAAAATGGAAATGGCAGTTTAATGCTTTTACACAATATTTAAGACTTGAAGCAATATTCTCCCTTTGCGCTGGCTACCTTTCGATCTATATACATATACGTATTACAGTTAGTGCGCGCATATTGAATACCCGGTGCAGTTGCTGAGTATCGGGAGCGATTGTAATATAAAGACATATGCCTGGGCCATGTTATGTGTACTTATAGATAAGGTAAATTTTCGAAATCCGATTGTCGTTTCCAAATCGTCGATATTTGTCAAATGGCATGTTTTTAATGTTAACAAAAATGTTGATACAATGTGTGAGCGAGGCGAGTATATTCGGTCTTGCAAGGGTGCTCGCATGCATGAGGCCAACCCAACGCATATAAACACACACACACACACAAGCCGTACCGTCGAAACGCCACATTCAAGGTTTCATGGCCTCGTTCTTTTTATTTTCATTTTTCCTTTGGTGCTACGCTCGTTCCATATTTGCAGTTCGCATTCGCATGTGTTTGTAAGCGCCCAAAATTCGACTGCACATAATATTCATACTATCCGCCTTTTCGTCGTATTATTAGGGATAAGTAGCATTTTCGAATGAAACATTTGTGTGTACGCATGCAGTTAGATAAAAAGCAGATGTTGATAGTATTTGGAAATTTTTTGTACGCACAAACATTTGAACGAAAAAAAGAACCACGAGAAAAAAAATGTGTATTATGCGTAATGTGTGTACGATACGTGTATTTGTCATCATTTCAATAAAACATTTACGAAAGTGGGTCGAAATACACGGAACTCGTCAGTTTTGATCTTATTTTCCATGCTTCATCGAAGCGTAAAGGTTTTCCGATTCACAATATCGACAATAGTTCAAGACGAATGGAATGTGGACGGAATCAAATGGGATATGCATTTGAAAAACATTGTCCATCATCATCATCATCATCATCATCTCTGAATCGACACAGTTTCCATTTGGTTTTTTCGTTATTGTACCACTCTTTTTTTGTGGGACATTGCACATATAACATTGATTTTAAACCTATTGAAAGAAAAAATGTTGTGTAATCGATAACAGTCTTTTCTGGAATGTGCTTCTTCGTCTGTTTTTGAATTTCCGGAGCTTGCCGAAGCAGGTTTTGTTTTAAAGCTAAGTACACAGTTCCTTGTGAAATGAAAAAATTTCTCCGGTGAAATTTTCACCAGTGATCTTTGTATCAAGTTTTTTTATATTCAAATTGCAAGTATAATGATTTTTGATATATAAAACAGTTAGCTGCTATCATTATCAACACAACATATCAATAAATTTGTGTTTTGAATTTATTCTTCTATTTATTTTTGCCTCTACAAATTTTTTCACGGCCGTGAAAAATTTTTCGCGTGCAAAATGCACGAGAACAAAATTTCACGACCGTGAAAAAATTTGCTGTGACCGAAATATATAGAAGAATAAATTCAAAACACAAATTTATTGATGTATTGTGTTGATAGTGATAGCAGCTAACTGTTTTATTCATCAAAAATCATTATACTTGCAATTTGAATATAAAAAAACTTGATACAAAGATCACTGGTGAAAATTTCACCGGAGAAATTTTTTCATTTCACGAGGAACTGTGTACTTAGCTTAAATCTGAAATTCTTCTAATTTACACAAAGCATTATCAACATTATAGATTTCATTCTCATATTGCCATACCTTTCCGCATAACTGCGATCACAATACACAATTTTCCAAATGAAATGAAGCGAACGATTGAAACCGTAGATGTGCTTAACTCGAATTTCCCTTACATTTTGGTGCGGCAAATAATGAATTTGCAATTGGAAATCGGTCAACATAAAGCATAGTAGCCACATAGCAAATGTTTGCGGTGATTTGAGTCAAGTCTAAATTTTAGTTTATTTTCAAATGTCCCATGTGAAATACGCTTTCGTTATGAAGCATTGCTCAAATCCTGTTTGAATCGCTCTTTCCTCTTGCCTCCGATCCTTTTGGTCGTAGCAATTCAAAAATCGTCTGATTTCATTTTTTCTCTTCCAATGAAAGTGAAAACTAAAACTATTTCTATTGTTTCACCATTAAATCAAAATTGTCTATGAAGTCAAGAATTGCACCTCAACCCTAAATGAACTCAAATGTTATCCATCGACTATACTTCCGTGGAAAAGTGACATCTTTTCTCTCAAGAACCTATATATTTAAATTACGATGATGTAACTTACAATTAAATGAATGTGCATGAATTGATTGAGCTACAAAAAAAAAACTCATTCTTTTCATTATCACCGAATGTACATCCATAATGTCTACAGTTAAATAAATTTGAACAATTTGAAAACTTGAAACCTCATCCATTCATCTGGGTTTGTCATGTGGATTCAATATACGGAGTGTACCCACGTGTTAAAATGATACACTGTCAAAACTTTTCAACATTTTTGTGTTGGTATTTCTGGTAATATACGGAATTCACGGTAATCCGTGAATTTCATACTATATTACCGGATCTCCGTCAACGCAGACGTGCTGTATGTGTTTGTATTCTAACGGAGATCCGGCAATATACTATGAAATTCACGGATTACCGTGAATTCCGTATATTACCAGAAATACCAACACAAAAATGTTGAAAAGTTTTGACAGTGTACTTACACATATATCTGTACATGTATATTTTGTGAAATTGTACACAGTACGAGCTGATTGAAAAGAAATAATAAATTTTAATTCATATTAAACCATATCTAGATCGTTACATATATAGATTTATGCTCAAACAAAACTGCTCAAGAAAATAATAATCAAATTTATAATTACAAGAATATCAAAATATGATGCTGATGATGAAAGATGAATTCCTATGGTTTCATTATTATTATTATTTTTTCATTTGTCGCTACTGTGCGTAGGGAAAAAAAGGAATCGTTTGAACGCGTAATGAGATGATGTAAGCTGGAACAATTGTTATTTATGTATTATAGAAGAATTACGGTGAGCTGATTTGGAGCTTTTCAGTTAGCTGTCGCCGCTTCTCTTGACATTCTCTTCGCCGGTGTGGTGCGACACACAAAGTCAAAATATTAAAAATGATACGAAAATGGAATGCGTGCCATTGCATGAGAAAATTAAATGTTGTGGCTTCTTAATTATACGCATACAAAGAAAATCCACTTGTTCAATGTATAATCGCGATATTTCAAGCAAAATTGCCAGAGTGAATTGTTTTAGTCTGGAGAAAGGAAACGAAGGAGCGGGGCGTTAGAGAAAGAGAGTAAAAGAGAAAAAAAAACTCAAAATAAAGGAGCAACGCCATCAGCCAAATGAAATCAACCAGACAGAGAACATGAGAACCAGCGATTTACGCACGGAAGCATTATACATGGTACAAAGAGCGTTGTTCAAAGAATAAACAATCAATTATATAAGAGTCGTATAACTTTTCCGAATCCATGCATCTCTCTCTCTCTCTCTCTCTCTCTCTCTCTCTCTCTCTCTTTCTCTCTCCGTGTGTGTCTGTTTCTCTTCAGCATAGCACACATATAAACATGCAAACAACGCTTTTGTTTGGGCAAAAAGCAAACGGCTTTACGCATTGAAAACCGATTCAATCGCATAACCCATATTATCCTGCATACAACATTCAATTCACGTGTAATCTGCTTATGAAAAATGAGCATATTCCTGCGGTTTAGCTTCATTTTGATTTTTGACGAATATTGAAAAATGGTACATGTATGAGCCAGTCACTTTACATCTCTCATATTCCTGTCCGGATATGTGTTATATGCCATATATAGCGATACGACATATACGTATTACACTCGGTGGCTAGAGTGGTTACCACTCGCACATACATCGCTCGAAAAATGTACTAATCTCCTTTTTTGTGATGATATCGAACATGTTGAAAAGCACCCCAATTACAGTTACAATCATTATTTTGCCTTTAGTCAAACGCTTTCAATGTATTTAAATGAAACCATCAATAAACATTTTTCAAATATTTCCGCATTACAACCAATATCGTGTCGTCGGAATACGGTGTTTGTTGGTTGCTGCTCGAATGTCACAATTTCCATTTCCACAACAGATTTTGGGTATTGGGAGCGAGTGTGAGGAGTGTTTTTTTCTTCTCTTCGTTGCCTGTACTCTTCTGTGCGTCTCCGATATACAAAAGAGATGCGATGCCGTCGCAAGTCGGCTTCTATTTAGCATATCATATCAAATCCAAATTTATGAATATGAAAATGTACGACCGATAACATTAGCAAACCCTGATAGCATAAATTATTATGTCGGCGTATCATCTGTGCTAACGTGCTCCCCACCGATTGGTTGTCATCAACTTCATTCGTACCGATAACATAAACGGTTCAAGCGATTCAACGCCAATACTCACTGCATAAGTTTAAAAATAAACATCAAAACTATGGCACGCTCATTTTATCGCTTTATTTAATGCAAGATCGAATTGTATCTTATAAATTTGTTGGTATAGTGTGTGCCCAATAATGAGTTGCCGAGTTAAAAGTTAAAACGACCGCAAAGAAGCTCGCGCTCACACAAGATGCTGTGTGTGTATGTGTATTTTTGCCGAATTTCAAATGCAATGTGATATGTGATGATTCGTTACGTAAACACTTTATTAAAGGCATTTTTCCCCTATCGTTCCTCTCGATGGTTGTCTATTTCGAAGCCTACGTGAACTGTAACCATGCTCTCTGGTTGCGTTGGAAAAGATTGTGAAATATGAACGCATCGTGATAGGCTCACACGTATATACAAACAGCGAAATAAATTGAAATAATGCGAGCGCTTAAACAAGCGTCGGATTTTGAATTACAAAATAAAACAACGACCACAATGTTTTTGTGCCCATGTGTACCGAATACCTGTGTGTTTATGCATAGCTCCACTCTTGTTTGAATTACAACAACGCACATGCGGCACACACGGTCAAATTTTTTTATGCTAGTGCCCACTTATCCTGCGCCACGTTTGAATGCGTGTGTGTATGTGTGTGTGTGCCTGTGTCCGTGTGTGTATGTGTTGTGTTTCAACGGCACAATGCCGAGCAAGAGAAAACGTGAAATTATTATTATTTTTAATGAATATACTATAGACCTGTGCATTAGCACCAACCAACGCCGTCACCACACATTGTGTGTGTGTATGTACACATGGCAATGAACGCGAAGCAGCGAAAATAACTAGCCACCATTTATTAGTGAAAGTTATAAATATTCATCATTAAGTTGTTGTTTGTAAGCTAATATATGCCGTTCATCGTATCGTTTGGTTGGTGTTGTGGATGTGCGCTCGGTTTCGGTTGACTCTTTTGATTTTTCCGTATAAGGAACCATTGTCAACACCGTTGCACGAATTTACTATCACCATAAATTTTCTTTTGCTTTTCTTTTCAATAGAACCTTGACACTTTTCGCCCGCTTTCATCAACCTCTTGAGCAAGCAGTGTGTTTTTGGGCATATGGTTTTTACTCTCTACGTTTTTAAAGCGTATCGAAACTTTTGTCTTTAGCTCATTTATTTTGTACTCTTCTATCCAACTTTACTATTGCATCTCATGTTCACGGTGTGCTTTGTTTGTTAGCATTGATGATTATGATGATGGTGGTGGTGGTGGCTCCACATATATTTTGGTTTTGCGTTTATATCATCATATACACGCGTGCATTTTGTACGATAAAAATTACCTTTTACACATAAAATTAATTAGTTCATTAATTGTGTCGGCACACATCATATATTTTTAATAGATAATTCCCTCTCATTCTCTCTCTCTCTCCTCCCGTTCCATGTAAGCGCTATTTTGGGAGTTATATGTGCACAAAGTGGCCGAATGCTGAAAAGCAACCCGAAACGTACATCAAATACACTCACACACAAACACAGTCGACGTTAATTTTTCGTCGACATTTTGAAATATTGACAAAATTACATTGTTGCTTAATCATTTGTTTGATTTGCCTGTGTTGCGGCTGATACACACATAATGCTGCGGTACTTCACCACATTTCGAAATGTGTAAGCTTTCGAGATACACAGTGATTTTGAAGTTCGGTTTTTGTGTGATTCATACTTGTTGTATTCATCGCAGTTCGTCAACGGGACGATGCGATATAGTTTTGAAAAGTACATGAACACACAGACCAGAAAAAAATGAACTCACTTTTTGTGATTAGATAAAATATTTGCAAGAGCATGAATTTTAGAATTGAATGAAAAAACACATACACACACACAAATGAAGAGAAGAGAAGCGAAAAAGAGAATTTCCAACAAGAAGATTGCATATCATGCATCTGTATTCACTGGAGTGAATTCACTTTGGTCTCGTGCTTTTTATTTGCAACTATTTGAATGTTTCAACAGTTTTGCATGACTTTATGACCGACATAGAAGTTCAGTGCATTCCCTGCTACTTAAACGTGGGAGAGAGAGAGAGAGAGAGAGTGAGAGAGAGAGAGAGTGAGAGAGAGAGAATCAACTAGTGGCTAAATTATAGACACTTCTAGATTCAGCAGTGGTATTAAAAGGGTATTGTGTATAATATATAATTGGCTTTGCCTTTGGCATTGCTCCGGTTTTCTTGCTACCCTTGACCGCCGTTCAATCGAATGCATTTCTCTTTCTCTCTCTATCTCTATCTACATATCTCTATCTCGCCAACTCATTCACAGCTCTACATACATATACTACACGGATTGAACGCATCACATAGCACTCGCGAGCATTCAAACGACCGAATCGCCCACCCATCCGTTATCATTCAGATGAATATTCAAATCTTTAAAATTTGCCGAAATGACTTCGGGTAGGGCTATTTCAATTGTAGATTTTATGTACTTTAATGTAGTGTTTTTACTTTTTTTTATGTAGGAACAACTTTTTTGAGTAATCGGCTATCGAAAAACTGCTATAAAATGGGACAACTCAAATCTTCGTCAAAAAACGTATTTTCCACAAATCGAATTTTTTTTTTCGTATGAAGAATGGTTCCGAAAAATTGTAGATAAATTGTAGAATAAAAAACAATTGTCTGTTTTGGAATATGTCAGCCCATTCATTCGATATTGAGACGAGTCATGAAAATTGGTCCAAAATTGATTTCGGGCCACTACAGTCGACTACAAATCATTTTTGACCACTACAATAACTGTAGGTGCTTCTACAATTATTTTCGGACCACTACAATTAATTTCCGACCACTACTCCCCTGGAGCCAAATAAGTTGTTGAAAACATCAAGGATCGGATGACTGATTTGAATTCTACATTTTTTCTACAATTTTATGGAACCTAGCAACAAAAGAGGAAGATTCAGTTTGTGGAAATTTCAATTTGTCGCCAAGATTTGAGTTTTGGACCAATTTTCATGACTCGTCTCAATATCGAATGAATGGGCTGACATATTCGAAAACAGGCAATTGATTTGAATTCTACAATTTATCTACAATTTTTTGGAACCATTATTCATTCGAAAAAAAATTCGATTTGTGGAAAATACGTTTTTTGACCAAGATTTGAGTTGTCCCATTTTATAGCAGTTTTTCGATAGCCGATTACTCAAAAAAATTGTTCCTACATAAAAAAAGTAAAAACACTACATTAAACTACATAAAATCTACAATTGAAATCGCCCTACCCGAAGTCATTTCGGCAAATTTTCCAAGATTTGAATATTCATCTTCTCATTCTCATTTTCTCTCTCTATGCACACACTTTTAAGCTCTGTGTTTTCACTAAATATTAAATTATTTGAATCCGTGTGCTGAATGCTTTGAGAGTGTTTTATATTTAAAATCACTGTGATAATTGCAAAGAGTGAAAAGTTAAATATAACAAGAGTCACTTGACGGATTATCCTGGATGCTGTTTGGTGCCAAAGCATCGTCATGAATTATGACCAAATGAGATAACGTGCTCAAAATGTCGTTCAAGTACATTTTCACGTTTCACCTTCGTTGCGGTCGAACTGATTCGTTTTTCATTTCATTTTAAACTCGTGTTCTCTCTTTCGCTCTTTCTTGCTGACGTTTGTTTCTTCGTTCGGTCGCTCATTCGTAAATACCAAACGTATTATGGCAACTGGCTGATGAAAATCGTTTCAAAACTGTTGTAGCACTTTAAAACTTTTCGCAAAGAAAATTCAAAGGAAACTGAATTTTGTTTAATAAATTTGCTTAATAGAGGGAATGGGCTAAATATTTTATGATCGAATGTCGACGGTAATGAGACAGCGGAGGTAGGAAGACAACACAGAAAGAGAGAGAGAGAGAGAGATAGATAGAAAGATAGAAAGAGCACGTTTCTATAGTAGTGCATTAATGGTTGTGCTTCTGGTTCATTCAGTGCAAACCAAAAAAAGGTACAAATTTGTAATACAAATTTCAGTTCCGTTTGAACATATTGCACCGAAATGATTAAGAGGTTTGTGGCAATGGTGACTGTTGCCTGAAAAACCACGTCGTACGGAGAGAAATGCGTGAAATAAACATTGACTTGCGGCTAATGAGAAATATAACGTAAAAGCAATCAATTGTAGCCGCCAGTGCACACTGTGCACATGGATGGATGAGGTGGTAGTCGTGTCTATATGTATGTATGTGTGTGCCTGTGCATGGAGTTTTTTTCTTCCTTCTTTTCTTTATTCGTCGCATTGATGTTGTTGTTCGTTCGTTTGTTCGTTATCGAAATGGAATTGAACGTATATTAAAGTGGGAACAGGGATGACTTTAATTAAAATGCATAATATTTATTGCACGTTTATTCTTTGGCATTGTTGTTTTCCTTATCGTTCTTATTACCAACAACACCTCATATGATGAACGCAAATAGACCAGCATATATTCAACAGCCATACCATGCGGTCGGTTGCTGTTTGTGTCTTCCTATCACTTCTACTGGTTGTTGTTTTTTTTTTCGTTTTTATTACCGTCCACATAAAAATTACAAATCCCATCGCTCGGTTTATGGCGGTTACTGCAATGCTATCTCTTGTACATTTCGTTATATTGAATTGAATAGAGCAACAAAAAAAGTAAACCAACAACACCGGGACGACGATTACAAACAACAACGGACGAGGAAAAAAAAAAGAGAGAGAGAGAGAAGATAAGCAATGAATAAAAAGTGCGCTATCAACCGATTGCCCTAAGGGAAAATACACACAATTATCCATTTACATAAAATATTTACATAATACTGGTATCGTCTTAATGCGCTCACACTTCGAATTTCAAAGTCTGGATACGATGGCATTTAATCGGCAGGTGTGAACGAATTTAGCTGAAATTTCTATCAATATCGAAATCACAACGAGAATCAGTGTCACATCAAACACTCGGTGCATATATTCTATATCGAAATGATGGCAACAAAAACACTGTATAGACTCAAACTTCAATCCATGTTTTATTTGACCGCGTTTCCCTCTCGTTTCCGTCCCTTTTTGTTTAATTAAAAATATGATCAAATAAAAACGTAAAATGATTTTATTTTAATTATATTTTTTGTGTCTTCCATTTTGATTAACCAATTTATAACTTGTTTTCGCATGAAAAAAAAAACAGCTAGAAAAAATGAGAAGTCATTTATTCTGATTTATTTGAATAAATTATCGACACAATCATACATACACGCACACATGTACAAAGGAAGTAATTCGACAGACCTCATTTACAAAGTTCAATAAATGAAAGATAATAGCGGAAAATTTCAATTTTTATAAATATTTATGGCAGTTTTTTGTTGTTATTGTCATATATTTGGCCTTTTTCTCCCTTGTCAAGACAACAAAAAAACCGAGAATACAGTCGTTGGGCTGGTATCAATTTTATATCAAAGTTGGTTTTATGCCGTTTGTGACTCGAGGTCTTATTTACAGAGTGACACCCGGCCACGGTGCACGCATGATAAATACATAATCGTACAATCATTTTCGATATTGGCTTTTGTGTGGTTGTGATTAAATGAAGAAGAAAGGGGCATACAGTAGCCAATACACGGTAATGTGGCAATAAAAAGATGAAAACAAAGCAGAGGAACACAAAAAATACACACACACACACTGGCACACAATATTGCCAACATATTGATGAGTTGACTATGATGCATACACGTAACGATACATCAGCTATAAATATAGTGCATTCCATGCTGTTGAATACACAAATTCCATCGAAATAAAAGCCAGCAAATAAATTTCAGTCATTCATCACGCCAAAGAGATATGCGAGAATATATTTGGCGTGGCATTGGTGTGGGATTGTATTGATTTGCTTAAAATTCAATAAGGCCTTTCGGCCACAGATCGAATCGTAGCAGTGTACTGGATACGAAAATGAATTGAATTCTAGGAACATTTTTGTAATTTAAATAATAAATTTGACTTGAAAGTGTTTTGCAGTCGCTGTGCCAAAGGAGAGTCATCGTTTCATAAACAACAGTAAATTGTGTTAAGCCGTGTAACATATTGATAGTGAACACATCAATTTTCCCTCCAACACTGTTTGTCCGATGTCATATTCGTGTTTGGCCACAACATTGGAATCTAAGCGCCAGGCAAATAAACGACGTGCATAAATCATGTGACACTTCAATGGAATTGGACGATGCGCGCACGTCGCGATACGGCCAATACAACGACAAATTATCGTCATATCGCTTTTAATTTGATTGCCTGTTGGATACGAAACAAACTTTGTGCACGACAAAGTTCGCGGAAATTCGATTGAATTTGTGCAGTGCACGATTGCATTTATCATGGGTTACAGTAATCGTTGGCATCATGGAATAGTGTCATTTGTGATCGATCCGAAAATGTTTCTAACAAAAAAAGAAAAAAGAAACAGTGCATTTCACGCACAAATAGCAATAGCAACAGGGGAAAAAAACGTGCGGTATTCGTCGATTTATTTGCATATTAAATTTCACCACCAATACCGTCGCATCGATGGCAAATAAATTCATGTCAGAACATGTTGCACCGCTAACTTGGTACATATGATGAACGTCGGAATATCATTCACTCATCGTTTGGCCCGTTTTGTTTTTGTGTACGCCGATGTGCATCGAAACATATTACACCAATCAAATTTGGTTTATGTTTCATATTCTTCGTGTTCTATGAAATATTGCAAGTCTCTCTCTCACTCATGCACACACACACACACTCACGTCCCGTCCAATATCTGATATGATGAACGACATTCATTGAAAATTACACACCATGAGATATTTCCCAGCGACGATATGCAATTAAAATAAGTATTAAAAGATCAAAAGTGGTTACGAAGGATCCACATATGGCATGCAATAGAGCAAAAAAAAAGAAAGACAAAGCGCAAAAAAAAACTGCCATATTTGTGGTTTCGACCGAGTCACACCTTTTCCATGAGCCACATTTATGTAATAATGTAACCGTCAAGACAGGAACTCAGCGCAACTAATTAGTGTGTTTAGTGCGGTTTCAGTGTGAATTTCATGCTAGACAGAAGAGAGCGAAGAAAAAAAAACAAGCGAACAGTGGTATGCGGGTGGAATGTGTTTGTTACTTAATCATCAGGGAGTCAATTCAATGTTTCGTTCATTGAATAATAATCATTTCAAAGTGAACAGTCATTTATTAGTTATGCAAACATATGCTCGGCGCCGTGGACACATTTGAAAAAAAAACAACACATTTACGCACATACCTTGAAAGTTTACTGTTCGCATTGAAATGAAAAAAGGCTGAAGTGACGGATCTATTAGGGCATGTAGTAAGTAAGGGTAGCACAATACAAATGAGTGAAGCGATATCATGGCAGGCACATGTTTGAAACATTCCGTTGAAGCAGTGCGGTTGTGGGCTCTAATGAGATATATTACGCGATGAAAGCAATGACGCACCGAAATCCGCATTTTAAACTTCAAACATCCAACGGAATGAAGCAAGTTTTTCCTTTCGTTTGTCATTAAATTGTCTTTCAATAAGTAATCAAAACACTGGCTTACGCTCTCTCTCTCTCTCTCTCTCTCTCTCTCTCTCTCTCTCTCTCTCTCTCTCTCTTGTCACTGAGCAAATGCTCACACAGTACCGCATCAAACTCTTTATATAAAATATTGTTTACTATCAGTCGACTATTTGGCATCCACATCGTGTAGCATTTTCTTATCTTTATCGCACATCAACCCCAATTTGTTCTGGTGATTTGACTGGAACCATCATCAGCAGTTCATGAAATTGATATAAATTACTGAAGAGGGCGAAAATTGCCGAAACTTTGTTGCGCCGAGGTGGAAACCGATTTATCGAGTTCAAAGGAAGTTCGCCACTTCTCTTTCTTTCTCCCATCCTCTTATCGTCTCTTTTACTTTCTTTCGGTGTTCGTTTTTTCCGTTCGTCGCTCTTTATTAAGCGGGGAGCGTGCTTTGATTCGACAAATTGTATTCAATGGCAAAAATCGTTGGCTGCTAAGATTAAGCACGAAACAAATGGAAATGGCAAACGGTCTGACTCTCTCTCTCTCTCTCTCTCTCTCTCTCTCTCTCTCCTTTTCTTCTGTCGCGGCTGCAAGGCTGAGGGCACGTTCGTGTCAACCCAATCAAAATGAAATTCGATAGCATTTTGAATTTAAAATTAATCTAATTGGATAGATTTCCTTTTTTGTGATCGCTTGATGTGGAACTGTTCGATATTTGCCTTTTTGCGCTTACCATTTCCAACGAATGTGTGCATTTGTGCGCGTGTAACTGTTGACACTTTCGTTATCACTTCAACTTGACCTAACAGCGAATGGAATGTGTTACAGAAAGAAATTTGATTCAAACAAGTTTGTTGTGTTGACACAATTTTCATTAACTTGAAAAGAGTTTTTCGTGAAAAGGCTGAAGATGAATTGGTTGAAGGGATGAGGCGGTAGCACACAGTGAAGCGCACAGCATAAGTATACCGAATGGAAAATAAAGCGATGGAAATCGCAATGGAAACGTCTTTTGATTGCTCAGAAGAAATGTGATGGCGAGTGGAACAAAGTGCAGAAAGACGAAATTGTGCGCGCGTGTTTGCTGCTACAACACACAACGAACCGTGCAGCAAACGAACGAACGATTGAGCGAGCAAAACTTGAGAAAAAGATATAATCGAATCGAACAAATACGCGAAAATGTGAATAACGTTTAATGTACGTAAAGTTTATTAACCATCTTTCGGAAACTAATTTGCTCATTCGTTGAATTTTCGGTGAATGTGTTCCACCTTAGACTGTGGTTTGATGTGCCCAAGCATCGGCAATGAGTGTGTGAGTGAAACGCTTTCATGGTTGTGCGGTTGACACACAGAACCAATGTTTATGCCAGAGAACACACTGTCGAAATGATCGGCGGTTAATATTCGGGTGATGAAAGTGTCTATACTGTTGTATGGATGTGTACTAAAGCAAAACCAAAGCAGAGAAGAAGCAAGAAGTAAAGCGAAAAAAAAATCGAAGACAAACAAACGAAGACGAGTGAATACTGGCATCAAGCGCTAAGCATCAAACGGAAATGGAAATGGTAGAAAATAAAAATATCTTTTGCAAAGTATTAATAAAGTTTAGTAGAGAGAAAGAGAGAGAGAGAGAGTGGGAGGGAGAGAAAGGCGCCGGCGAATCGTCAATGGGTGTGGGGAGGATTTGATCAACGGTGGCGTGTATAACATCTATATTTGGTATTGCCATGGTTGACTTAATACCGTGATATGATGGCTGATTTAGAATTTTGAATTTCGCCTCAGCCTGAGCATGTGTATGTTCTGAGCAAATAAACGAAGTGGAACAAAACTGAACGCAGCAGCAACAACAACAGCAACAAAAAAAAATACCGGTAGCAGTGGCACGTAGCAAAGCGCAAACACACCGAGTTTTGTGTTCTCGCCAAAAATTGGTAAATGGGGAAATAAAGTTAGAGAGATTGAAAGTGGCTTGCACGGGTATCCTCATACACAAAAGTACTCTCAATATTTGGCAAAAGAACACCTTGCAGGTATGCCCCAGAACTTACAGCAAGAAAACATCATGAATCGCGATCAAACGAACGAACGGGCGAATGAACGAGCGAACGCACACAGTACATACCAAATATCATAAACTCTACTTACCTTCGTACGCACAGACATATAAAAAAGGGGGTTAAATTTTTAATTAGATAGATTGTTTTTAAGTAAAACCGACGGTATGTAAAGAGAAAATTGTGTATTAACGCAACAGCAACAGCTTGTACACGCGATTTCAGCGAACACCGCGTACAAATCACAAAGAGTGTTTGTGTGGAAAAATTTAACGAGTCGCAGTGATATAAGATGATTGAAGATTAAAGCGAACAACTTTTAACGGCAACTTAAATTGTATGATACTGTTTTCTGGCATTTCTATGGGAAATGGCAACAGCAACAACAGCAGCAACGAAAAAAATGTGTATGTATGGATATGTATGAAAGAAAGAACACCGACACCGCATCATTTGCGCCTGCCAAAGGTGGAGGTGGAGCGTTGTAAGCGGTTGTAAGCGGTGTCGATGAATGTATACATGTTGTGCGGTTTTCGGTTGTTTACTTTTGAAAAAAAAAAGCAAACGTTTATATTTCTTCGAAGGCATAACTTTTTCCATTTTCGAATCATCTTTTTTAACGACAGCAGCATCGACAAGAGAATACAAAGCAACAAGCACAACGCGCGCCACACCAAAAAACCATCAACCGAAACGGATATACAAGACGACAGCCGCTTTGTTATTTCCATGTTTAGATGTGTGTGTCTGTGTGTGTCTGTGTGTGTGTGTGTGTGTGTGTGTAAATCGAAATCCAAAGCAACGACACTTTGAAATGGAGCAACATTTTATTTCTGATTTTCTGCATACCGTTACCGCCAGATAATAAATATCGAGGCAAAAGCATAACATTTCGTCAATAATTTGATCAAAGTAACGAATTCTTTAAATGTGCTCAAATAATTTCCAATTTGGTTTTGAGCAATTCACTTGTTTGGATGCCACTGCTGCTGTCGTTGATGCAACCACTCGGATTGCGAATGAGCATGACTGAGTTCGGTTCGGTTCAGTTCGGTTTGACTCGATTTGATTTGCTTTGGTTTGGTTTCAATGTCTGAGATGCGAACGTAAGTAATATTCAAGCAAATTGGAGGAGACGTGCACGAACCGAACGAGATAGATACGGACCGAGTGAGCGGGTGTAAGTTTTCGATGTGGTTAAATTGATTCGAAAGGTTAATTAATACCAATTTGCATGGCAGGATAACAGTGACAATAAAGCAATCAACAACAGTTGAATGATTTTATGCGAAACAATGAAATGGCATTAAAATTTGTGTTGTGACGCTTTCAAAGTGCACATCAACTCGTTGAAAATCGTTCGAGTACCGTTTAATCGGGCATAAATTTTAGGACATCATCTTAATAATGTCACAAAGTGATTCTTCTGTTCATTTCTTCACCGGGGCTTGTGAGTATGATTTCGTTATTCGCATTTCGCCGAATGAAAATTACGTTATGGATTGGCAAATCAATGTAGTAGTCATGATTCATTATCTCAAAAAAATTGCTTTGCCATTTGAGTAAAACTGATTCGAATTGTAATTATGCGCTGAATAAAATCTCCAAGGTTTCATGATTGCATTCGATATGGGTTTGTCGCAATGGGTAATAAATATTCTCGTCGTTTACCAATGATTGCAAATAAAATTCCGCATAAAATGCTGGGCGCTCGCCCGAATGAACAAAACGAACGAACGGAACTATTGGAATGGGAAACGAAAATGCGTTCACCATTCGAAAGAAAATGTGACTAAAACGATAAATAATGAAAGTGAATCAAATTTCTGCAATTGAATTCGTCAATAATCATTTTTGTTTTTATCGTCGTTTATGATGTCGTTTTGGCACTACATTCCAAAATTATTCACCATATCTATAAATGGTGTTTAATATATATGCAGACACACTTCCATTAAATGGAGACTTCCAATTTTGTTTTTCCCGTGATGCGGAGTACAGTTGATTCGGGTGTCGCGTCAATCGTATAGCGAGTGCCAATGACGTGCCACAGCGATGATTCGTTGCTACGTTTTGCCACGTTGCCGGGGATTTGATCGCAAGAATGAGGCAAACACTGAGCGAGAAAACGAGCGAGAGAGAGAGAGGGAGCGCATTTTGGGGCCAGCAAACGATAGATCCATGCCATTGTACGAATCGATGCAACGCGCCAGAGGGTGGTAAATGGTGTGTAATTTTGTCACGAATGGCACGAGTTACAATCGTAATATGTATGATTATTTCCATTTATCCAGAAGCCATTAATACTATTTGCCATTTATGTGTGTATTTGTACTTAAATGTCCATTAAAATGCGAGCAAGCAAAATGCAAAGTGGAAATGAGAACCGAGCCGAACGGCAACACGAGTGAGAGAGAGACAAGATCGAACAATAATATAAAATATGGCAGCAATGAAGCGATGCTGAATAAAGCCAGTTGTTTTTGTTCGGCAAATCAACCGAAGACCATTTAAACTTTAGTGTGGCAGAAAAATGGTTAAGTTCATTTTATTTGACATCGATTGCTAGTGGTACACCGAGACACATTCTTTCACTTCCTCCAAAATGCACACAGTCTGTCTGTCTCTCTCTCTGGTGTTCTTTTTTTTTATTGTTATTATTCTGCATCGAATGGGGTCTTTCAATTTCGATTTTCATTTCCTTAAATTACCTATTTAAGTAAATTTTATTGATCGTTGTGGCTGCATTTATCATTTGTAGATTTGCCAAAAGCTTCATCGATGCACTTGCCACTGCTGCTGCTACTACTATACTACTGCCACTTGTCAGATTTCCATATATTTTTTCACTTCCGTTTTTTTTTGCGTATATCAAAAAAGCGATTCGCCTCTTTCGAAACCAACCAATTCATTACTATTTGCGGTATAAACAAAGCATTCGTGCAACAATCGACGAGAATCTCTTGAATTTATCTAAATAAAATGTTGGATATACTATTTTTGCATCGGTACGAAGGCGTTTAAAAAAGGCAACGATGCCGCCAATATAAGCGTCGCCACCAAACCATAATGCACCAACAAATTTCGATTTCATTCGCCAATAAATTGTTTCGACGGCGGATGCATAGTACAGCTACCGCCGTCATTGTCGTTGTCGTTGTCGTACCGAACGTACTTTTGAGAAACAGCTCTGGTGTGCTTTTTGAATGGAAAGTGCGCTCGGAACCATGAGCAATGCAACACACAAAAACAGTCTTTTGTGCCATTTAACGGTAATATTTATTGTGCTAAGGTAAGAAAACGAGGAAGCACAGTGACTCATTGCATTCACAATTTACATTCAAGGTTCCAATGCGAGTCAGCATACGGGCATTCACAGATTTCATTTTTGGACAGGTATGAGGTGTGGATTCGGGAGAAATGAAAGTCTCTTTCATGTGTTTACTGGTTAGTAAATAATGTTTCGCTCTCAACTATTCGCAAGAATCGTGTCGATTTTCTTCTTGGTTTCGTTTTGTTTTGTTTCTGATTGTTCTTTTCATTTTGAAAATTGTTTCACTTCAACCGAAGCATTGAATATTCAATTAGGGAGTACATTTTTATCATTTGAGCTTCATTTTTTTTTCTTTTTCGGTCATACAACAAGTTTGTGTTCCTTTTTACTTCTTTTTTTCTCCTCTCTTTCACTTTTGTCTTATTCTTCTCTCTTTTTTTGTGTGTGGGGAATATTTCGCAAAAACAATTTGGCTCAAGATTGTTTTCTTTTATATTTCGATTATTGTGTATATGTCGAAAAGTGTGGGGTTTCTCTATTCTGCAAAATGTACGTCTTGCTTCTGGTTTTGATTTCAAAGCAAAACCAAAAAAAAACGAATCATTTGGAACTGACAAAATAACAATAAAGTTTTCGTGCTATTCTTTTGCCACTGTTTATTTTACAAAGAAAGTTTCAGATTTCTTCTATTCAATTCTTCTTCATTTTTGTATGAGTGTGTGTGTGTGTGTCTTTGAAATTTACATGGAAAACCATGTTTGGTTCAGCGCATTTTTGCTGCTTGAATCCTCCTTCGCCATTTTTTTTCGGATGATATGGCTGTTCAATCCAATGAAAATGATATGTCTCGTAAGATCGAAAATTTCGATACGAAATCGATTGAGTGAAAATAAACACGCCACAATTTTTTTTTTTGTACACAATGTTCAACGAAACCATGAGTTTTTGATATCGACAAAAGGAGAAAAAGAAACTTGGAATATATTTAGAATAACAGTTCGGCTATATACAAATGATACAAACAATTAAATCTGTGGCCCTATTCAATAAGAAGGCTTCTGCCGAAATATTGAATTTTTGTGATTTCTCTTAGAATAGATTCGATATAAAAAAAAATCAAGCGAAATGGATTCTGCATGTGTGAATGTTTCCCAATTATTTCGATGTTTTCAAAACTTTCGACTTTTATTACTTTTGCGATACTAGCATTGCAATTTTCAAGCGAGAATTATCCATTTCGACTCCCGGAATTACATGGAATTCTCGCGCGCAAACGAAAATGATATTGCAAAGAATCGAATGCATCCCATTGCCAGAAATGAAATTGAACATTTTATGATCGTGAGAAGGTTCTTCGTACGCTTTCTAGACGACGCATCTTCACATTTTCAAATTGAAGTCAAATTCCAATTTTTCGCTGCAGCGATTGTACTTTTTAATTTCTTTTGCTACTTTCGATACAATAAACGTGTGATGCAACAATTTTGCTTGCTTTCTCAATCGTTTATATTTTTTTCTTGAAAATTCGATGAAAGGCAAACGTGAAAAGCACATAAAAACTCGGTGAAGGAGTCAAGTATACGCCATGCGAGCACATACGATATATCAGAACATATCTCATATTACTCAAGGTGTGTTGAGCATTTCTCGAAAAATTGTAATAGACATTCAACGTTATGTATGCGAGTGGGTGTGTTTGTATGTGTCTTTTTTATGGCACATATGATTTTCATGGCAAATCGTAGCCACTTGAAGTGCAGTGGTTGGTACATTTATCGTTTTGCTTTTTTTCCTCTCTCCCTCTCTCTCTCTCTCTCTCTCTCTCTCTCTCTCGCATACGTCGTTACGAGAGAAACCTTTCAGTGCACAATACCTAACAGACACTCACAGCTCAATTCAGTATAGTGGCAAATAGTGCCACGTTTTTATTGGAAACGACCATGTTTTTGTGATTCATTGTCGCTTTTTAGCGTTGCTTCCTTAGACGGTAAAGTGTTGGATGCGATCACGGACATCCCGTCCGAGCCAAAGAAAGAGCAAACAAAAAACACAACCGACGAACACAACGATGAAAACGGAATGAACGTATTTCAGCCAGTTACAATAGTTCTCTTGCCAGCTTCCTCGTTCAATCGCCATTAAATTGATTTCTATTCATTCGAACATGTTTTCGTAACGTTTTTATTAATATGCCTCCGAATAATATTTTTTTCCTCGTTCATTCGTACTGGTTCTTCATCGTTTCGGATATGCTCTGGTTCTTCATCGTTTCGGCATCATAGTACTGGTATATGTTGTCCCTCGTTTTTCGATCACGACAATATCGTCGATACCAGCACCGCCGCTAGCAGCAGCAGCAACAGCTATGCTGCAAAATATGTTCAACTATTGTATCCACAAACACATGCTGTCGATAATGTGTGAGCTGGTCCAGAGTAAAAGCGCATATTACACTTTAAATCGATAACCATTAGCATTCATATAGAATCATATAAAATGGCCGATTGAACGAGTGTATGAGTTTCAATTATAAATCTTTGACGTTTTTTTTCCTCCCCTTTGCACTTCTGCTCTCTTCATTTGAAATCTGAACGCTATCAAACACTGAAAAGCCAGTGACAAAAAACGACAAAATATGTTGGACATACTTTTTTTTGGGTTGTGTTCTGGCATGGCAATACTGTTGGTATTATTGCTCGTGTTGGTGTCGTTGTTGGAAATACCAGCGTGTGCATTCGAGTCTTTCGGATCGTGATCACATTTCGTTCGTTTTTCTCTAAGTCGTTAGCATTCAATTGCCACTGGAATCATTGTTGAAGCGATTTAACATCGGACATGCTGCACTGGAGCTGCCTATAAATGAATGGCATACACACTATGGTCAGAGAGTGGGAGCGAAAGAGAGAAAGAGAATAAGTGGTGAGAAACAGGTGGACGCGAGAGTTAAAAGGGAAACCAGACAACATTCGGGAAATGTAGCGCGTGCACATATTTTTCTGTTCTATTTGGTTGAAAATGCTGAATGAAACAGCAACAATGCTCTTCTCGGCCATTACGCTTGTCCAAATGATACTTGTTTTAATTTTATGCATCATTTTTTGCACGTGTGCCGTCGTGTTTTTTTTTCTTCTTTCATGTCCACGAACACATCTCCGGGCAATGTGCATGAGGGAGAGAGGGTGAAAAGCACGACCGTGTTTTTTTTCGTTGCTTCTTGCATTATGCATTTTATTTATGTAAAAGCAGTTAGGTAATGAAAAAAATCAGGTTATTGTAATCACACTTTGGAATAGGCGCTTTGATTCACCAGCGCTTTTTTTGTCTAGGTATGCGAAAGGAAATTGCAGTTCGTAGTGGTGTCGCGTAACCCGCAAAGCCATGACAATAGAAATGAAATAAAAGGATTATCTCGCTACTGTCGACCGACATAAAAGTGTTCGACACGAACATGGAAGAGAGCAAGAGGAAGACACAAATAGAAGGGAAAAAAATTCATCATCACCACCAACATAATTTAACCAATTCAAAAATGGTTTTTCTCCAAGTTATACGAATTTGCTCTATTTGAATTGGAGTAAATTGCAAAAATTATTATACAGCGGTCGATTGGAGTTGTTCGGCCGAACTGAATGAGCACAACAGATGCAACACAACGCAGTACAACGATCGAGAGACGGAAAAGCGTTGTTAAAGTTATTTCCAATTGGAATAGCAATTTATATGTTGTAATAACGCTGGTCCAATTAATTCATTTTCGTAAATCTGATTAGCAGAAATTATATTAGACAATTTAAATCGTTTGGTTTCGGAGAGCGAAATGCGACACAAGTACACAAGCACACATACACACATACCGAGAACTGTATATACCAAAATGACTTGCACAGAATGAAAATGAGAGAGAGAGAGAGAGAGAGAGAGAGAGAGAGAGAGAGAGAGAGAGATGGTTTGGTTTGGTTCGGGTGAAATCGATGCGAGTCAACATTACAATGCAATGATTTTGTGGCCGATCGTATTTACACGATGTGGCCGACGCCATCGTGTCGTGTGTCGTGCATGTATTTACAAATATGACTAATACCCGAGATGGTTCCACAATTCGATAAAGTTCGCAGCATATTCATGTTGTTTATGTCTTGAGTTTTGCGTGTCTTATCACTCAATGGAAGAAAATCGAAAAAAGAACAAACTAAGAGGATGTTAAATGAAGAGAGAAATGCTCTCTTTCACTTACTCTCACTCGCACTAATTCTCCGCTATGCATGGTGAAGATGCAATTTGCTTAGGTTTCACACTTTATTAAAACTGACATTTCTTCGCAATGGTCATTGGGAATGTTGTAGTCATCGTTATCGTTATCGTCATCATCATCGGCATCTGTGTTTTGCATTGGCTTTGGCTATTGAAACAGTAAGAAAGAGAGCTAAACGTGCACACAACCACACACGCACGAACAAACACTACTCGGCGACTCGGCTCAACTACTATTTAATACGTATATCATGTCCTCTTATTATCTTTATAAAAATGTACTGACATCTCTTCAATCGCCTCGCTCATTGTTAGATACAATGCATTAACAGATTATAGTGTATCTGTATGTGGTGCGTCTATAATAAAGACGAGGCCAAATAACATGCTTGTGAAAGTGTGCGCAGAAAGGAGGGAGAGGGAGAGGGAGTGAACGAGAATGAGACACTTGAATTTGAACATGTATAAATTGAATACGCAATCTGAGATGCTCATTTCTGTTCGCCATCCATATGTGGTCGAAAGGCCTCGAATGAACTTTAGCTAAGGAATTTTGCAATCCTTCGAATCGCCTTGCACACAGGACACAGTGTGTCGCATACACATACACACATACGTACATAAAAAAGCGCGCGCGCGCGGCAGTTATAGGGCCACTGGACGATTTATAATTACATTAATGTGCATACTTAAAAGTGCTATACTATAAGTGATAGACTTATACTCATATTACAAGCAATTTCGTGCAAATGAAACAAAATTAGAAGGAGATGGAATGAAATGCGCATCGCAAACAAGCAAGCGAGCAGGCAGGCAGACGGGCAACCAAGCGACCGACCGACCGACCGAACCAAAACCATCAAACTGAAGATGGTGAATGAACGCGTTTGGGATGAATCCTATGCCATTTGGCTCCAATTTTTTCTATGCTCGCCATTCTTAATTGTGTCTCTTTATGTTCAAATGTTGCTCCATTCAAGAATCTGGGGCTCTTTTGTTCATCCGCTCTTGATCTCTCAGCGTGTAAATTCAGCTTAATGCTCTTCTTCATCGTTGTTTTTTTTTCTTCCTCTTACACTGTACACATGGAGAGAGCGCTACACATTCGCCTCAGTTCCAAGTGAAATCCGAGCATTTTCACTTCGAAATTAATTCCTAATTTGCTTTATAATTAGGTTTAAAAATTCTAACGAGAAAAAAAGAAGAGCGAAAGATGATGACGGAGAGAAGGAAGGAAGAGATTGAGAGAACGCCAATTGTTGCTGTCTCAGTCTTAGTCTCACTCTCTTGACCTGATCGAATGGGTGGATAGTCGGATGGTGGAAGTGAATTTAAAGACATCGATGCTGCTTCTTTTCTTTTTCCCGTTTCTTCTTTTAACAATTCCATTTTATTTTATTTTATTTCATTTTTTAGTGCGATGGACGCTGGCGTATGATGACGAACCAAATCTTGATTTATGTTGAACGCATTTCAGTGGCGGCATTCGAATGTACATTTGCCCACAAGTCGGACTCGGCGAAGAAGAACGGCAATGTGCAGGGTGTGTGTATATGAACGTGGCCATGTTTTTAGTGCCTTTTTCAGTTTCACTTTTGATGATGTGACAATGAACAATGAACAATGAACATAGAATTTAATATACTTCGTAAGCTCATTCGCGGGTCAAAAGATGTATTTCGTGTGCACTTTTCCCTCGATTTCTTTTCCTCGCTCTTCGAGCCTTTCACATCACTTTATGCTGGGCTTTGTGCGTGCGCTTGGTCGTTCTCATTTTATACCACTAGAAAAGCCATTGACGACCGAAAAACGAGGAAGGACAGGACAAATTATATTGAAATTTTGCGAATCGTAAGAGCTTTGCGTGAATGGAAAGAGCTCTGGGTACACATAGTACACAAAAATATGCCAAAGTCAAAACGGATCGGAAAAATGTCGACGGCATGAGCATTGAGCATACACACAGAGAGATACAAACAAACGATAGAGAAAAGAAGAAGAAGAAAAAAATGGTGATGCCACAATAAATTTTCTTTAAATTCTAGCACAATTATTATTTACCCATTCTTATGTGTCTGTTGTCGTCATAGTGGTGGCAATCGTGGTCGTCGTCATCTTCGTCGTCGTTGTCGGCAGTTCTCACTCATCGACCAAAAGAATTTCTGTTCGTTTTCGTGTTCGCTTGTTTGTTCCCCATATATGTATATATCGTTTATTGTCGGCAATAGTCACATCATCTCGCTCGCTCTCTCTACCTCTCGTTCGCCCATAGAGGCACGGGTTCGTTTCCAGGAGGGAACGAGATAGGAAACGGTTGAGTTCGAGCGATGCATACACAAGGAAATCAAGATGATATAAAAAAAGAAAAACTTATGGATAGCAAAGCATTTGAACTACTTATTGTCAGAGGTTGGTTCGTTTCACTAAGTGGAAAACAACGGCTCTGAACATTGGAGCGCCTGGTGTGAGGGATAGAGGAAAAGAGATTGCTGGGGGAGAGAGAACGAACGAGAGAGAGAGAGATAGATGGAGTATAGCGCCACAATCAGCAATTGCATTGGATATGGAAACGAGTGACAAGACCCATTTAATAAAATTCATATGGTAATAACTTTTGTCTTCCTTGTCGCTCTCTATTCCTGTCGTTTTTCATTGTATTATTTCCAACCATCTTTTCTTCTGAGCGGATTTTCCCGAGTTTTCTCTTCTTCTTTTTTTCTCTCCGATTCGGATTTTTTCCTCTTTTTGCAAATGCTGTTGATGGTGCCCTTTCCCTCCCTTTCTCCCTCTTCCATTTGTCCCACGTTCGATCTTTTTCTATGTTTTTTACTCCGGCACATTGCATTCGGTCGGAATTTGTATTATTGTTTTCGCATCGTTTTGCACTCGGTCTGTGTTCGCGTGGTCTTAACCGATTTTAACAAGGAATTCTTTTGCATAAAACACCATGCTTTTGCCGTTGGTCGTCGATTCCATCATGCTTTTTCATTGTAATGTCGCTCGGATGGCTTTGTGTGGCCCTCATTCACTTTTGAATGTGATGAACGCTCCGCACACACATAGAGAGAGAGAGAGAGAGAGAGAGAGAGAGAGAGAGAGAGAGAGAGAGAGGGAGAGAGAGAGAGAGTCGGTTGCCGACTTTGTCGTATCGGACTCTTGACATATCATGGCTAAGGCAAACGCGCGCGTACCCGCTCCAAATGGCTATTTCAATTTTTGTGAACCATTTTCAATGCAGATTCGTGCAAGCAACGACCAAATATACACATAATTTTAATAACCGGAATATCATTCGGGCGAAAAATGTGCGAAAGCCAATCCGATTTCAAGTATTTCACAAAGGAATTGTGGCGATTACTAATGAAATGTACGAAAAAAAGCGAACATGCAAAAAGTGGGAACCAATTTCATTTGCATAATTTTCCAGAAACTATTTTCATTCAACGCATTTCCGTTGCACATGTGACTATTACTCAATTCTCGGCTGATTTTTTGCAATCTTCTTTCTTTTGTCTTTTGTCGACGATAAGTTGTCGCATTTTTTTCAGCTTTGTACAAGCTATGTGTTTGTGTTTGGTTTTTTTGGGGGGCTTTCCACTTGAGTTTGAATTCTATTTTGTGCACTTGAACGCACGCATTGAATACGATTGTGTTCTTGCTTATGCCCAGCAACAAATCTATCCATATACACACACACAAACTAACCACATTTTGCACAGGCATAATCACAACTTTACAAACATGGAATAAAGTGGCAAAGTAGAATGCCAAAAAATTAACAAGCAGCGCAAAAAAAGCAGCAGCACAGCGACAGCACTCAAATGATGGAAACTAAGGCAACTTGAGCGAAATTCACAAAAGTCACATCAACAAATTAATTTGAACGCGCAATGAAGTTATTTAGCGGGTTTATTACGTGCATACGCTACGAAACAACAATTACAATTTTAATGCCCCGTCGCATTTATCATCGCGTTTTTGTGCTGCTCGTGCCGAGATATGAAGACAATATGGTGCCGAAAATTCAGCGTATGCACAGGCTTGTGTGATAAAATGTAGTTAGGTAATTGAAATGCTAGTCGAAAAATTGATAAATTTTGTTGTTGTTTTTTCGGCAGCTTGTTTCATTCCGAATTTTTACGTGGATTCAACTGAATTTTTTTTTCTTCTTCGTTTATTTCCTATGTGCGTGCGCGGTGCTATACCCCATTGCCATGAAATTTGTCTCTTCGTGTAGACGGGTTCGTTCTTGTCTCCGGTTTTCTGCCATTCATTTTTGTTAAACATTTCTATTTGGTGCGTTTTTGCGCCCGCAATTTATCAAACATAAAATATTCGCTCGCTCGCGCGCGCGCGCTCACGCTCCCTCTCTCACTCTCGCTCATACCGAAAATTTGTATTTGATATGCTTAGTAAGTAATCGTCGTGTATTTTCATTCACTTCTTCTTCATCGCTTTCCGTTTTTCTTACGATCTTTTCGTCTGTGCATTTCGTCGTCGTCGTCGTCTTCTTCTTCATCTTTTTCTCTATCCTGGTTTGACTACCTAGACCTCCCTCTATTTCTGTGCTTCTTTTACTTTATTATATAAAATTAAAATTGATTATTTTTTTTCGACGTGTTGTAATGTTTCTACCTTCTGGCAGCTTTTGTGCTTAGAATATATTACCGAATTTGTTTTGTTTTTCTTTCGATTTTTTTTGTCTCCCTCTCTCTCTCTCTCGCTCTCTCTCTCTCTCTCGCTCTCTCTCTCTCTCTCGCTCTCTCTCTCTCTCGCTCTCTCTCTCTCTCTCTCTCTCTCTCTCTCTCGCTCGTCTTTTGCGTTCATTCACGTTTTTGTTGGTCCGCTGTATGTAAGCCGTATGTCTGTTTTGTTGTTCTTGCATTTGGTTGTACGTTTTCTCTCGTTTTGTCTTGTTTTTTCCCCATTTTCGAGGCTAATATTTCATATGAACGCATCTCATGCTCTTTATATTCCAAATGTATGCGATTTTTTTCGTCTTGTTTATTTATTTATTTTTTTTTCTCTCTGCTCTTACGTTACTCTCTACTCTTTATATGTTTTTCAGCATTTTCGTGTGCTTTTTGCTGCTTTCAATTTCAATTTTTTTTTCTGCTTGGTTCTCCAACAGTTACTGGTATATCTTGAGAATTTGAATAATAATAATACAACAACAACAATAACAACAACAACAACGGAAGACGAACGAAAGAGAAAAAAACAATTTCTACAATGAGAGTATACTCTCTCTTGCCATGGGGTCGAACCACGGGTCTTCCAATAACTTAGATTCTTAGCTGCCGTCAAATTTGTTTTTTGCATTTCGGATAAAGACTTCAACATCCAAACGAAATGTACCAACGCACTCAAAATGGCAACTAAATGAAAGCTTTAATATGTTGATCTTAATGCTAATATATAGTCATAACGATTGCAAAGATTACTTTGCTCAACTGGCGGCACCAGGGAAGCGCACCGAGAAAAAAACCGAAAACAAAACAACAGACGAAAACAAAGATGATGATGATGAAGAAGGAGAAGCGAAAAATATTTCGTGTGTAAAAATAAAGAAAACGAAAAAAAACATTATTATCCAGATCAAAAGTACTTACCGACTGAATAAAGAGAGAGAGAGAGCGAGCGAGTGGTGAACTTATAAATTCTAATTATCAACGCAGAGTACTTTTGCAACAGTTGTCCGATCCCCCTATCTCTGCAATCAATCCGCCCCATTGCTACCGTATGGAAACACAAATTTCAATGATTTTGCTATTTTTTTGTTGTTTTTTCGTTGGCCGGTGTCCGATTTCGTTGGCCGGTGCATCGCAAACGGACCGAACGCACAAAATGACTACGAACGCGAATTACAAAATGGAAAATAAAAACGATCATGAGCAATGAAGACTCAGACGAAAAAATATAGTTATGAGCTCCATAAAATTTTGGAATTTTCCAATTGAATTAAATTTTGTATTCTTTTTTACTGTTAAATGACTGATTCATCACATTCAACACTATTTTTTAAATTTTCTGCAACAAATGTTCATTTTTAGTTATATATTTTCTTCTTTTTTTTTAAATGTCTTTAATCAAGTGTGCGATTTATTGGAATTTTGTCTCTGATTCGTAATTAGTAATTACTAATTACGATTGAATCTTTCACTCGTCGACACTGATCTGCTTGCTACTCAAAAAATCGTTCCGTAAATTTGAAAAAAAAGGATGTCAACACAAATCAAAATTATGAATGAAAGATTTCAATGAAATAGAAGGGAAAATTGGTTTGCCAGTGCCGTTCGACATTTGATTTTAAATTGTGAAGAGAAAAATATGGGAAAAATGGGAAAATGACGAATGAAAAGTTTTTCGACGGTGCTCACACGATGTTAATAGTTACACGTTCAATATATAAATGACAGAAAACGGCTAAATGATTCGGTCTTTGATACCAATCCAGCGATACAAAAAGTTATCGATATACGACAGAGAGTAAAAAACAAAATTGTGTATGTTCCCATTTTTCTATAGTAACGCGCGCGAGAGGCGACGACTGTTCTATCCAACTGTACTCTGGCTCTACCATCACATTTATATACTGTATAGATATTCGTTTCACCCGTTTTCTTCGTCGTGCAGCGCGAACAGTGTGTATGCGTGCTGCCTGTTTGTTGTTGCTGCTTAGTGGTGGTTTTGTGTTTGTGTTTTTTTTTCTTTCATTCGTTCGTTCGTTCGTTCTCTTCGTGTGCTCGGCCGTTGCCGCTTGTTGCTGGAAAATATCTGTTGCTTTTGCTGCTTGTTGCTTCGATCAACAGTGTGCTGAACAAAATTGGCACTTTTTTGCGATTTATTTTCGCCGTTCGTGTAGATCGTTCGCGTGGCTGCTATACCATTCGTACGAACGTATTGTACAAATTTCGGTGGTCGTTGTGGTGCCTTTTTGAAATATTTCAATCTTTTCTCGACTTTTTTTTTCGGCTAGTTTTTTAATGCGCGTTTTCTCTTTCTCGCGGGGCGTTTTAATCTTCACGGGAAAAATGGACAAAAACAGCGATAATAAAAATTGATGTTTTATGAATTTGAAATAATGCAATTAAAACTCTAACAGGCTTAGTGATCTCTTCAAAATTGGAAATTGACGATGTTCTAATAAAAAAAAAATGTTTGGATAAATTTTGGGTTTGTTTTTGAGGAACGTTTGTTGTGTGCACATCCAGTTCGACGAAGTGTTCAACGAGAACTGAATATGAGCTCACGGTGCAACTTTCGACTTGACTTCATATCGATGGTGTTTTCCAACCACGAATGATGTTATACGTGGAAAATATGTGAACATATATAGATATTCGGTAGAAGCAGATGCAAAGGAAGGAGACGTGAGCTCTCGCTCGCTCGTTCTCTCTTTCTGATGCAAGGCACAAGATAGGGTGCGGTGATTCAATTCGGCCACTGTGATATGGGAGAAAACATCGAACATCCAACACACACGTTGTGTGTATGCTCGCTTCTTCTACTATTCCTCCGGTGTTACTGTTATCGCCGATGTGATGAACGTTTTTGTGTTACTTGTATGCGTTTTGCATTAGTCGAAATGGTTTTCCGCTTGTTTTTCATTCTTCCTTTTTTATATTCACTCTCCCTCTGTGTGTCCCATTGCTCGCTCTCCTCTTCAGTCAACTCCACACCGAGTGTGTGTGGTGATAGCAATGATACGCGTCTGCGTATTGTACGCACTCTTTTGGGATCTATCCAATGCTGAAAAGCAGAGCAGTACACACATTTCTCGCATACACACACACACACACACACTCATACGCACACACACTCCCCGATCCATTTGAATGGTGTGTGAAACAAAGTGAATTTTAATTTCGTTCGCATTCTGTCCTTATTGCTCGTGGATATGGAATTCATTTTACTTTTACGATTTAATAATTGGTTTTTGTTGAATTTTCTTAAGGGGAAGTTGGAGACGTAACCGTTTATCTCTTTCAACAGCACATCGATTACCGTTTCGACCGAACACTGGTTGGTTGCTTCAATTCAAATATTTTGTCTCTATTTGCTGTCATTTGTTTTCAACATTGTTCGGCCTTCCTGTTTTTGCATTCGCTGCGGAGCGAAGTGAACGCGTGCTACAGCCAAACAGAGCAAAAGGGATGGCTATATGTGGCAGGGCTCATTTGAACTGATAATAAAGACATTTAAAACGATTCCGTTTGCATTTGTGTCAGGCTTTATGCTTGAATTTCTTTGCTTGTTTATTTTCTTCTGGAATTGTGTCAACAATTTTGTAGAATTGAGCTTTCGAGAATTTCGTTTTCTATCGAAACATTCCCTGACTGCAATTGTGTAACGGAAATTGTTGCCATTCGAGACTCAAGATTCTTTTAAATTTTAATTGTATTGACTGTTTTATTACTTTTGTCTTAAATTTGTGATGTTCACCACATATCAAGTATGCCAAGTATTTCCATGCAATGAACGTTTCTTTTTGTTGAAGAACTTTTTCAGAAGCTGCCATATGCACATTTTCATATCGATTTATAATGCATTCGAAAGATGCATATATTTATTTTTCTTTTAAAAAATTTTCCAATTTATGATCAACCACTAAAACCGAGTATTTAATTAGCATCAACTGCAAACAAAGTCTTTGTTACAAAGAGACCAGCAACTTCCGCGTGGTTTTCCAAGCAACAAAGTCTTTCTTCTAATAGATATTAAACAGGCCCAATGATATTCCATGATATGCAGAAAAAAAAGAGAATTTTCTATTCTCGAATGGGTCATCACGATCATAGGTGTTGTAAAGTGAAAATGGCAAGTGAAGTGCAAAAATTGCAAACACAAAGCACATACAAATCAGGTTGGACCATAAATTCAGTGGAAAACCACATTTTCATGTGCGTATATCAACGTACCATCCGTAATTATATCTCTTTTTCCCTCTCTCTCTCTCTCTCTCTCTCTCTCTCTCTCTCTCTCTCCCTGCATGTCCCTTAATATTGGCACTCGAAGCCCGTTAACAAACCGCACTATAATAACCACATGTTTAATAAAATATGCATGTATTTTGTGTATGTGGAATGAAACAAGTTCATCAGCCGCATCCACATCAATTACATTTATTTGGTTTATGTTGTTGTTGTGTTATTATTACTATTTTCTCTCTCTCTCTCTCTCTCTCTCTCTCTCTCTCTCTCTCTCGTTCATTCATTCGTCAAGACTACCAATGCATACAAAGTGATTTGAATGTGTTGGCCTCTATGTGCGTGTGTATGAGTGGGCGCCACAAAATACGTCGAAAATTGAATATCATCGTTTCGCACAGATAGAAGAATATGTGCTCTGTCCACTTATTCGTTTCGTTGCATATTACAAAAATTTTGCCCGTTTTTGTAAAATTCTACAATGAAATTTGTCATGTTTCTACGTCCAACTTTGAATAATGGTCGAGTGTATATGGCAAGTGTAGACGGATCGTAGACAGTGCACACGCGCGCATTCAAATGAATCTGCATTTTTCATCATGTGTATTCTTTATTCCAAAACTACCATCAACCGACAGCATTTAATTCGGTGTCAAATTGTTGCTTTTTGTTTTGTTCTTGTTTTTCGAATGATGAATATTTTCGAGTCGCAATGCCAAAAACCTGCTCCATCAAAGATCGGTCGTCATCACCGCTGTCGCCGATTCGGGTCGGTCCAAAAAATACGGTTCAAGTGAAAATAACAATGCAATGATTAATTGAGCGCGTGTATATTGGTCATACTGTCTTGTAAATTAACCATGTTCAATTACTGAAACAATAACCGCACTGATTCCATTGATTTCTTTTTATTGGAATCACACCGTACACATACGGTTTTTTTGTTGTTGCCACGATGGCTATTTGGTTTCGATTTTTTTTAGGGGAAAACCAGTTCGGATTTTTATATTGTCGATTCGGCTGGCAATATTGCATCACGGATCACCGGAGATTGAAGCATTTTTGTGCCATGTCCAACGGATTTTTGCTCAATCCAATTTAATTTGATTGCGCTGTGATATTTCGGATGCGACATTTCCTGAATGTAAATCCCTTTTTTTCGTCAATTTTTTATTCGATTGTTAGGGCCGACAACCCATCATGTTGTTTGTAATGATGTTGTTGTCTTCGTTTACAAAACGCTTATAAACCGATTCATAACATCATAACTAAAAATCAAGTATTATGGAAAATGTTATCGAATATTTTCCACTATATTTAAATTTTCAACTGTGATGTGATTAACATTAAGCAGCATTGACAACTTATGTAGATTGCGTTTGGGACCAGAACAACAACGCGGAGAGAAGACAGAAAAAAAAATGATAAGCGGAACGGATTGAAAGGAGGCGAGCACACGCGCACGCAACAACCACCCGCCCGCCCATTCGCTTGCTCGCGTCCATGCAATTTAAAGTGGTTAGCTGAGTACATGTAACCAGCGACACAATCCTTTTTGTCTACAACAATAAAAAAATGAATAGAGATCTAAACAACTATTCAAAGTGCCAGAGTTTGAAATGCGTCGCACTTCATATATGAAGTCCCAAAAAAAAGAACAATTTTCCAAGTGAACAAACTGATGTCAAAATGGATTATCGTAAAATTATATCGACCCTGTAACAATGAATAAATTATTCATAAAGAGTGCTCGGATACTTTTCATCCTCGGCGAATGTGTGTGTGTGTGTGTGTGTGTGTTTTTTTCTCTTTATCTTACTCTTGAGTTTGGTGCCATTTCATTGCTGTTCGTCCCGTACTCGGTACGTATGATTTTGAACCCGCCGCATGAAAATGAACAACTCATTCAATTTAATGCATGTGTATGACTCAGTATGCGAACTTTCAAAATCTAAATCGAACATAACGACTTGGACGGGGTGTTCGCTTTTTTAATATAGATATTTCGTGTGATGCTCGCATAATTTTCAGTCATCAAGTAATTAAAATTCAAGAGTAATTATGCATATTTGCTTGCAAATGGATATGTAAATTGATGCGATTGCGTTCGAATGGCGCCTATAGACACACATCATTGGAAAGCTTGAACTTTTTTTTTCTGTATCCGATGAATATGGTTTGCGTGGATGCAACCAAGAAAAAGAGTAGAATTACTCTACTAGAATATGATGGACAATGAAACAAGGCTTACCATACTTTGTTTGACCGCATTGATTAAATAAATGCATACTTTTTTTTATCATTCAATGAATTATGTAATAAAACATGCTGGATGGAATCGATTAAAATGATCACTTAAAAAATTTTATTCACGAAATTTTTGGTAGTGGTAAACATGATAAATTTCCATTGATTCGATTCATTCAATCATCGAACAAATTTGGCGAGAAATGTTTCGTAATTGATTCTCGTGTATGTGTTTTGTTGGATTGCGATTTTCGTTTTCGTCGCATTGTTGTTTTTCTTCCTCTTGATCCAGATGCTGCTGATTCAGGTTTTTGCTCACTCCTAGCAGATTTTGATCTTCGTTTTCTAGCCATTGGCATCTCCGACCGTGACCGTGATCTTGATCGTGATTTTGGCCGTGCTTGTGATCGCGTTCGTTTCCGTTCTGTGGATCTTCTGTTCATTTTAATGGGTTGAACGGGATCTAACGTCTCTAACTAAAATTTCGAATTTTGAAATGGTTCTTTTACTTTTAATTTGATTTATTGCTGAATTTCTTCTGCACTAAACGGCATTTGCTTTGTTAATGACACGAAATCTACTGAATTTGATTTCATCGTTGAATAATGCCTACTTTGATATGACAAATAAATTCGATTTGTTCCATTTAAAATGGGAATGTTTCGAATGCATAGGAAATTCCAATAAGAAAGTGATACAAATACATCGATGTATGTCAGAATGACAATACTTTTCCTCCGTATAAATCGATCGCTTGTAGGCGATGATAATAATTCTTATCCAACGCAATTAATTTAACGCAGTTCCCTACAGCAAAATTCATTTCGAAAAGTATTGCATTTTAGCGATTAGCGCTCCTAGTGGATGTACACAATTAAGTCATCTTCTTATTTCGTCGAAAATGTTTCCTGATGATAAAATGTATTCCATATTTTAAACTTTTCTTTGTGTGCCATCGTCGTCATTTTGTTTGCTACCTTAATATGCATTCACTGAACTAATTATCTGTAATTAATGTGTATAAAAAGAAGGGTGTAAAAAACCGGAGTCGAGCATCACAAAAGCGTGTTGCTAAAGACCAGGAGATGAGCAACGACACAGCCTTTGTTGCAAGGTGACAGTCGTTCGGCGGTCGTCTGTTCAGCTGATGAAGTCATTTTGAAAAATTGAGCGATGATCCAAGCTAGCGACGCATCCGTTGTCAATTGAATAAGGGCAGACGAGAAACCAGAAGCATCGAAATAGAGCGAACGAACGAAAAAAATGCTAACAACTAGTAAAAAGATGGATGAAAGGAATTTAAACGTAGCGACGGTGAAAAAAGTTGGCTGTGTAAACATTAAGAAAAACATCGTCAACAAACACACACATACATTCTCCAAACACCAAATGTTCACAAAGTTTGCGAACAACTTTGGTCGCATTGTATTTTTTTTTTGTTTGGTTTTGTTTTCGTCAGTTTTCATTTATTTTACTAGAAACGCTTATCGTCTCTATTTTTATGTTCATCGTCCATACTTGAAAAATTGCAATAGTAAAGCGTTCGGTAATTAGCCGCAACTAATCCTTGCTTATTTCGCTCTACTTTACTCCATCTCTATCTCTCTCTCTCTTTCTCTCTCTCTCTCTCTCTCTCTCTCTCGCTCTCTCTCTCTTTCCGCCTTGCTATTCCTCACAGAAGAAAACACTTGGCCGTACAATCAAGGCAAAACAGAGACAGAAAAAGAGTTCTCCCACATTTTGCAATTAATTTTCGATTATGCAGTAACAAGGTATGATTTCTATTATTACCATCGTCTTACACATTTTCAGTACAAAAATCCACGTGAATCGACGAACAAAACACTTTGTTCTGTGCGTGAAAAAAAGAGAGAATTTGCTAAAAAAAAAATCATTGGCCATTCAAAGACAATTTGGTTCAAACATCTACTAGAATCGATTGGCGAAAAGCCTGGAACTTCCCAAGAGAAAGGAAAATGGGAAAAAATGAACCGAAACACTCTCATCAAGCATAGCTTTGCACACACACACACAAAATAGTTTCGCTTGCACTTTTGCATGAAGCAAACCACAGTTTTTCCATCCATTTTCAGGCAACAGCAACAGAGAGACAAGAGTAATTTCGTCAAGAGCTACAAAGATTTATTAGTTTTCACGACACTTCATCATAATTTGTTGGCTTTAGCCTGAAAACTTGAACTTTTATATTCGCTGACTATGGATCGGGCTGTTTTTCTCTCTCTCTACGGAATGAAGAATGAATGCAACTTGAGAAAGGAGTAGAACACGATGGACAAAATAAGAAACGGTTTAGCATACTTTCGCTGGCCGCATGATTTCATTTTTTCGATAGTGCTAAGTATGATAAATGATTAAAAATGCACACTTTTCTGGTGTTGCTATTGTCAATTTAGTAATGAAACACTTAGCGAAATTGAGCAATTTCAAAACTTTGAGTTCTTTATTCATGCACATTTTTTTCGGTTATGCTTTTCATAGAGAAATTTCAAATAATCCGGTTTATTTGTCGAGCTCCAAGGATGCTGCACACATGCTGTATAGTTCTCCTTAATGCACTGTATGATTTGACGATTTTTTGCCCATTTTTGATGGGGGCCTACTGCGATTTGCTGCAGTTTTATGAGCAGAAGTTTTTCCTTTCGCAGTCTTCTTTTGAGCAGTCGATCGGCCACGGGTCGTTTTGCGAGCGGCTTGCTTTCGCATCGATGTTTTCGCCTTACGAGTAGTTTTGCGGGTGGTTTTGCGGGTGGTTTTACGGGTTTTACGAGCAATTTTGCGTGTTGATCGACCGGCACTTATTTTTGATTTTCTCGGTGTTGTAGATGCGCTTGAATGATCGCTAGCCCTTGAAGCTGATCTTCTCGCTTTTGATGGTGCTCTTCGCTTTCTCGATGATTCCTCAGATGGTGAACGTGATCTTTTTCGTGCAACGGAATCGACTGCCATGGGATTTGCCATGACAAGTTGCTCTTCAGCTGATGAACCGTCCTTTTGACTCATGTCCGAGTCAGATGGATTTCTTGTCTTTTGATCCTGGTCCATTTTGATGTTCAACTTTTATCAGCCGATGAGTTGAGAAAATATTCAACTTAGTGTGAAGAAATTGTTCACGTTGAACCTTTCTGATCGATGTTCGTTGCAGTACTGACGAGAAAACGATTGTGTATAGCGAACCTCAGTACCTTCGGCTACTTTGATGTTCACATCAAATTGGTAGTTTAATTTTTGAAAAAAAAAGATGCTGAATCATTGACACAAGTGTACGGACAGCTACGATTGAGACATTATGGAATTTGGAGATATTCAAAATACAACCAGGAACACACGATGGATATGGAATAGAGAGTTGTTGTTTAGAATACATTCTCTTACTGAATTATTTTGTTTTATTTTCTTTTTTCATAAGAAGAAATTTTTTCTTTTCATTTTTTGATCATAATATGTAATAAAATGATTCAAAAACACTTCTGCATCATTATCATGAATTGAGTCCCATCAATGGATTCACTTCAAATGTTTTCTAATGAAAATATTTAAAACTCCAGCCCACATATAAACAAAATAAAGTACAAATAAACCTTAGCACTAGCAATCTGTGCCATTTTTCATAAGGCGTCTCCACTCGCATTGAGTTTGTATTGTGAATGTTAAGGTGCGTGCAACGCCCTTCAATGTAAAAAACAATACAAGTGGAGATGATACACGGGATTTATCTGTACTTTATTCTATTTCATTTTGTAAACAGTCAATCAAACTTCGAAGGATTTTCAAACATTGCCATAGTCTTGGCTTGCTTCATCCGCCTCTTTCAATGATTTTCTGGTCCTCTTCTCCACTCTAACAAAATATTACGCCCTCAAAATATTTCTACTTTTATATCTCTAATTAATTTGAAATTTCTATTTAATTTTAGGGTTAAGTTTTAGTTCTTCATTTGCAATGAACCGCATTCATCTATTTAACAACGAAGAGAAAAAAAATCAAATCAAGTGTCGTCATTAGCTCTGCCTGCTTCGATGTTCCAATTAAGTTCAAAGAATACCGAAAGTCACAACTGAAGGAATTGAACTACGCATTTATATTGTGAGGGAGAATTCACTCATTTGCGTCCTTCTTTGGTAGCAGGCAAAATGTTTCAAATATAGACAATGTTTTTACAAAATGAACTTCATCTAAATAAATGCAAACCATTTTCGCCCTTTATATATTTCCAGTGAGTGCGACCTATCTAGTTTTATTTGGTTCTCAAATGAAACAACATATCAAATATGGACCGATCATTATATCAGAATTTTATTCAAATCGTTTTTTTTTTGACATCTTGGATTTTAATTGCGAAGGAAATTCTGAATGTTTTCACAATTTATGATGCATTCCATGTTTACCAACATGTAGTCCTCCTGAACGAGCTGTTTAAGTTTGTGTAGCTGGTTCGTCGATTTCTTTGAATGTTATTAGACCTTCTTAGTAGTGATGTTACTCGTTCATTCCTGAAATGTCGCGTTGGTTGCCAGGCAGCAGAGAATCTTTGATTTAAAACATGTTCATCTCTGGAAGATATATCTCGCCTTGGGGACAACGAATAAGCTCGACGACGTGGATTTGTAGACATTAGTGAGTCATTCGTGAGTTAACAACAATTTTCAACAATCGAATACTGTGCACTGTTGCGATGGAAAATAATAATAAGCAGAAAAACATTCGTTATAAATTTGTTTTTGTCCAAACTATTTTTTATCATCAACTCAAAAAACGTGCCGCTTTCACGGAACACCAATTGAATATCAATTATCAAACAAGAAAAATAAGATGAATGTTAAGAAAATCTGTTATGCGTCGAAGTAATCTATTTTCGTATTTAAAGTGAGCATCGCCAATTGGTTGATTGACCTCGTTATCAAAATTATACACTTATTTCAATAATTGGCGGAAAAAAATAAAAAAGTGAAGAAGCACTTTACAGATTAATTTAGTGCATTAAAAATTACCTTGAAGAATCGAAGATAGAGAGAGAGAGAGAGAGAGAGAGAGAGAGAGAGAGAGAGAGAGAGAGAGAGAGAGAGAGAGAAATCATAGATCACTTGATTGATTGGGCATAAGTATTTACTTGACACATTTACCTTGTGTAAATCGTCAGTGTAGTTGCGAGGCGAATTACGTATACAAATATGAATGCGCAATTTTATTGTGAATATTAGAGAATTATTACATCATCTTTGGCAATAACAACAGCAAAAATATGGAAGTATGTTTGGCTGTTGCTAATTGCTGTCGATAAAAAACGCAAATCAGGATTAAAATGTGCCTCGTATCGGTGGCATCCGAGAAGGTGGAAAAAAGGGGGGCGTTGACGTGGTATTACTTTTAGTTATTCATACGCGTGCCGCGTTGAAGTGCCACAAAAGTGTAATCGAACACAGAAAAATCGTTGGGAAAATTCGATCGAGGGTTGTTGGCTGGTGGTATTTTGATTTGCATCGAAATCTCGGTGAAGAAATTAATTTGTTTGAAGCCATAATTTTTCGTTTCTTGTTGTTGATTTTAATTCAATTTGTCGCCTCGATACAAATTTTACAGCCAAATTGAATGTGAATAGCGTAGACGAAAAATGTCGTTAAATTGGTTGTCGACGACCATCCGATTGCTTGGACATGAATAAATCTGTTGGATTTTGTGTGTGTGTGTGCTCGTGTTGCGCTTTTTTCTCTCTTCTGTTTGAGACTCAATGGCACTGAATGATGTTAATTAATTGAAAAAATGTCATCGTCACTTTCGAAATTGCTTTAACGCGCCGCGCCAAATCACGAACAGCGCAACGTATCAAACAAGCAACTAGGCAACAAAAACCACCAAAGAACCAAAAGCGAGTCTATCGACAGCACAATCCAGGCGAATAACAGTGAATGAAATGAATAAATAAGAAAACAGTGCGAAAGAACGAAAAGTGGCAACAATGAGACGGTTTGACTACAAAACACACTGGAGCAAGTGGGCGCGAGAAAGAGCAAGAGAATTGGAAGGAACAAAAGAGCAAGAAAAAAAAGTCCTCGGTGTATTTTCACTTGAAGGATTTCATCGATTCCATCAACCGAAGCCATGCGTGTCGTTGTGTCTTTTTTTCCTCCATTCTCCATTGTCGTTTTCTCGATTGTTTCGTTTTCTATGTTTCTTTTTTTCCATTCGTTTTCTCTCAATCTTTATTTGTTGTCATTTTTTTTCGTCGTCGGTTTGGTTTGGTTTTCATCCCTTGTCACAAGCTTCATTTTCCGCGCCTATCCAAAATCACAAACGTCCTTTGAGCTGCTGGATAAATGTGAGTAATCATTGTCATTGCGGTTTTGTTGTACTACAGAAGATTATATTTAAATTGCTACACAATTGTCGCAACCGAAAACCAATGCCCATTTTTGTTTGTTCTTGAATATTTTTTTCTTTTTTTCGTCGATTCGTTGCTGGTTTTTTCTTCTATTTTTCTACATTGCATGTCGTCCCTGTGCCTCCACTGTTTGTAACTTGCATTTGGAGTGCTGCAATTCCAGAAATTCAGCCGAAAAGAATGTTGTTGTTGCTTAAACGATTCATGGCACGTTAACGTGCCACGTTGAATGCCACTCTCTTTGTGCGGATTTATGTGCCGGCAACCTATGAAACCATTCGACATTCGAGCGCATCCACAGCGAAACATCATCATTGAAAAATGCTCAACACCGGTGATTATAAAACATGTTTATATTGTGCTTTTCCCACCTCGTTTTGCTTAATCTATCGAAATCAAAGTAGAAGAAAAACACAGCCGTTCTGAATTGTGTGTATCTTTTTTGTCGATCGCTCACCGTTCCTAACTCTCCATACAACATCATCATCCTGCTAATTCAGTTCAATTGTTGTTATTGTTATTATTATTATTATTTTGTATATGTTTCGATGTGCTTGTTTTTCGTTCCTACTACAATTTCGTCGCACTGATTTCAATGCTCTTTTAAATAATAGAATTCAGTCATGTAATCGGTACTTTTCGTTTCTGAAATCACGTTTTTCTCTCGCTTCAGCACGAAGGATCTCCAACATTTGACTGGCTCAGACACTCTTTCGCTCATCTCAACTCATTTCACTTAAATATTTCTATTTTGTGCTCTGTTACTTTTGTCCTTTTTTGTCTTTGTTGGAACTTGGTATCAAGTTACCTGTTGTCATTCGTATTTTTTTTTTGCTTTCTCTCTCTCTCTCTCTCTCTCTCTCTCTCTCTCTCTCTCTCTCTCTCTCTCTCTCTCTCTCTCTCTCTCTTTGGTTCTTTCGAAAGCAAAATGCTGTTTCCAACTCCCAATTCAGCGAATTTATTTCAGTGAATTAATGCTGCAGTAGCAGCAGGAGCAACAGCAGCTAAAAAGACGTAACAGTAACAACACAGACAGAGATGGCTGCAGATGAGAAACAAAAGCATAACCAAAGAAACCACTCACCTATGCCGTCGTCGTCTAACATAAATAAAACGAGGCAGAAAAGACATGAGCGAAAAAGAATTATGTGGAGAGAGAGAAATATATAGTAGATACTCGACCCAAATGCGAATACGCCTCTAAACTCTCGGGCAGAGAATTAACGGTTGTGAAGGCGCGTGAATGACGCGATGGTGGTGTGCAACACAATCATTGGTACAAAATAGTACAGCAGCACCGAACAATAATGGCAAATCGCAGCTAGCTCTTATGTTTCGATCTCTTTTCAAGCTTTAAACATAAATCAAAAATGTTCTCTTATCAACAGGTGACCATAGAAACCCATTGCTTTTGTTTATCATTTATTCAAGCTATTTATATCTGTATTTTTCTACTTTGGATGTTCTTTCTTCTTGTTTTTTCCATGTCGTCCTTCCATTCGACATCGACGATGACGATGACGATGACGACGACGACGTCTTTATCTCTCTTTCTCGTTCTCTTTCGTTCTCTTCGTCGTTTGTCGATTATTTTCTTTTCTAAAGCTGGCTTTACAATACAATCAACAATTTCGTTCGATGCTCATCGAGATCGCGAACCACATAGAAGCACATCGCTTCGAGTATGAGAAATATTTTCAGACATTTCGAAGAGATGATAGCCTGGTTGGACCAGATTTTCACAATTCACGGGGAGAGGTGCAGAGTAATGAAATAAAAGACAACGTTGACGGTTGGCGTATTAAAGCATAATGAGCATGCATTTTAATGAACCACTTATATATATACTTTACATATTTGAATACATAACTTCAACACTCCCCCTATTCAAATATCAATATTAAAAATGAACAATTTAAAATGATTTCAAGAAACAGAATTTTAGACAAAACTGATAAAAATTGATACGTAACAACTAGGTAAACTTTGATCAATCTAACATTATTCAGGAAACAAGATTTTGATTTGATTAGACAGAACTGACAAAATTGATACAAACTAGATAAGTTTTGATAACAAAAAATTAAAACAAAAATTCTTCACAAAACTTTAAACAAAAATTTTCACAAAAAAAACTTTAAACAGAAATTTTACATAGAAATTCTAAACAAAATGAATTCACAAAAACTCTAAGCCAAATATATGATGCCAATTTTTCTCTGAATGAGTTTACACTTGTTGCACAGTCTGTGGTCTGCTTGTGGATATCGTTGCAATGGATGGCGTTGCTGGAACGTTATATTTCTTCTTGAGGCCCCGTTTGTAGGAGTTGATACAGTAGATAATAACCTCGACTAGCTTTAATAGCACTAGCACACATACTAGCGATACAAGCACACCATTCTGGGAGTTGTTTTCCTTCACGGCGAGGTGTACATTATTGTAGATTTCGCCCTTGGTAGCGGTTGAATCTTGGCTTTTGTTTTCCTTCGGACTGAAGGCGAAGTACGAAACAAGTCCAGTGACGACAGAAGAGCCTACGGCTATTGCGGCCGGAACGATTAGTGGAAGAACCATATTGACGACGATCAAAAATTCAAATGAATAATTATATTGATTGGCAACTCTTTAAATAGATAAAAAAATTATGGTGACATATATAAATATTTTGAAAACAAAAAAATGCTGAATAAGACATAAAGTTATTGAACCGTCTTTTTTTTTTTTATGATTGGTTTGGCTCTACGCCAAGTAATGCCCTCAAAAACTGGAAACGCTGACGAGGCAATGCTTTTGTGAAAATGTCAGCTAACATATTATGCGTCGTCACATGTTCCAATTCGAAAACATTTTTTTCATATTTTTCGCGTATGAAATGAAATCGGATATCGATGTGTTTGCTTCTTTTGTGGAATTCGGGATTTTTAACTAATCTGATAGCGCTCAGATTATCCATGTAGAAAATCGGTGTTTTTAATTCAACTGGTATGATTTGCTTCATAAGGCGAATGAGCCAAATCAATTCTCGTGTAGCTTCAGATGCAGCCATATACTCCGCTTCCATGGTTGAGATCGATACGGATTTTTGACGCTGACTTCCCCAGCTCACGGTATCATCTCCAAATTTGAAAACGTAACCCGAAGTTGACAAACGAGTTTCGATATCACCAGCATGATCTGCATCGCTGTATGCAAATAATTGTGGCGTTTCACGATTATGATAGAGCAGACCATGGTTGATTGTGCTCTTCAAATATTTGAGAATGCGCTTCACGCACCTCTCATGGACGATGGTTGGTTTCTCAAGATAACGACTGGCTATACCAACCGCATGTGTTATGTCAGGTCTTGTACCCACAGATAAATACATGAGACTGCCCACAGCCTCTCTGTACGGAAAATGACTTGATTCAGAGTCGACGAAACCATGTAAAATTTGATTTGAATCACTCGGCGTTGCAACAGGGTTTGATTGTTCCATTTGAAACCTATTCAACACTCTTTGCGCGTATAATGACTGATGAATGAATATTGAGCCATCACTTCGCTGATCAATTTCCAGCCCAAGAAAAACTCCAACGCGCATTGACTTGATTTCAAACTGAGCTCGTAGAAAATTCATTACATGATCAATGCATTGTTTGTCATCGCTGGCAATAAGACCATCATCCACATGAATTGCAAGAATGGTCAAATGGTTTGTTTTGTAGCTTACAAAAACGCACGGGTCGGCATCACAGGCATGAAAACCGAACATTTCGATGAATGATTTGAATTTTATATTCCAGCATCGTGATGCCTGTTTCAAACCGTACAAGCTACGCTGTAACTTACATACTCGATTGGTTCCGTCGGTGAAACCAGCCGGTTGCTCCATATAGATCTCCTCCGAGAGATCCCCATTCAAGAATGCCGTTTTGACATCAAATTGCCTCAATTCCATTTTTCTTTGTGCCGCGACGGATAAAATTGATCTTATTGATGTAAATCTTACCACCGGACTAAATGTCTCCATGTAGTCAAAACCGTATTCTTGTGAGAAACCGCGTGCGACTAAACGAGCCTTGTATCGCTCTACAGAACCATCAGTATTTCGCTTGATTTTGTACACCCAACGATTGTCAATGATATTTCGATTTGATGGCCGTCGCACCAATTTCCATGTATCATTCTTCACAAGAGACTCATATTCCTCTCTCATAGCATCCATCCATTTCTCCTTTTCTTCACATTGAGCCGCTTGTTTGTATGTTTTCGGTTCATCGTACACAACAGAAAAAACAATGTGTAAATAATGTAAATTTTGTGAATTTAACAAGGAAAAACCCCTTGATACACTTCGAGTCCTCATTGGTGTATTTGATGTAACCCGTGCTCTCGTAGTGTATGTTGGATCCTCTGTCTCAGCTTCATGAAATGAATCATCGTCGGTCGTAACACTATCATTCGTTATTGTACTCACTTCAGCTTGTACATTTTCTTGTACAATCGTTGGATCATCATTGGTAGCAGCATTAACATTAGCTTCTGTGTTGCCTCTCGCTTGTACATTATCTTGCACAATTGTTGATTCAAGATCAGTTTCTCCCCCTGAATCAACAATTTCTTCAGTGTTGTTTGATGTATTGTTAACTGAAAAATCATTCAAACCGTGAATAAAGTTGTTGTCATTTTTGTGAACGTCGACATCAAAATATGAATTTTCGAAAAATTCAACATCTCGACTGATGATAATTTTTCTGCTTTCTTTGTCAAACAAGCGATAAGCCTTCGCATCGTCGGCTCGTCTCAGAAACACACATGATTTAGATTTTTTGTCCAGTTTTTTTCTTTTTTCATCTGGCACTTTCACCATAACTTTGGTGCCAAAAACTCTAAACATGGAAATATCGGGTTTTCTACCAAACCAAAGTTCATTTGGTGACCTGTTTTCAATAGATCTGTTGGGCAATACATTAATAATGTCAATCGCTGCAAAAAGTGCCTCAGCCCAAAAACCTTTGGACATTTTTGAATCAAAAAGCAAACACCGCAGTTTTTCGACTATCGTACGATTCATTCGCTCGCTCACACCGTTTTGTTGCGGTGAGTACGGCGCAGTTTTTTCCTGCTTTATACCCTGCGCCGCGAAAAAATCGAAGAATTGCTTATTTTGGTATTCCAAACCACCGTCGCTGCGAAATTTTTTAATTGATCTGTTTAGCTGTTTTTCAACAAAATTTTTGTAATTGACAAATTTGGAAAAAACTTCACTTTTTGCTTTCATTGTAAAAACCGTTACTTTTCTGCTATAGTCATCAACGAAAACGACGAAATATTTAGCACCACCGATCGATGACGGTGTTATCGGTCCACATACATCTGAATGGATCAACTCTAATAAATCTTTTGCACCATTACCGTCGGAAACAAAAGGTTTTTTAACTTGTTTACCTTCCATGCACGTAGAACATTTAAAATCACTTGTTTTCATCGCAGTACCCAAAACTAAATTCAATTTAGATACACTGGCGTGTCCCAATCGTCGATGCCACAGTTCGAAAGAGTCTTTGTCTTTATTGGGACGTACAGCACATGCGATTTCACTTTTAGCAACATCCAATTTGAACATGTTATTTGCGAAGCTTCCAGTTGCCACGATTTTACCATCTTTATCAAACACTTTGCAGCCTTTGTTAGTAAACAATACTTCGTGTCCTTTCTTTACGATTTGACCGACCGAAATTAGATTCGCACACAGTCCCGGGATATATTGCACTTCTGACAGCTTAATTGCACTCTTTTGGGTGTCAACCACAATCAATTGTTCTACATCTCCGACTCCTTCAATAGCTAACTTTTCATCATTTGCAACTCTCACCGCATTAACTATCGGTGCTGTTTCATTTTCTAAACTTTGATCATTGTTCGTCATGTGTGCCGTTGCACCACTATCAAAAAACCAATCGTCCGATTTCGTTGACTTTGTTTCTTCAGCAACAAAAGCACTATACAACACAACTTGTGCCTTTTCATCGGTGAATTTCTTCTTGCGCTGGGGACACTTATTTTGGTAGTGCGGTCCCTTGCAAGTATAGCATTTGACTTTTTTGTTAAATTTCGGATTTTTGAAATGTTTTTTAACTGCAAATGCTGTTTCACTTTCATCTTTGTAGCTGATATCTTGAAGTAAGATATTTTTCACTTTGTCAAAATTTAAATCGGTGCCGCTGATACTCATTTTTAATGGCTTAAAAGAATCCGGCAACCCGCACAACATAAACGATCCTGCAACACTTTCGTCAATATTAAAGCCCGCTGCTTTAACTTTCGAACGCGCAATAAGACTTTTGTTCACATAGTCTTGCATATTTTCACAGTCATCAAGTTTTAAATGAATCCACTCTTGCAAAGTCACGCTTCTACGATACGCGCCATTGTCTTCAAACGATTTAGACAACGCTTCCCAAGCTTCTTTAGCTGTAGCACAATCTTCCACGTAAGAGTACACACTCGTATCAAGCATTAAAGTTAGTTCTGCGAGTGCTTTTTCATTAGATGCTTTCTCTTTTTCTTTGCCCGCGCCCTCTAATTTTTCCTTCACCACGGACATTTCCTGCCAAAGTCCCTTGGTTACCAGATGGGCTTTGGCACCAACACGCCAAATGGAAAAATTTTCACGGCCTTTTAAGCGTTCAAAAGATATACGATGTTCACTCATTTTTACACTGAATTTTGGTTCAATCAGCAACACAATAAAAATCGCCGAAAACTAACAAACAAAATTCACACAAAAAACGTTCCAAAAAAAAGGCCAGAGTCTTATTTCACAACAAAAACAATTCGCCCATAACCTGCAGAGTAATGAAATAAAAGACAACGTTGACGGTTGGCGTATTAAAGCATAATGAGCATGAATTTTAATGAACCACTTATATATATACTTTACATATTTGAATACATAACTTCAACAAGAGGAAATGAAGAAGCGTCAAGGAATTGAGTTGGTTAGTCTTTGTGTCAAACAAACCAGATAGATTATTATAAACATTCAACGCATTTTAGTCACAAATGCTCCAATTTTTTTTCAATTGAAACATTGAACATGGAATCTGCTGTCAAGACTGATTTCACTTTTCTCTTTCTCATTTCTTCGTTCGGGTTTCTTTCGCTCTTTTGTCACTATTTATATCCTTCGGGAGCACTTTTAAAGCTTCTTAGGTCAATTTTATTTGTGATACTCGATTCGACTCCCTCCCCCTCTCCTCATTACATTTCACAAATGTCCAGTCGCAATTGACTGCATCTCGTCATCGTCAGCAAATTTTCCTTGGCTTACTATTTGAACTGGCGCAAATAAGAGAAGAGTAAAGTTTAAGTTGGTCATAACATTTTCATTTACATGGGCAGAAAAGAGAGAGAGAGAGAGAGAGTTTATAAATACTTTTGTCGCGTGCACTTGAGCATGATGATGATTATGTTACTGGATGTGTTTGCACAAATGTTTAACAACATTTTAAATACACTCATCAATTGTAAAATGTATGAGAATGTAGTTTAAAATTCATTTATCATTTCGGATCGCTGAACGAGAATGAATGAACCAGCGAAGCGTATGGTGGCTTGTTACACTGTTGCTACTACTACTGCTGCTGCTGTTGCTGCTGCTGCTGCTGCTGCTGCTGCTGGCATAATCGTTAACAAATGAATTTCATTTCGCACAGTTTTTCGTTGAAATTTTCGATGAATGAATGTGTCATTTATGTAAATTATTGTGTTACGCATATAAATGCGTATATAATATGTGTGTTGCGAAGGGTAGGAGTGAGAGAGGAATGGCATCGACAGCACCAAACTAAAACCAAAGGGATAGAGAATGAAAAATTGAAATTTAATTTTATTTGACAACTGTTTAATGAAGTGTAGCCAGTGGAATGTGCCATCGAATGAATTTCGGCGCAACAAGAATTTTGTCGAATACTAAACGTTGCCATTCAGTTTGGTGCCAGATTTGATTTTCATTGGCTTTAATAGTTTGCAGCAGTTAAAGTTTTCAGCCACTGCCAAATCTGATGAATAATACGCGATTCGTATTGTTAGCACTGTGTTTATATATACATTAAGATTTTATGGTGTTGATAAAACCGATTACATCTACAACCCCAACACACAGTTCGGCTGTAACGAATATGTCAACGATAGGCATTTCAGTGAAAAATGTTCCACAACAGTTTCTATCTACAGATACAGATGTAGATGTATAAAATTCAATAGGAGTGCTTTGTTCTCATTATAAGAAATACTCACTCGAATCACTCCGTTCTATACATTGTGCACAAGCGGAACAGTTCAACTTTATACGATTACCAGAAGTCACTTGTGATGGTAACCACACAAAATGAAGAAAACGAAAATTCCGAAACAGCAAAACACCGAAAAAAAAATTTCAAAAAAAAACTCCGAATCCAAAATGCCGAGAAAAAAAATTCCGAAAACCAAAAACGCAGAAAAATCAAAAAAATTAGTTCAAAGTCCCATTCCATAGAACCGGAGGGTAATAATACTATTGCTCGAAAATACTACTCATTCGTCACTTATATCGCCAATTCCTAGCAAATGATGCACAAATATATATGTTGTTGTACTGAAGCGCTAGATGGACTGATAGTTTATCAAGGCGACGACTTTATCCGTAGATGGCGTATTGGTAGTATTTTCTGATAGCTATTAAATTGTAATGTATACGTTACTAACGTCCACTGCACAAAACATAATTGATAATTGTTGAACTATCACATTTTTTTCACAGTCCGAAATAAAATAAAATTAGTAATGCCAACCGAGGTGCAGAGGATAGCGGAGATCGACCGAGTGCGAGTGAAGGTCCTCTGCTCTATCCTCGCTACCTACGTTAGCATTACCAATTTTACGTTATTTCGGACTGTGAAAAAAAAAGATCAGAGTAAGGTGAGTGAGCTAATGACAGCTAGTATGTCAACGAGGTATACACACAAAAGCAAGTAATAGTTTAACGTCATCGCAAACACGAGTGTGCGTATTTGCACGTTTATACGTGATTATGTGCATCCTAAAATAAAAACAATTACCGATTATGTTCTATGGAATGGGACTTTGAACTATTTTGTTCTATTTTTCTGCGTTTTTGGTTTTCGGAATTTTTTCTTTGGCATTTTGGTTTCCGAGATTTTTTTTCGGAATTTTTTTTTCGGCGTTTTGCTGTTTTTGAATTTTTGTTTTCTTCATTTTACTGGGTAAGCCTTGAGACATTCCGCCTAATTGTTTTATTTTGATTCGTGTGAAAAGTTCCACAAATAAGATTTTTCGCCGCAACCGCTCAATGGGCCAAAGACATCATCGTTGTCGACAAAACCGAAATATCTCGATAATTTATTTACATGAGCCCGGCCGTTTCGATTGATGTACAAAGCACCAATATTTCAACTGGAATGTATATTATTCCGATTGACATGCGGTCACATACCTTGAGGCCCATTGCCTGCTTAAGCGCATCAATTCCATGTTAAGCACCAGATTAAACACACATTACATGGATTTATCGACATTTTGGCGAAACTGCTATATTTTTGCCATCGAAATGCTACCATATGGAAGAAGTTTATTGCAAAAAATAACTCCGAATCTGAATGATACAAGGCATTCGCATATTCTATACGATGAAAATTCTGCTTGGAAAAAGTTTAAACAAAAAAAATCGTTTCTATTCAGAATTTTTTATGCACAGAAAAAAAATCGTTTTTTTTATTCTGCCCATTTGCGGTTCAACGCAAGCGAATCATATGCCACGAATTGAGACGAATGCCAAACTATTAACATTTCGTGTCACAAATTCCATTGTGTGTATGTGTGTGTGCTACGCGCGCTCGTATCAACGGCAAAATTTATAATGATGGCGCGCAAATCATTAAAAGTATTTGCCTCGACTAAATAATAATAGTAATAAAAGAAAAAGAGCGGGAATAATTCTATATGTTGTAACACAACGACATCCATTGTTTACTTCGGTTCGCATTTCGCATGCATGCAGACAGAGTTCGATGTTTATAGGATTTTGGCGCCATGTTGGTTCTCACCGCATCCATTGTGCGTTTGTTGCCTGTTACTATTGCTTCATCATTTCGTCCATAAAATATCTCTCTTGCATCTCGCTCTTTCGTCCATCCCCCTCTCTCTCCCTCTCTCTCGTCATCTTTTCATTTTTATTGTATAGCCATTTTTGCAAATATAAAATTATTACATAACTTTGTTCAGGACAAAAATTGTTGTGGTCTGCGTTGCAAAAGTGTGTGTGTGTGTGTGTATGCTCAAATTAGAATTGAAGACGCTTAACAATTGGTGCAATGCATTATCGCCATGGTTATTTAAAATGTCAATGATGAAAATTAAAATAAGATTTCTCGTTTTTCTTCTATTAAATGAATAAAATGTGTATGCGGCGCACGAGCTCTTCATTTCGAAGCGAATTTATTGGGATGAAACAATATGTTCGTTGGTTGGAAAAAATATGCGAGGCAAAAGCGAAGGGAAAAAAGTTCAAGTTATTTCGACCTTTCAGCTCTCGATATGACGGAGAATGCAACAAAGAAATGTTTTTGGTTAAAATTCAATCTTTTAGTTCAGTTGAGTTGGTGCTTGGTCTTTCCCGACTGAGTGGAGAGCTTATTTCATTTCCTTGAAAATGTTTGAGTTTAACTTGTCGCCAGCAATTCGATTGCATTTCACTGGTTTTCCACCACAAACACACACACACATCGTCAGACCGACAGAAATTGGAGGTGCTGAATAATCCGTACTTGTTCGGACCGATTTCCATGTCTTTTGTGCTCACCAGTCAAATTACATTCGGCCGTACTTGTGTGCTGTTGGTTCTTCTGCTTAAAAATATCTATAAAAAGAATTATGCGAACGGTTTGATTCATTAAAACTTTCATTACAGGATCGTCATTTTTTCATCATTCCATTCGTTCTTTCTCTCTTTCTCTCTCTCTCTCTCTCTCTCTCTCTCTCTCTCTCTCTCTCCTGGTGTTTGGTTGATATGGTTGAGTGGTGGACACTCGCTTTGGAATTATGAAATAATGGTAAAAAGGAACTCAATAGAAATTCGTTGCTGTGGACGAATTTGTTTGGTAAGTTTGTTGACCCAGTTGAATGTTGGCCACGTAACTACAATTGAAGAATTGCTAAACAGAGTAGTTGAATTGACTAATTTTTCTCTGTTTGCACCATTTACCCGTACACATGAAGATAGAAAGAGCGAGACTTCACACATTTCTTTGGCGACCACATTGCCCAATAGCATATGTTTGCTAAACGAATAATTATTCTGTCGCCAAAATGAAAGAGAAAAAAAAGTTGTGCAAACCGAAAGCCATACACACATACACAAACAAAAAAGCAAATGTTATTTAAGTGACTTAGACTCCTAACGACCATTACTTTTTTTCTAGTCTGTTTGTTCATTCGCATTTCTATTTTGTTTCCACACCGAATGCTTCGACCGAATCAGAATCATATTCATGGAGTGTGTAAGTGTGTATGTACGCGATATTCATCAGTCCATTCAAACATCATTTCATTTATTGCAATATTTCATATCTTGACATCAGCTTTTCTTCAAATTATTTTACCCCATATTTGACTTGGATTTTCATATAACCGCTCGGTTCGCTCGCTTCTGACGACATGCACTCTCTCCATCTCCCAATCACTCGATCCGTTACACTTCTTTCTCATCAACACTTATGTTGTTTGCAAGCGTCGTTCGTCTCTTGTCACATCAGACGGACATACGCATACCATGTATGCAATAATGATTTGATGCGCTGTAGATTATAAAGAATTGACAACAATCTTTACGCAAACCCATATAAATAAAATCGAAATAAAAATTGGTTTGAATCATTAGGATGTCACAAAACTACTCCATTTAAAGCAACACACACACACACATATAGCTCGTCGCTTGGCTCGCCTTTTTGTGCTGCTCCGCTCTTCACTTTGTTCGCCCACTTCTTATTATCATTATTTATTATTATTACATTTCAATGATCTTAATCATCTTCGTACAAATTATTATGTGTTGTTGGGCGCATCGTCAGTCGCCTTCGATGCGGTTTGCTGTTTGTCATTTCATAGATTCCATTATATTTTGGCAAGGAGTTGGGTCGAGACAGTGTGCCGTAACAATGCATACACAGAAATAGAGAGATAGAGATTGGTCTCTATTTGACGAAAAGTTTCAAAGCGTTTCACGATGTGCCCTAATGTTGTTCACACACACACATACATAGTGTATATATCACAAAGGATATTTTGAAACTGCTTGACAGCGATGGTTGAATGAATTCATTTGTTCTATATTTCATCATTCGGATGCTAAATTTGGAAGTAAAGTGGAACGGAAATTGGAACAGAGAAAACGTTTTCTGACATCTTTTGGGGTCTCCAGAGCAAAAAAGGATTAACATTAAGTATATCCCCTTTGTAGTTCCATCATCTCACCATGGTGTGCTAATTAAATAGAACGACACAGCGCTAGTATCTATGCGAGGGAACTTTGTATACAATGAAGCTCTTTCAACGCCCTTCAAATCGAAAGAAGAAGAAGAAGAAGAAAAAACGAAGAAAATTGTCGACATACTTCGGTTCCCCGCCGCTTAGATGGCAAGCAAATTTTCCCAATTTTTCTATTTAATAAATTCATTAAGTCAAACTCAGTGTGGTATGACTTTTTAAATTTGACTTTGTTATACACATTTGATATGATTAAACGAAATATGCTTCATGGTCAGTGTTCATTGTCGACACAATGTTTTTCGACAAATTCCCACAAATATAATTATCTCTCTCTCTCTCTCTCGCTCTTCATTTCTTGTTTCTGCCTCCCTACCTATCGTCCTGACAAAAATAGGGGCCAGCTCAGTGTGCTGCCATATCAACTATGCAAAATTTGATTCATTGTACAAGAATGAATATACATATGTGTGTTTTGGCTTAAGAGTAATTTCTATTGCAGCCTGTGTGACAGTGGAAAAAGAGATCTGCTGTGCTGAGATCATGTCTCGATGTGGGCTCGACTCAATGCCGTCGCCCCGACGCTACAGATATATCAAATGTTGTATGTATATATGACAAAAGATGACTTGATATTTGTCATCGCATCGGATGATTTTCTGCTGATAATAATTCAGCTCAATTTCATTTCAATGTTTATTTATTTACACAATGAGACCGCGTGCGCGCCCGTTCGTTTGGCCCGTATTCATCTGCCTCACGCACAAACCTACATCGACACACACAAACACTCGGTTGAAAAACACACATCAAGCGTCCACCGACAATCCTTCAACTATCAAACATCGTATATCGAAGATAGAACCTACAGCTGCCGTTAAAGAAGTCGCTGTCTTATGCGTTATGCATGGAATAACGATGAAATGAATACTACAGTAACAACATCGCCACGATTCATCAGCGCAAGACATACCCGAATAAATTTTGTGACATTTGCAATTTTCGGCTCACCATATCATTTTAATAATATAAATTGAGCGAGCGAGAGAGGGGAAGAAAGGCGTCAGTATTCGCGTGCGACTAACACACACACACGAGCGCCCGATCTCTCACTCTCTCCCTCACCCCACTCCTGTTTGTATTTTATTTGATTTTGCTGCGTGTGGAGTTTAGACAGCGAAGATATCACTACTATTTCCTGAAAGCCGATTTTTCGGTAAAAGTATTTTCGATGCATGGCAACTAATCGAATAGAATGATGTGGTATGTGTATGCCTTGTACATTAGTTGTGCATACTCCGCTACAAAATCTGGATGTTTGAATGGAATTTTCAGGACTTCAATTTTCTTGAACAGCGTTTTTCTTGGATAAATTGCTTTGCCGAGAATGTCAGAGAAAGAGAGAAAGAATAGGGTGAGCGATAGAATGGGAGCGAGGATGAACGAAGGAACTTTGAATTGAATTCGGGAAATTTGGTTTTATTTGACATTGGGCATCCCATGCTGATATGTTGGCACAGCTCGATAAGTTGTTTGTAATGTGTCGTTGAGCGAACGCATTGCTGTTATGAATATGTTGAACCCCTTTTTCGTCGCATTTCAATGGGACGTATTTTCGCAAATGTTTGTTACTCACTACATTCATCCCGTCACAAAATCGTTGGGCTTGTTTAACAAACAGAGAATCACTTAGAACGGTAACAATATTTAACTAAACTTACCTATTTAAGGTGTCAATTTAATATACACTTGGCAAAATGTTGGCTTGGGCGACAAATTCGATTTTTCATTTTTCACTTTCAGTTTTGTTGTCTACATCGTTGTCGTTTCCTCATCCATTTGTCTTGCCCTTGTGTTCAAAGGATCTTGTGGAGAAGCTGTGCTCTTTGTGTTCCTTTGCACACGGTACAATATGGCATACGGTTTTGTAAAAGAGAAAATTCGCCACTTGTCATTTGATTTGAATGTTTTTGGCTGTATGACTGGCTGGCTGGCTGGCTGATGATGCTTTGCATATGGCACAGCCGTACACATATAATTTTCAGTTGTTTATGTTTTCAAGTATGTAAAATAATGATTTGCTTTATGAATAGCCCACTAATGAAGAAGGTAATTTCGGTCGAAATTACATACGTGAAGTGATTTTACATTCTCGTTCGTTCGTTCGCTCGCTCATTCTATTCTCTAATTGAGACAGAAGCTTCAATAGAACTCACAGTGGAACTGGCGCTCGCTGCTGTGTATGTCATGGCCATGTAACATACGTATTCAATATTGCCTTGTTTATTTTTGTTGTTGTTGTGAAAAGAAAAAAAACTGTCTCCGTGTGCTGTACACTATTCTATGTGTCGCTAAATGAGACCGTAGCTTCGTTACTGGAGTGTGTGCGGGAAAAATGTATAGAAAATTGTTTTGGCATTCCAATGATGGGGCCGAACACATGCCGTATACAAAGAAACAGTCGAACACAAGTGATATTAATCACAAAACACGAGCACTGATATCGCATAGATACTGTGATTATAGTCGAATTTGTTTAACTGGAATTCGTTGTTTAACTTTGTTGTGCTCTTCTCTCTTTCTCCTCTCTCCCATTCGCTCGTTCTCTCAATCTATCTATTTTTATATCGATGTGAAATTCAAAAACGAAGGGTCGTATGCATATGTCAAATTAACCACGAATCGCGGTTGATAAATTGGCATTTGATCATAAAAGGGAGAAGAAATTAATGTGAATGGTATTTGTCGTCAGGGTTCGGCACTATGGATTTTACATCCAAATAATCATCAAAAGTATTTTGACAAATCAAATCAAATGATTCCAACTACTTGACATATTTATTTACCTATAAAATCAACGCATTGATTTTGGATTTGTTGATGTTTGAAAATGTCGGAAATGGTGAAGATATTCCACATGAAAAATGGCTTTGTTTTTCTCAATATCAATTATCATCAATCAAAAATCATATGTATCTTGGAATGCTACTCGATGCCAGTATATCAATACAATCATAATATTTTATCAAACGTTTACTTCTTGTGCTAACATACAAGTTGACAATATTTTAATATTTTTGGAGTATTCAAAACATATCTGTTTCTTATTTATGTTGTGCCAACTGATTTCCTGTACATCGCATATGGAAACAGATTGTGTTTATGAAAGAGTTCATTGATTTAAATTCATTACATACATTAACATTCAAGATTCAGTACATCATTAGCAATGAAGTACGTTCTTTCCACAATTGATTTTTCAATTAAATTTTTAAAAGCTTCGAAAATGGTTATCTAATATAAAATTGAAAATATGTCCGTGCGTATGTTCCACTATAACTATTTATTTTAATTTACGCTGTTGTTATGAGTGCCGTTTGATTTCTCACGGCCTGGGGAAGAGCATAGCACAGTCAGTTCTGATTTTCGTAATTTATTTTTGGATGAGAATTTTTTTTTCTTCTTGTCTTCTATTACTATGTTACTCTAACAGGGACACTCTGTTAACAGTTTGGGAAAAGACATAGTTAGAAGAAATTTAATTGATATTTTCTCTCAACTTTTTAGTTTTCTAAATCTTAAAACATAATATAAAATCGAATAAATGTGCCTGGGCTGCGCCTGAGCAAAGCGATCTTGCTAGTACAAAATAATTTTCCAACAAATTTCTTTCGAAAGTCAATTTTGAAAAATCAAAGCCATTTCATTTTCCCACATTTGCACCATAAAACAGTTGATTTATGCAATTCAAAGCAGTGAACCCTGTTTCTCGTGGTATTGATTGTTTCCCCACTGTGGTTTAAAAAAATTGAATGACGCAAATATTGAAATGAAACGCAAATGTTATGCGCTTTTTGGGCATTTTTGGGATTTTTCGAACGTGCAAAAATAGAATTTTAGCCAAAATTCTCGTTTTTTTTCCCCTCAATATCCAACAATATCCAAGAACAAGTTTTACGTCCCGGTGGAATTTCCATTTTTCTTGAACAAACAAAAAAACCGCACTTTTGTTGCTATGCCGGGTGTGTTCATCTACCGATAAAACTATCAATGAAAAGCTTGGTCGTCAAATAGACAATCGTATTTTCACCGTTCTTGTGATCACGTAATCGGTTTGCTTTATGGCATATTTGCTGAAGAGTGAAATAAGTCCATCAAAAATAACATATTTTTTTTCGTTCCACTTCAGCTGCTACTTCATCTACAGCACACAACCTGGTACACCAAATAAACATGAATGCACACAATCATATCGACTCATAGTCTCTCAACCGAAAACGTGTGTTCTCGTAATCTCAACGTTCTCGAATATCGTGTTTTTTTTTCTTCGGAAGGATCCTTCGAAAATGAAACCGAATGAAATGAGCAAATTTCAACGAGTCGTCCATTTGCTGTCCATTTCGGTGTTCGTCGATATTTTTGTTTATTTAAACGGAGTATTTTACAGACACTCAAAAAAGGAGGTGTACTCATCGATGGATGGTCCGCAATCAAAAACATCATCACGAATATTGTGTGCGTTTGAGTGTGCGTTTTGTTCCAACTTGCGAAATGCAAAGTGGATTATATTTATATTCGTAAAATACCCTGTCCACTGTCTCTCTGAGAACCACTCTCCGTGGCTGTGTTCGTCTCTCTTTCGATCGCCTCTGTGTCTCTTACTTGGTATTTTTCTTCCATATTATTAGTGTTCGATATGTTTTTGTTGTTGCTTCTTCTGTTTTGTTTTTATTTCCTTTGGGAAATTGGAAATGGCTTGGTAAAGTGGATTGAACAATTTCAGGGTTGATTTTCTCAAAACTAAATACATATTTGCATGTTAGTTGCTGATGACCACAGTTGGCCTGTCCATTTATACGTATACCACCGGTCGCATGAGTATTTAGCTTTCACTCGCTTAAATACTTAAGCATGATGCCATATGGAATTTGGTTGGATTTGTTTCCTTTTTTGTTCATTGTGCCTCAACTTTTTTCCCCTCGTCGCACTCTCGCCGCTTCTTATCTCTCTCTCTCTCTCTCTCTCTCTCTCTCTCTCTCTCACTCTCGGTGTGTATGAGAGTTTTTTCTTCTTCTTCTCGGTTCATGTTTATTTGTACTCCACTACTAATAAGTGGAAGTTAAAGCGAATGATATGATATTTGTAAACGCAAACACGCATTTAAGGGTGCATTTTGTACCGTGACGAACGTTTAATACACACACTCACATAGTACCGTCCAGTCCAGTCTGAACTGATGGCAAACATTATGTGAATCCTCTCAATCGGTTCAATCGGAATTTTATGAGTGAGAATACACATCGTACACATTCAATTTAAAGCGGTTCCATTCATTTTGATTTTCTTTTTTTTCACTTTCCCCCCTCTGTTCCGTTTATCCTCCTGTGTGTCCGTCCGTCCGTCCGTTTGTTCCTTTCATCGCATTACTTTTCTCTTGAGATAAAAACGTATTTTAGATTAATTTGTCTTGAAGCTAATTAGTCCGGTTTTTCCACAACACTTGATGAAACTTAATCAATTAAATATAATTTCGAGTGCATGCCGCGCAGTTCACCATTTCAATGTTAATGAAGATGAACTTTTGTTATTGTACAAAAATGTGGAGAGAAGCGAAAAAAACAAAACTAAAGCAAACCACCAAACAACGAATAAATTCGAAAAAGCAGAAAAAAAACTAAGAAAAAAGGCGGGCCAACGAAACGCTCAGCGAAAGATCAGCTTACAGGTGGTTTACCCTTGTGTAATGAATCAACAATAAAGAAGACCAACAACAATAGAGAAAAATGATGCGGGAGTAAGGTAAAAGTCAATGTTCGGCTATTTTCGTTTGAAAATTCCGTCGGTCGATTGAAAACTGCATATTTCAACAGCATCCGCGCAAAACAGCTATGAAAAATGATAAAAGCACGAACGGCCAGAGATGAATTGTGAGTGATGAAAGGATATTTGAAAAAAAAACGACGAAAATAATTTCATTCCGAAAATATCAATTCTAATAGTATACGGAAATTAACTTAGGCGAAACGCAAGACGTATAAACACAAAAGACGTGAACTCACAGCGAGCTGTAATAGTGAGTGCATGAGAGAGCGAGAGTGAGCTGAAGAGATGGCGAAACGAAATTTAATCAACTGGGATTATGGCGATATCCTGTTAATTCTATTCGTTGATTATTGTGTGCTCGATTGGATTCCCGCATCCGCATGTTTTCCTTTTTCATCTATACAAAATCGATTGGAAGTCAGCGTTGACCCTTTTTTCCGTCCTTCTTTCTCTGTTTTTTTTTTGTTTCGTGCTTTGGCGCTCTTGCATTTTGCGCCGAATTTCTTCGATGTGCCCAAGTTTTCTGTCGTTTTCGTCGCTATCGCTCTCATTCGAATAAAAATGCACACACAACTATTGACTACTACTACTATTTACAACGACAAAGGCGTGAGTTGGCCTGACTGGTGAGTGATGAAGACGAGAAAAAAAATGCTTAGTACAAACGCGCAACAACGGGTGGCAAATTGAAATTAACTGCTATCGCACGCAGGGATATTTATCAAATTGTGAGTTAACACAAGTTTCGAATTGAAGTGAAAACATCCAAATAGAGCAACGTGCAGCAGCAGCAGCAGCAACAACAGCGACGATGTCAAACCGACGAATTGTCGCAATGTAATGTATATAACACAACAACACATGATACACAAATGTGCGCTACCACATGCACACGCATACGTGTATGTCCCACTCTATCTATCTCTATGTCTCCCTCTCTCGAATCGCTATTGTCATTCTACCTCGAGTTTTGTGTCGTTCTATTTTGCTTTGCATCCAGTGCGCCCTACTTATTTGCCGCCTGGATGTTGTATGTATTCATTAAATTACAGCAATTTCATCCTATTTGCAACGACACATAACCAGACTCAAATCCAATTGTCGCCCTTATGAGACTTTTAACTGTTTCTTTCGCTCGCATGGCATTGCTTGCAAGGTTAGAATATTTCCAGCCGCCGCTGTTGCTTCTGCCACTTTGTGGAGAGCCATTTTTTTTTCTCTCGACTTGGTTATATTTCGTGACAACGTGGAAAAAAAACCGTCGAACGAATCCAAAGAGAACAGGAAAAAAAACCTCTAGCCAGAGACAAACAAATGCACAACGGATTAACATCGATTTGTCGCTCTGATGAAAAACTAATTTAAAATTACTTTCTTACGTTTATACCGTGTGGGAGAGAGAGAGAGAAGGAGGCAGAGTCGTAAGACGACAGCATCAATCCAGAAATCCATTCACCGACTCTGATTTAACTTCCTTCACTTCATCACTTGATTTCACGTTTGTTTTTCCTTTGCTGCGCTGAAGATAAAGATGATGATGATGAAAATAAAGACGGAAAAAATGGTGCAATATCGATAAAATGGAACAGCCAGTCTACCTGAATGAATCAGTTGCATTTAAACTTATCAAATAAATTTCTCCGGGGAGCACTTGATTCAAAGCCAAACGTATAAATTAAAATAGCTTGTAATTTTATTCAAAATAACATCAAACGAATCTGATTGGAAACGGAGAAACAAATCTTATTGGAAAATTTGAGCCATGCTTATGTCCTGTGCTTTTTCAAAAGTACAAAGTTGAAAAGGTGCTTCAAAGTTCCACTTAGTTCTAACACCAACCGAAAAGAACTTTGAAACTTATAGTGCAAAGCTTCGGAAATTTGCCATCATATGCAACAACCCATGATTGGGTGTCTTCACTGAACTTCGACTTGCTGAGTGAAGTGAAAAGTTGTTGTCAATGGCAGTCAATGAACTTTATTTTATTCTTTTTACGAATTATCATATTTTGTCAAAAAAAAAATTGAACATTTTCAAATGAAATCCAATGGTATTTGGTTGTACAAATTGTCTTAAGTAACAATAAATTCAAATAAAACCGATTTATATATATTAAAAAAAATCGGTGAAAAAACGTACATGGTCCTAGTGTTGTGGCCAACTTCACACTGTTTTCGGCAAATGTCAATGTCGTTGACTGACAGACAGAGAGAGAACTGTTCTTTGTGTGTTGATGTGTTTGTCTGTGTTTTGGAACTGATTGTCTCTTTTTTTCGTTACTTTCAGAGTTGCATCGGCCGCGGCCACTGACACAACGTTTACACTCGCTAAGAGAATAGTTGGTACGAATACATCGTTGACGACAATACTGAACGATATATTCACTCTTTCGCATCGCTTCGACAAACAACATAAAATCTTACACACTGTGCGTTCTTCTTTTATTTTTTTTACTTTGCGTTTGCTTTTTTCGCTTTTTACATTGATTTATTGATCGGATTCGATTGAAAATCGATTTGAGTAAACTTTATTGTGCATGTCATTTCATCAATCGTGTACAATTAAAAGTTAAATATTAAAACATTCAAACGAAGATGAGACGGGAATAAAAAAACATAAACCTAGTGTGGTGTTTGATTATAGTAAAGAAACAGCATACTGAAAGAAAGCAATATCAATCGAAAGACCAAAAAGAAATTAATTCTGCTTTTCATTCATCCGAACTGAATTGTGAATAAGTTGTTTTGTTTTGCAAATTATATTTGCTTAAAATTGAGTGAAATAATCGAACAGGGCGTCGCACCCAAAGAGCCGACTATTTTTTTTTTATTGTGTGCATCGAATTATCATGTTTACCAATTGATTTGTTGGACGAAATCGGTAAGAAAACTCTCGCCTACAGAAGAAGTAACATAAAATAAAATACAATTATACACATGAATTGATTGGTTGGCTTACGAACTCGGTTCATAACTTTTTTCTCTTGTACTAACGAGACTCGCGAGCAGAAAAGGTTGAAATTGGTTGGTTCGCATTAGAGAAATGCGTGTTTGCCGATTGTCCAGGTAGAGAAACAAGGAGCTTGTAGTAGAATGTTTTCAGAAGTCTGGCCAAGTTTCGTCGAGTGACTGCGAAATTTATGACACGAATTTTCAGTGTGCGTTGCGTTATATGGTAAATTGGTTGGCTCAGCTGTTTGCGCAACCGATAAAAATATCGAACTTTTTTTTGTTTCGTTCGAAAAGTAAATGTGCTGCCTAACGTTTTCCATGCTGAAAAATTCATTGGATTAACAAATAAATTGAGGAAAGAACGTGCATCGTTTTCGGTTGCGAAATTGCGATAGAGAATGTGTGTGTGTGTGTTTTATAAAGATTGGCGTCTGCAAAACACGACGACGCAAGATAATCAGGAAAATTCGATGCTGCATAAACGCGACATCGACAACACGAAAAAAAAATTCTATTTTTAAAATTGTCACACACTGCAATTCATTTGAGTAGAATGGCATCAATGAAATACAGGTTCAGAATAGCACACGCATTTCTTACAAAACTGCGAGAGTAATCGGCCGTATCATTGTCATTATTGCTGTTGATGTTGGGCTTTTTCTCTCTCTCTCTCTCTCTCTCTCGCATACGAAATATGTACGATTCCAAAGCTGATTGTGGCAAGTTTATTGACACTCTACCGAAACATCGTGTATTTCGACGATCTGCTTCACATTAATTCGCTGCAAAACATATTTTTTCAGAGTAATAAATTTTCATTTCGAAATGACATCGTCACAAAACGATCATCATTTGCCAGCTCCTTATTTTTGTGGAATTTCGCTTGCTCGTTCGCTCTGCATGTCGTGTATGCTGTTGAGTTGTGAATGAGTATCTGATTTCTTTCTTTTTTTTAATATCATTATTTCGTTTCATATCATCATCATTTTGGTGTCTTTTGACACTTGAGCCCAGGCCACATAAATTGATGTGTGTGTACGATAACACATTTCCAGAATAATTTAAATGGTGCATTTGCAAATGTTCATCAAATAAATTAAAATATGAAATGTGCACACTTTGTTCAGCACATAGCAAGCAGCTCTCCAACTTGATACATGTTTATGTGTAATGTTTTGTGTGTGTGTGTGTGTGTGTGTGTGTGTGCGTACATGCATTTACCGAGGCAATTTCCGACATGATGATCGTCTCGATAACTAATTACAAGGTATCATAGCATATCGCATATCTCTCGTGGTTTAATTATGTGATTTTTTTGTTGTTGTTGTTTTGTTTCGACTTTGTTGTTGTTACATTAAAGAAAGCCTCATAATTGCCGTTTTAATGATGCAGACAACACAAACTCGTTCAAACTCACTGCATTTTCGATTGGTGTGTTTGGTTTTTTTTTCTACCTGTGATTCGATTTGGTTTTCACCTCGCAATGCGTCGTCTATCATTTTTGTGTGTTTGTGTATGCCATGTAGTACATATGTACCGATATGTGGAAATTTGTTTTCAAATGCATTACAATCGAGCGCGCGCTAGTCATGCAGAGAGAAGTAGACACAGTCAATTAAATTAAAAGTACAAAATGACAACCCGATTCGGCTGCACCAATCGATTTACTTTCGTTTACTTTTTTCGGCTATTAAAACGATTTATGAGCCGCAATCAAATCAAAATATAATGATATGAATGGAAAAACCAGCGTCTGACAATCAATGGACGTTACCGATACAAATTAAATATTCAGCATATACAAACATTTGAAGACAGGCTACATTGATCGATTTATTCAGACAATACATCGGTTCAATCAATATTCTCGTTCGTTCGCTCGCTCTCTGTTTCTCTGTCACTTGGATTCATTTATCCTTTTCTGTCATATTTTCTCATATCGATGACGAAAAGGGGCTTCAATCTTCAATAAACGTCACCCAACCGAAAGATGCACCAATATCCAAATCAACCCTATGGGCAAACACCGTATTTTCAGTGTGACAACACACGGTAAATATAGCGAATGAGCAGAAAAGGAGTGAAAAGAACGGAACACCGCATTTGTAAACACACATATACCGAAAAAAAACATATCGTATAAATCGGGAAAAAATCGATTCATCTTTTTAATTTCGGAGCAGAATGTTTGCTTTTTTTCCTCCTCGTTCAATGGACGTCAAATCTACGGGCATAACGTAAAGTCAATTTCCTTCGGTTTTGAATGCGTACATGTGTTGGATGATGAGCTGCGGTGCGTGTATTTATGCACCGTGGATGTTCTTTTTTCATCCATTCTTCAGTGTGCTTCTGGTTTTTTTCCTGGCTGGCATCTTTCCTTTCGCATTTTTCAAATTGTCTAAAATGAAACTCTCTTCACATATTTGCACACACCGAAAGAGCGACCGAGAGAGCGAAAGAGCGGCAAGCAAGGAGATAAATTGTGAGCCGCATCACATCGACCGATGATGTGAAATGAATTATACACGCACACGAGATATAAACATACTTTAAGTTACTGTGTGCTCTGTTTCGGGTGCCGTAAATGTTAGCACAAAGATGTGTGATGTACAAAAAGGCACAAGCAAAACCAAAAGCAAAGTACTACACAAGCATGTTACAGCAGCAGCAGCAGCAGCAGCAGCAGCAGCAGCGTTCTATGAACCAGACGAAATGTGCAGGGAGATTTTATCGATTTTTTTTGGCGGAATATTTGCGAGTGCTAACTACTACGAGCTACGAATACATGCAACCAAAAATAACAACACAACAGGAACAAATGTGACAATAGAAAGTGAGCGCACGCATACATGCACGCACCTTCCCAATAGAACTAACCCAATAAAATGAGTATATATACAGAGAGAACCAGGCAGCCATTGAGCGATAAACAGAGAGAAACGCAGAGAGAGAGAGAGAGAGAGAGAGAGAGAGAGAGAGAAATAGAGAGAGAGAGAGAGAGTGAGAGCGAGACGCGTTTTGCGTACACTCCAAATATAAATACGGTGTTGTGTTTACGCACTATGCCAGAGGCTGAAGCATGGGCCAAATGAAGAAAATCATGCACAGTGGATGATACAAATGGCGTACCAGAGAGAAAACCAGAACAACAACAGCAGAAACGAGAGAAAGAGAGAACGAGAAGAAAATACACAAAATCGGGTGCACATGATTTGGCTTTGTTTTGGTACCCGAAAACCATTGAACCATCAGCAAGTAGCAAGACTTCCGTATGGCGACGACGACAACAGCGAACACAGTAAATGGAAACATTTACCATTTGCTTGTGGCTCGGGGAAAACACGCTCACAGTGCCACATAAACACTACTATCACAATGATTTGATTCGAAACGCAGACAAATCATTTTGAAGGGGGGTTCCTTCGGTCTTTTCAATTTTACTTCCTTATCGCACGAACTCGCATGTTCTTTGCTATCGTCTCCCATGCCGAACGCTTCAATTTTCATGAAACGGAACAGCATACTGTGAGCAATTTTCGCTACTAAGATGGCTGATAAAGTAGAGAACCACAAAGCGGAAGATATTATTCCCGAATACCATTCAATGGCGTTGAGACATTCACATTCGAATGTTCGTCATCGTTGTTGTCGACAAAGTGTTTGATCATCAATGCAAAAAAAGGTAGCTTAGCAACTCAAATTTGTTCAACTTCACTCACTCATTCAATCACTCGATTGATTTTTCCCTCATTTTGCGTCCGAAAAAAAGACGAATAGACATAATTTTCGTTCGCGCACCGAATCTGTCACATTTATTACATTCATAATTCGATTTTATCCTTCACTCCATCGAGCCTTTACCTTGTGCTCATCAAATTTGCAAAAGGTGGACTCTAACACCAAACCGCATCTCTCCCTCTCTCTCTACCTTTTGTACAGTACCGAATATTATTTATTCATGACTCACAATGAGTTTGGATTAGTCTCAAACTTTTCGCTAATAACTCGATCACATCGAACTATGGCCGTTGTTGTAGATTCCAATGAGGACAATAGAGATTCGTGCAAACTTGGATTCTATGCTTCGATACAACCGAATCGAGCGAAATGCTTTCCGAATTATTCACGCATCTCTGGCGAGATGCATGGAGTATGAGAGTGCGTGCGTTTGTGTATGTGTGTGCCTGGTGTGTATGCAGAAGCTGGCTGAAACGAGGCAGACAAAACGCCCCATTCATTTCGGATTCATTGATCACGTTCATCATATCATATTGATTGAAATGATATTGGGATGCGGTTTGAAAATGCCCGGCTCGCCTTTAACATGACAATCAAAATAAAATTGTGAAATGCTCTCTGCATCATCGAAACGGCGGCAAGCGAATGTTGGCAACAATACACACCCGAAACCGAGAACATACATTCGCTCCGTCGAGCCGATGAGTAAACAAGCTCCAGCCATAATCGCGTATGAAAAACGCATTTCATCGATTTGATTGCATTTGGTGCGGTAGCACACATAATCCATTTGGATTTTCTCGCTCTCGCTCGATCGTCCAACTGTAAAAGCTTTTCTCACTCACTCACTATCGCCATACTATTTCGATTGTAGGCAAACAAAAGTACAATCAGCGTCTCTTTTGAATAATTACATACAGTGCATACTGAACTATTTTATGTGTGCATATCGCAACACAAATGCCATCACAAATAAATACCGAGATGAACTGTTGAGCACGTAGTATTTTCGATGCAGACAAGTTCATTGAATTATTCCAATAAAATTGAATGAAATAGAATTAGAACAAAAATGCACATGGATTTTAATCATAATGTTGACAGACCTGAGACTATCCGTTTCTCTTGCCCATATATCCATTTGAAATTGAATTGAAATAAGCAAACGAAAAAAACGAAGAAAAAACTGCCCGCTTTATTTCACACTGATTTATGGCCATCTTCAATCCGAATGACATATGCATACAAGTAAATGGCATTAACTAAATGCCAAGTTTACACAAAGTGAAAATACATCAAATGCCTTCGTTAGGTTAATTACGCGCCAGCTGAACTCGGCGGTGATGTTCCGATGACTATATCAAACGATATCAAATGATTTCGATACGAATGAAAACATGGGAAAAGAATCAGTTGTGAGTGCGTGTGTGTGTGTGTGTGAGTGAGGTGATTCAAATGAAAACGAAAACGACGCATAAAATGCCAATTCATTTAGTGGTAAACTGAATTTAATGCAATAAATGCCCACTTGAATTTGAGTAGAATTAGAAACCTACACCACAAATGTGTGTCATATCACTCATGGTATTAAATTCTCGGCTCTAAATGCGATTCGGTTGGGTTTGCATGTTTCATGCAGTCAATTTCGATTCAATTGGTTCGTGGATGTATGTGTGAAAGCAGCATTTATTTGAATTCGATCGAGTGAGAGTTGATACTTTTTGATGTTTTGTCGATTCCAAAACAAATAAGTTGAAATAAATACAAACTAAACTAAGCCAAACCACACCAAAACAAAGCAGAAAAAAATAACATACCAAAAAAACACACACATTCAATCACCAGAACATAACGGAATATCGTGTAAATCTTAATAAGCTTTGGCGTTGGCATTCTGCCTTTGCATTGACATTGGAAATGTGGCGAGCAAATTTCCAACTTTTCGAAAATGCCTTTGCAAATGAGGAGAGCGAATGAAGTGAAAGGGAGAAAGCGGTAAAATGGAAAAAGAGACGACACCATATCCGTTTGACTTTGATGTTTATAACTCAATCAATTCAGCAGCAACGGAGGTGCATGTGTCACGTTTAAATGTAAATTTCGTTTTCTAATTGATTGCATTCCCAATCCTCCGTATTATTTTTCATTTAGCCAATCAATTCGCAAAGTACCATGCAAAGAGCCGTTCTCTCTCTCTCTCTCTCTCTGTGGACAATGCAATCGTTATTGGATTTATTTTCGATGTTCCGATTGCGCTTGTGTTTATATGCAAATCATCGAAAGCAATGAAAACAATATACAAAATGCAATGGCATAAGTGAACAAATCCATTTCTGGACATGAATAAATTAGAATAGAGGATAATGATTAAATACATTTCCGAACTGATGACTGCATTCTCGCGCTTCAGCTCGTATGTGCGTATGTATGTATGTGTGTTTAATGAAAATGAGTTTTGTTGAGCTACACATTTTCAAGGAGTGCAAAAAAAAACCACATGCAGAAGAGGAGTGAATAAAAATCACAGCGCGACCGGCGACTGACTGCATGAGTCAAAACCAGTTTTCATAAACTGCAACTGTGGCGGTCATTCATAAATAAAAGGAGAGGAGAAATAAAAAAATAAACATCGTATTCAACCGGGTGAATCATAAGCCCAACGCTCGTTTTACTTTTTTTTTTAATCAACACAACAGACATACTCAGCATGTTGAAAATGTAGCGACTATATTTGCACCTTCTGGTGGCCGTTCATTGATTTCGATGCGAAATTGGTTCGTCTCTCATCCATGCTCAACAAGTTTACTCGTATAGAGAACAAACGAAAATGAACGAACGAACGGACGGACCACATACACTCACCATATGTTCAAATCACGGAAAAATCAAGCGCATCGTAATGACAATCGGTACTAGCCAAAGCCATCATCAAACACAACTGTATTGCTGACTGCTTGCATTTATTTGCAGAATCTTCTCTTCTTTTTTTATGGATGTTTTAAGCCATTTTGCAATGAATTTGCTTTACTTTATTTTGTGAGAGCGAAACGAAAGTCGTTCGGCGAAATGTCTGCGTGGAAATTATAAATGAAAAAGCATTTATTCGGCCACATTAAAAATGTGCATTAAAATGAAATTTGTGGGCATTAAGCTATTACGATCAACAAAAAAGTATATATGTATAAAGAAGGCTTTGCTCCCTTCACTCACTCACACACGCACTCTCTCCCTCTTTCTTGCTGCTTCTTAAGTGAAAAATACGTTTTTATTCTTGGCTAATTGCGCGTAGTTCGCATTTCTATGAAATAATGTAATTAACTTACAGAACGATACGCTGACATCGCACAAACGACGTTTATTGAAGCCATTTAACTTTGCATAAAATCACAAACGCGTTTACGATTCCAGATTCTTCCATTTCTGGGCTGTCTTTTTCCTCTCGCTTACTCTCTGTCTGTCTCTGCGGCACTGGTCCTGTGCAACACTCACTTTTCTGCGGTCAGAATGGTGTATATGAGCTCACGCGCGCTCAAGCCCAATCCTAAAGCCCGATCCTTGAATGAGCGCAATATATTTAGTCGCGCTTACGTAATTCAAAACCCATGAATATGACTACATTGAATAAATCATGATTATTTTTCCATTCTGTGCAAAGAGAAATCCTTTTTTTCTCTCTATTTTTCACTCTCTCTACACTCTCTATTCTTGTTCCAGTATGTATGATGCCGGTCTGATGGAAACATTGATGCCATTGCGACTGCATGATATTAATGCGGAAGCCATTAATTTATAGCAAAGTTTACTTCAGGAATGTCTAATTCTATCAAAATCGATATTGCACCATCTCATGCTCTCGGCTGAGCCATAAATATTATACGAAAATGATTCGAGAGCACAAAAAGGCCATGATGATATTTATACATCGTGATATCAAATTGAAATATATCGCGCGTTGTGATCGAAATAAGCCATTATGTATTTGATACATAATTTTTTCTGTTGGGATTGAAATGCCGGTGTCTGTGTGTGTGTGTATGACTTTCAAAGCAATTATCGCGCGAGCGCGTTGATGTAAAAGCCAAACATATTATATTTCGTTGAATTATCGCTGTTGGCGTTCGTCTAACAATAAACCTATTCGGGTTTTTATTAAGACGAAATTTCCATTCTTCTTTGATTTATTTTCTTCTCTTAATTCAATTCTCGTTCTGTTGTCATCATTTTCTACCGCACTTCGCCCATTGTTCTTTTCAATCCAACGAACGCAATAAGAAACGATCGAAAACAGTTTAATGTTCCGTTGTGGAACGATACTGTCTCGTTGATTTTCTCCTTATTCTTAAGTCCAATGGAGAGAAAGAAAAGGAAGAAAAAAAGAAATATATAAGAACTAATCCGCTTAGTGATATTATTCATAGCAGAAAATGGAAATTTTATATTTAGTACTTAAGATTCAAAAAATTCGATGGCGGTTTTTATTTCTCTCTTCAATTTTTTCTTCTTCTTCTTTAGCTTTCGTTGTTAGGTTTCACATTCAGAAGTCCTGCCCACGCATTATCAAATGCGAACTGGTCACACTTATCTAGTCTCGGCCTATCTCAATTACGTTCGGGATTTAATGTGTTTTGACTGATTCAATGATAAGTGACATCAATGTTTGAGCATTGTTCTTGTGGCCAGAGAGATAAATTTTATCCTATTTGAGTGATTTCTTGGGTTCTTTTTATAGCTTTTCCCTTCGATCCTATAAATATTGAACAATGTTTTAAAATAAAAGCCACAAGCCATAAAGCATCGCATGATTATTATTATTAGGCTGACACAATCCGATCCAAATGCATCTTAATGGTGACACATTTCGGCTCAAGCGAATAACATTGTCTAGCTTTTATTATTATAGTACGCTCAGGTATACGTTCTTTTGTTACAAAAAAAAAATAAACAGAACGAACAAAGTGAGTTGTCACCTCAAGTGCTTCCGACTATTTAAAGAAGAAGAAGAAGAAGTAGAGAGAAAAAAAAACACGAAGAAAACTATGAAGAAGACCAAGGGCAGAACCATTACAAAGCAATAAGAAAAGCCAGTAGTTCATTTTGCACAAAGGCACTTGAACTTGAAACGGGCTTGTGTACAATGTACATATTAGTTTAATCTACATGTCAGTCGAGCCAAGTGCTTGAATAACAGTAACTGTGTTGTAAACGAATCGATGCGCAATGCACATGACAAATACGCACATCGCAGAAATGTGCATGCGACACCAGAATGTGAATGCCGACTGCATTTTCTCTACGCAATGATGCAATTATAAGCGAGAAAACTGATGAGTTGTCACCAGTTCGCCACCAAAGGAGCACACATCCACGCACATATGGACGGCAGACGAAAGCAAAATCTCAACCGAAATAAAAAAAAAAACCAAGAAATCGTGTGAAAATGCTAATTAACATGCTGTCAATTATAATGATTGTACGCTCAGCTCCGGGACATTCTAACATGATTCGCACTGTATAATGTAATAGCGCTTAAATGGCTACTAGTTCTCGAAAAAACACATTGCGTGTAAAAATTTGAAGTGTAAATAACACATTCCCTCAGCATGATTATTATTATTAGTTGGATTACTCATGCATTATTTCGATTGCATGTTTGAAACAAACCAAATCATTTTTTCGTCAGTTTAACATACCAACAGACACATGCTCACACAGCGCACATTTATTCTATTTTAGACTGAACGAAAATAATAGAAATAAGAACGAATTCCCCGGTCAATTAGATCGAAAACACTTAACACAATCTTTAACATGGAAAGATATAGTTATTTCGCGGGCGATACACTTACGATCAAATTTATGTTTTAATTAGTTGAATTTATTATTTTAATACGTTTTGTCAGCACACTTGGAAATGTCTTTACACATTTTCGATTCGTCTTTGGTCAATTCCGAGTGTGCATTAAAACGAAATTCTTTTACTGTAAATCAAATGGATTCGTGGAGTAATTCAACATCATGATTCCATTTATATCGCTGGAATGGCATTTTATGTGCTTACTCCATTGGAATGAAGCACTTGAAGAGAGTCATTGTTATTAGGTGAATTGAGAGAAGAGCGGAAAATAAATAGAATTGAAGCGGCGAAAAGAATTCGTATGGTCGTTGGGTGAATGGTTCGCCATTGTCTGACATGCGAGTGAAAGACATGATATATTGGAGTGTGCAAAGAAAAATGCATTTGAAGGAATGGATGGATTGAGAGAGACTTTCGTATGTTTGAATTTAAAGCATTACATTTTGGCTGCGTCTCCTTCGTCTGAATGATCGTTAGTCTGTCGACAAAATGTGAAATAATGATTTTTGAGCCCGTTATTTTCGGCATCTCGGTTGCCACTTGGAACAAGTGGAACGAATAGCTCACACAGAACAGAACAGCGGCAACACAATAAAATGGCATCGACAAAGTGATTTTCCACTTGAAACTATGTATTGAGCGTGAATGAATTTACGGTGCGTAGCTACAATGAAGAGTGATGGAGTGTGAGATGTGTCACAAGTGCCAGCGATTTAGTTACACACAGAGTTTGGCTGTTTGACAGCAGCTCAGCAGCCAAACAAGTGCAATAGCGCAATTCATGCACACGTTTAAATCATTGTTCTCAATTTGATTTCATGCAACAGTAAAATCACTCCTTGTCTTCATCAACGGTGATGATGGTGATGATGATGACGACGACGATGACGACGACGATAGCAGTGGCAGTCGATCGAAAAATTTCTCTACTCTTTTCCATTATGGAATATCGACACACACAGAGAGAAATTCACTGCTGGTTGCCTGCACTTGTCAAAGTGGGTGATGGCTTCTTTTGCATTCGTCTGGCGAAAAATGTAAACATTTGTTCGATTATTGTGTACATTTTGCGATTGGTCTCTTCACCAACCCAAAACTTTGTGGTGTTGATATGGTCTCACGTTGTCACTTGACTGCACCAAAACAGAGAAAGAGAAAAAATTACAACCAGCCACCACTTTTCATCATGAACCACATATAAACTCACACACACAAACATAAAATCGAAACGAAATACCCTAAAGTAATTGTTTACCATCCAAGCCAACCAACGAAAGAGTATTAAAACGTAAATATGTACTCTATAAACGAAACTCCGAGCGTTGCTTTGGTTTTCTTCTTTTTTCTTCGCAGAAAATTACTCTGGAAATTGTTTGCACCAAGTGTTTAAAGTCAATAAGGCGAGTGTGCAGTAGGGTGTTTTTGGTATTAAATAAACAGAAAATGGTAGTTTTAGTTTGATAGAGCAGAGAATTTAGAATCGATTTCATATATTTTTGTTCGGAATCAGTCCAAGATGCCACTACCCACAAGCAAAACAAATGTTCGTCGAATTTTGAGGTTATATCACTATTGGCTAAAACTAATGTGATATTTTCCACTTTTTTCGATTCAATCTCACTGCCAGAGATGAATTCTCAATGCAAACATTTATTTTGACGTAATTTTCATTGGAATAAGTGGCCAAATAGTCGAAAATTCACACAAATTGTATTGCCTCTTTGACCGGTTCTTCAATCATAGAAAAAACACCGACAAACTCATTTTTTCACAGAAATTCATTCAATGGATTTGAACTAGACGATGAATTATCTAAATCCACTAAAATATCCATTCGAAAAAAAAAAACAGGAAGGCCAAATTGCAGCAAAACCAAAACGTAAACAAAAACGAGCTGTCATTATGAAATTCGGGCTTAGTTTGATGTTTGACAAGACCAAAATACATCTGCGCGAATCACTGTGTGCGAATTGACTGTGATCCATTCGCACAAGTGCATTGGTAGCCCTTTAAAATTTCAAAGAAGCCCAGATTTCATGATGACAGCTCGTTTTTGTTTACGTTTTGGTTTTGCTGCAATTTGGCCTTCCTGGTTTTTTTTCGAATGGATATTTTAGTGGATTTAGATAATTTATCGTCTAGTTCAAATCCATTGAATGAATTTCTGTGAAAAAATGAGTTTGTCGGTGTTTTTTCTATGATTGAAGAACCGGTCAAAGAGGCAATACAATTTGTGTGAATTTTCGACTATTTGGCCACTTATTCCAATGAAAATTACGTCAAAATAAATGTTTGCATTGAGAATTCATCTCTGGCAGTGAGATTGAATCGAAAAAAGTGGAAAATATCACATTAGTTTTAGCCAATAGTGATATAACCTCAAAATTCGACGAACATTTGTTTTGCTTGTGGGTAGTGGCATCTTGGACTGATTCCGAACAAAAATATATGAAATCGATTCTAAATTCTCTGCTCTATCAAACTAAAACTACCATTTTCTGTTTATTTAATACCAAAAACACCCTAGTGTGCAGAGAAAGAGTACAGTGAATGAGAAGTGGAATGCGTCACATGTTTGCATACACACAATCCAATATGTACAGAGAGAGAGGGGGGGGGGAGAGAGGGAGAGGGAGAGGGAGAGAAAGAAGTGATTCAGATAGCAAGAGAAAATGATGGCAACATGCATTGCGCCTTATGCGTGTCAAAGTCAAATGCACATAAATACCTCATTCTGTCTCTGGCTTGTCGTCTTGATAATTTACACAAAAAGGCGCATAGTTCGAAAATTGTGCGCTTTGCTTTTGTTTATTCTTGTTGTTTTCAGTCATCACAAGCGCGCACGAAAGAGAGAGAGAGCGTGGCCTGCACTCACTGGGTGAGCCACGCACGACAGCGGTGGCGACGAGAACGACTGTGGCGGCAGTGCAGAGCACGGCAACACACAAACTATGTATCGCTACAATAAAATTGCAATATTTTTGCCGTTGACAAAAGCCATTTAAAGAAAATTAATAAATTCATGCACAGCGTAAAAAAATCGACCCAAAGTGCGCTTAAGCAAACAAAAGCAACGCACCGACTCACTGATGAAGAGCACTTTTTTTCTTCTGTTCGTTTCTCTCTCTCTCCCTCTCTCTCTCTCTCTCTCTCTCTCTCTCTCTCTCTCTTCTTTGTTGCGGCAGAATAAAAATATGAGCGGCATAAAAAAAGTTTTGCATATTCAGAGAAAATAAACAACTATTCTGTTGGTGCTTGCATATCGATTAGCGGGCGATGCATCGCAAAATGTGCCGACAACAGCCAGAACCGAAAACTCAAAGAAAAATGAAAGCAATGAAGGAACAACAATAAAAAAAGGCGCTCTTACACACACACACACACACACACATGCAAATCATTCCAGCAATAACTCATTTTGTGCAAATAAACAATTTGCCGGTTTTTTTTCTTATTCTTTTGTTGCCTACGTACGCAATTGAATTCCATGCGCTGTTTGTTTCATGTCATTCTGGATGGCTTAATCAAAGAACGCAAAAAACTTACAAGAGAGAGAGTGAGAGAGTGAGAGAGAGAGAGAAAGGGAGAAAAAATCACCAACCAATAATATTTAAGCCATTGGGTGCAACGACAAAAAGCAATGTCATCAGCACCAACGATAATTCATTTGATTGTGATTAGTTTTGGCGAAAGAGAAATGCAAACAAGACACACAAAGCAAAAATGCTTTGATGTCATTGAATTATTCATATGAAGGGAAAAGCAGCCATTGTTCCTGAAATTATTATAATGCGATGAAATTGCCGCAGTTTATTTGCCCCATAAGAATATGGAATATGAGTGAATTTAATGATTTCACTTTTTTTTCTCTTTCTCTTCCTTTGTTTAGATTCCACCAATTTCAATTGATGACACGTGATTCAGACGAATACCAATTTTGTGAGTAATGCTTGCATTTTGTTTTATGCTTTCCATTGTGCGTTATATTCGATCTTTTATGTTTTATTTTGGGTGAAAGTGAAAAATTGTACGTTTCGATTTGTCTATCATCGGCTGTGGCGTTTCGAGGTGACGAAATTTTAATGGTTTTCGATTGATTGATAAGTGCGGCAAGCCACAAATTTTCAAAGCATCCTTAAACCACAGATATGAACAGATCAAACAAGTTTTAAAAATGCGCGCACGGCAAACCAATTTCCAAGGCAATTCTGCAGATCACATATTTGTTTTCCATTAACAAACTGTTCCAAAACATTCTTAGCTGCATTCTAGCGATCGTGTTGAACCATTTCTTTTTCTCTCTATTCGATACATGTTGAATTCCAGCCAATGTCGACGACGTTGTTGTCAAACCACGAGTCAGCCGCGTTTCGTTCACGCATCGCCGTTAAAACTTATTTAAAGCGATCATTTGTTAGAGAGATGTGCCACGCTAAAATGACAGAAATTAAAATCGTTAAAGCAATTTGTCACATCAGCCATTTGGTTTGCCATTGTCGTCGTTAAATGTGAACAGAAGTTCAAAAGGAAATTAACTTCACGACATTGAAATTAGTCGGTATTTTTTCCGTTCGCTCGTTGTGGTTGCCACTTGCGGAGATAGAAAAAAGAAGAGAAAAAAAACAACAAAACAGCCGTTCATTTCTCCAAGGAATTCAAAGATGAATGAATGCATCAATCGCAATTCAGTGGACATGGACACATATCAGTTAGAGTCGGTTGTTTTGCGTTCATTTGGAATGTCGATTAAAGTCCACATTCTGGTTTTATGTATATTCAACATTCATTCGAATTGGTTAAACAAACTGCATCGCTGCAGCTCCCCCGTTATCGATTTTAATTAGTTTCCCACTTGAATTCGATACGGTTTCTCTCAATTGATTCATTTCATCCGATATGAGAATTGCTAATAACGATTAAATAAACAAAAAAGTCATTTGAAATATTTGCCCAATCGAAGTGAGCACACGAAGCTGTGGCACGCTGCACACGCACAAACACACAAACTCATCGTGTTATCTCGAAATGAGCGCGAGTGGATGGATGAGTAGAAATGGAAAAAAAAGGTCTTTACACCGAAATCAAAAGAAAAGAAAAGAAAAGAAGCATATACATGAAAGAATGATCGTTTGCCTTAAGAACACATATTTTCTTCATCAAAAGCATTTATATTTCACTGCAGTCTTCATTACACAAACAAATGGTTTTATCACATACTCCGAAAAAGAAGAAGAAAACGAACAAGAAATAACACACGAAAAGAAACAAAAACTGAAATCTGTATTGCAGCAGCACATTTGAAGCGCATCTTGGCCACATTTCATTTGGCTTTGGGAGTATAAATAGTTTGATATGGTATTTTATGTGTTTTTTGTTTTGTTTTGGGGCATACGGAGCACAGTGTGCGCTGTGTATTTCTGTATTGTTTGTTGTTGTCAGTTTGCTTACTGACTGCTTGACTTGCTCACTCTCGATTTGGAATGGTTTTTAACGCAGATTTTTTTTTATGACTCATTCAATGTCTATGTCGATATTGTTCCGCTTGCGGCGGCGAGAGATGAACTCTCATGCTCGTCTTGGCTCACAGTCAAAGATCAGCTAATAATAAAATGTGAAATAAAACGGATCGCCTAGCATTACGAATGCCGAATCAAAAAAAAAAGATCATGTATTTGAACATACACACATACGAACGTTTGGGCGAACGAACAGCGTATATGAGTCGTGCCATGCCCTGCGAACATTCAAATGCCAATAGAAATAATTATGGTGAGAATGAAGAAGAAACTATAAAAATAATTAACAATATTTCACCAGAGTGCGAGCGCGTACTACAGTTTTTTTTCTCTTGCTCATTCCTTGCTGGTGATGCTGTGTGAAGGCGAATGTGCGTGTGGTTTGTTGGTTTTATTTTATAGTCTGCATTACGTTGTTGCCTCATTGCAAACAGTTGTACGATTGTAAATTCTCATTTTCTAAAATGAGTGAAAACAAGAATCGCTTCGATCAGTTGAGAGTCGACTGGCTTCAAATGTGTGTTTGCTGTTTGCTTTTTGCTGTTTTCTTCTTTCCTTTTGGCTCCTTTGTTGGTTTGGCCGGTGCATTTTGGGGCCTTTCGACTGGTTTGCCAGCCAGTTTATTGTCTCGCGTAACATATGCATACTAATCTCATTTCAGCTCAAACGTTTCAATCAATTAATTTCGTTTGCATTGCATATCTCTTGTGAACACTCGCTTTCGCTCCTCATGGACTGTACCTAAACGATGATGACGACGACGACGACTGCACTGGCAAACTTTGAGAACGCTACTGTCGATACTCATAACAATAACATTTATTTGCCGTTCTGTGTCCGTTATGACTGTGAGGTGCAAAGGAAGAGGGAGAGGGAGAGGGAGAGGAACACACAGACAATCTCACATGAAAAAAAAGAACTTTGTTTATCTTCGTCAATTATTTATAATTAGTTGAATTGATAAGAATCAAAAAATGAGAACAATTAATGTGCAATATCGGCACACAATGGAAAACGAGAACTGTACATGATCCATCCATCACTTTCGTTAGCATTCGCTCTCTCTCTCTCGTCTCAAATTCATCCATTTGGAACACACAATCCATAGAGGCAACCAAATCAAACAGAATATCAATACAAAGCACACAGACACATACACACACAGAATGGGGATTAATAAAATCAAACGAGATCCATAAATTTCTTAAACAATAGATTAAGATGGGAAAAAAAACTAGTCATATTTGATTATTGATAGCTAGATAATGCTATTGCTCGCATTATATTATGCTTGGTTTGGATTTTCATTCGGGTTCGGTTGAAGCAATCAAACCGCACCGCAGCGCACACTGTTCGACAATCCATTTGATGCGATTGATTGATTGTTTTGCCAGCAGCGAACAACATCTATCTGCATTAAATTGCTCCAGACCGCCCGATCCAAATTAGTCAGCGATCGCATACACAAACACAGACACAGACGCAGATACACAAACAAATTCGACATATAGTGCATATAATCAAGATATCAATTTATCAAACATTTCATTCCATCGCTTTAACTATCGCATCGAAAATCTCCGAGAGCGATGCGAACAATAAATATAGACAACACACACACACACAGTGACTTGCTTCGTATTGAATAATCAAGTTAACGCTAATTTTGGGCTCAATTCGGAATATCATCAAATCATATATTGAATTTAGATTTCTCTGTTGTGAATGTTTCTACTTTTGGCTTTTCCCTTTTCGAAAAGGGTCTCGTTTGATATTGATTTTCGATGCTCTGGCCCATTGCACTATGAATACCATATCGCGAAAGAGGAATTGCTGTTTTCGCACGGTTTCATGTGGCAAAAGGAAATAGAGACGAAAAAAAAAACAAAACCAACCAAACGATACACAATTAAGTACAATGGACCGGATACACGAACAATGACATAGAACTGTTATGTGTGGCGCGTCTCAGTGCGAAAATGTCGTTTGTTTGCAATCGTGTGTGTAAACGGCATAAAAGAGATGAGTTGAATTTTAAAATAGACGCGCGTACATCTTTGTAATCAACACCGAAAAAAAAACACAGCGGCAGCATCAGTAACGATTTGAACGCGACACAGCCAAGGCGTAAAAAGAATCAAAACGGTTTGTTCCATCTGTTCGATGTGATTCAACTGCTTCGTTGCTGCTGCTGCTGCTGCTGCTGCTGCTGCTGCTGTTTTTTTTTCAAGATGTCATCTAACTTTTTCCATTCATAAAGCATCATGCACACATAAGTTGAACATGGGATCGTCAGATTCGCCATTATAACACTCCGCATAACATGCCGTTTGTTTTTTGTCAGTTTCAGCTCCATGCCGAAAAAAAGACAAACACACATACTGGGCGAGACAACACGAAAAAAATGTATTTATAAGAAAAAAATGAACAAGAATGTTGCGCGCTAAAGAATCGCGTCGAATGATGTGCATGGGATTTCACACAGCGCTTATGAATGCTTAAATATGAATACAGTCTGAACTTGCTTTGCAAATCCACTAAAAAAAGTTCTGTTTTCTTCTCGAGTTGGTTATGGGCGAGAGATGAAACAACAACAACAACAACAACAACAACAACAACAAAGTGACTAAGTCGCAAGAGCATGCATCGACAGACACGTATCCGTAGAGACCGAGACGACAGTGTACGGATTTGGTTGTGATCTCAACAACAATGTACAAAAGCAGCGATATTGCGAAACAATCATAATTTTTCATGGTTTCCATTTTTGTGCTGTTGTTGTTTCCTATATTTTTTAACGCTTGCTCGCTCTGACTGAACGAGTCTTATTTAAAATTTGACGCTAGCTCGGGCATTAGCACAACAACAACGGCGACGAGCCAAGAGAAAATCCTTTTGTGTAACACTTACCTTTTGGTTTAAGGTTCTATTCTTTGCGTGCAACTGATTTTTCTACTCTCCTCCCCCCCCCCCCCCTCCAACTAACTGTCTATCTCAACTATCTGTCTGTCTATTGCCCTGGCATAAAAATGTGAAAACAACGGCATACTGAATGCATCTATTGATGCGACGGCACTGGATGAACCATGATGCCATAATCATATTTTATCCAGAAATCTAATTCCTAATTTTACTATTAACGGTTACTCGAGCAACAATATCTGTTGCGGCTGCTGCTGCTGCCGCTGTCGCTATTTTTCAAGTACAATGACGACGTGGATGGAAGTGCAGAAACTAAAATTGTAGTTTGAAAGAGTATTAAGTAAAAAAGACGACGAGCAAAAGAGCATGCCGCCCGAGAGACTCAAAACGTTGGTTCGGTCGGGTTTTGTTTACCCAGAGCGATGCTTATTATCACTTCAATTGCTTTTGGCGAGTGTTCGTGATTCCATTTGTGCGCGCTTTCTTTTCATAAGCATAATTGAATCTGGCAAACGAATGAAAGAGCGAGTGAGATGGGGCACCGATGATTTCTTATGATTTAACAATCAACTTCGCGCAGATTCACTTGAAATGGATCCCTCAGTAATTTCGTTAAATAGCTCCCGATTGAATCGTAGAAGGAAAAAACTCTCTCTCTCTCTCTTTCTTCAGCACCTTTGTGCTCGCCTCTCGCAATTGCATAATTTGCATGCAATTATTGCGTGGTTTCTTAATAATAACAATTTGGCATCAACAATGAAATGGTTTATTGATTAAATATGAATGCTAACTACGTGTATTTCACACGATTTTTGTCAGCCATTATATGATGATGAACTGTTCGACGGGCAGTCAATCAAATGAGATTAACTGGAAAGGTGCTAATTTAATGGTCGACGATGTATAATAATTTTTGCATGATTCAATCATCACACTTGTGATCGGCCATCGATACAAATTCATTCATTATCATCAATGCACCAACAACAACAACAACAACATATTTTGTGTAAAAATTCATTTATTGCTGCCAAAAACGTGAAGATTGTTCTTAATTCCGTTAACAAATGAGAATCAATTAACATTATCCCATTGAAAAGAACGGAGGAAAAGAGCAGTGGAAGCAGAAGAAGACGTATCATTTCAACTTATCGAACCGAATCGTATCGTGAGACGCGTGTGACTAATCGGCACGCGCTAGAATGCCAATATAGACATTGATGGGATAAAGTTTTCCACGAGATCAGAGGTTTTTATGAGCTTTGTTGAGCGAATGAGAAAATGTTCTGAATAGATCTGTGACGAACGATATTGATTAAATTCATCGAAATGGAGAAAGTTTTTTTTTTTGCCCGACTAAATTTCACTAGTAGTTATTTTGCTGAAATGAGTACGAAAATGAGAACAAGAAGGAGAAGAAGCGAAGAAAGAGAGAAAAAATTGATGGCCAAACAAATTCGCTAGATGTGTGCTAGACTCTCTGAAAATGGTGTGGCTTGAACTGGTTTTGTTAAAATAATTTTTTTTTAAACATATATAATGGAGCAATGAAAACTTGACTCGAACTCGCTTTCGGTTTTTCCTTCTCTCATTTTCCATTTGCCAATCTGTTCGTTCCACCATTGATATGGATGAACGTGGTGCACATCGTATCGAGTAAATTTCGTCTGAAATCGGTTTCGTTATCGAGCACGTTGAAGTTAATTGGCGTTTCTTCTTAAACTAATTGCTTATTTCATACGGTGTGTGTGTGTGTGTTTGTGTTTCATGCTATTTATTTTGTCGTTGTATATTTTACTGCTCCATTCAACTTGACTCTCCAGCCAAAGAGAAAAGAATTCGAATCGAAATGCTCTTGCATTTGAGTACGCGCTTAATTATAGAACACTGAAACTTTTCTGAAAATAGTTTGTGGAAGGAAAGCCGAATAGAGATAGAGAGTTCAGAAAAAAAAGAGAGACAGAGAACGCACCAAATCCAAGAGAATAAGGTTTAAGTGAAAAAACAAACGATTTGGTTGTTCCGAATTATTTTGTTCGATTGTTTGTGTTTGTGTTTATGTTTGGTGAGTTTACTGACTATAAAATTTTTGCTTCAATAAAAAGTTGCTTCTTTTTTCTCTCTCTATCTCTATCTATCTCGGTTCAAATGAACGGAATATCCGTTTTTCGGTGGTCTTGACTGCGAACGAATAACATTTTCGCACGCAAAGTGACAGTGGAATTAAACGGACGCCCAGAAAAACCATTGGAATCCGGTGATTGGGCGCGCGAGCGCACATACGTGCAAAAAGACAAATACAAAACGGAATTGAATGCCATGAGTTGGTTCCACAAATGTTGAAGATAACGATAAATATTGCATAAACGATTCTGGCAAATGGGTTCATTGTCGAGAGATTACAATGAAAATGAAACCAGTAAACAGATGATAGAGACAGAAAGACTGAAAAAATGACTCTCTCTCTCTCTCTCTCTTTCTCACACACACATATATATAGTAAACGCACACCGGAAGGCATACGGAAATTAAGGGTAAATGTGTGCGGTATTTGTATGCACTTTACTTATAGCCCGATTCGCACAATGTGCAATTGCGAACGCGCGCAGCAAACCGAATGCTCCTCATGAATCCTTCGAGAAAGGCAGGGAGATGAGGCCGCGATCCGTAATCTTGATTGTTTTTCCGTCGTAAGGGCAACATACACACAATGTCTGCTCATGCATATATACATAATATTCAAATTGCAATGGCACAAAGTGTGCATGAAACAAAAACGAAACGAAACGAATCGAGAACCAACTTTTGTGCATCCATTGTTGTCCAGCTCTCAATTGAGATGGCAGCATGCGCACGAGCTCATCTCGCAAACTATTTCAATTGAGGCAATTAGATGGCACCGAACTATATCCACACATTGGTTGTCGTTGTTTTTTTTTAACGTCGTTTTCGTTCACAATTCGCTTCTGTTCATTCTTCTTCCCATGCTCTCCTCTAGCATCACGTCGGCGGCGGCTCCATCATTTGGCTTCCACAATAAATTTTAGAAACTAATTGAATCGAAATGAATGGCATAAAAATGAAGAGATACAGAGAGGAAAAAAGCGCTTGCATTTTATTCTGTGATTGGAACGCGCGCGTAAAAACGATGAGAAATAACGCAATGAAAAAAAGAAAGAAAAAAACACGGTGACGGCAGCGGCAGCGGCAGTGGTAAATTCATATAAGCATCGTTCGAAGCGACACATCATAAATTTGGTCGCACTCAATTCGCAGATAAAAAGAGATGTTGAGATAAAAGCAATCCATTTCAAATAAAAATTATTTATGCTCTACGGTTGAGAGATACGAAACCAATGACAGAGAGCAAGAGCGAGAGCGAGTCCGGCGTCCATCGAATGTGGTCGTCGTTTCCACATGATCGGTTTGGCCAATTGCAGTCACACTGCACTGTATCCATGTCCACTCTCTCGTTCGATGCCATGAGAGTCCATTGTTCAGTTTTACATTCGTGATGCTGTCGCAATTGGATTTATTTAGTGCATACTTTTTTTTACGAATGGTAAAAATGAACGGAGAAATAATGAAAATGTAAACTTTTACTGTTCATTTTATTTTCGGTCCTGAACTTAGACATCGTGTAATGTACATAGCAAAAAAAATATCGAAGAAGAAGGAGAACAGCCAGTCTAGCGACACTATTTGTCCACAATTCTCTCTATCTCTAGCGCGCACACACACACACACACCCATAGACTGTATGCAGTCTTTGGACGCATTCGAGTGAGTGTGATCATAATTTAAATTTTTTTCCAGATTATGCAGTCGGGAGTGCGTCGTTGTTATTAGTAAATTGAGAATTTCACAGCGCTGAATTCTGATGTACTTGCTGCCACATTCTCATTTGCTTTTTCTTCTTTTTCTTCTTCTTCTTCTTTCCTCGTTGTTGGGTCTCATTCTCACTCTCTCTTTGTTCCCGTTGCTCTCGTGGTATTTCTCATTTCAATTTTCTCGTGTAATTTATTCTGTTTACTTTGACACAATGCATTTTACTTGACTACTCCACCAAAACACCCGGCCAACAGCAACAACAAACACAATCACGAACTACAATAGACTTCGTTTATTTTATTATTATTTTTTTCTTACTTCTTCTTTTTGCTTGAATAATAATAATAAATTAAAGAAATATTTTCGTCGTCTGTAAGAACTACACGAATGGCATACGAGCTACAAATTTTAAGCGTTCGTTAAAGAAAAAAAAGTGTGCTTTTTAACTGTAGCAGAGTGAGAAAAAAGTGCATGTATATTCTTGTGTGTTAATGAAAACAAAGAAAAGTCGTTCGGTCGGTGTTAACATAATACCAGCCAATGAAATTGATTTGTTGCAACCGAAACGTTCAATAGACACAACGGATTCATTTCGTAGTAGTGTCTTCTCTGGTTTCTCTCTGCCGTCAAGTGTAGTGTTTTTCGTCATCTATTTAAAAAAAAGAAAGAAACTTGAAACGAAATAATAGCAATCGAGATTGATGTTTGGGCATTTGTGTGTATATTGAGATCACCGAAACCGTGTTTTTCTTTCTTAAAATTATTGTTTTTCTCTTTAACAAGTTCAATGTTTACGTAAATCACGTTAGAATTTCCGTGCATGATGCTGACATTTGGACTAATGCTTGTTTACACTCGTCCGTTCATTTGTTGCTTATTCTTCGTCTTCTTTTTCATCATCATCGAGTGTCAATTATTCAGTGCGAGAGCCACTGACCATTCATCACTTACAATGAATGTAATGGCTCATCTCTGCAACGGAAATCTCTATGCGTAAAGCGTAATTATTGACTGTTGTTGTTAGTGAAAATAGAGTTGCGATCGAAGTGAAAACGATTTGGGTTCGCCTATTTTGAGATTGTGAAAATATTTATTCAACTACTGGTTGGCTGCTGTTTCTCAAGCATCTGGGTCATATGCGAACGATCATTCGATTCGATTCAATTCAATTGATCGATCGAATTAGACACCAGTGCAAATACGATGAGGCAAAACGTAGATGCAACAAAACCAGCATCAGCATGAACTGTAGCTGAATGATTGAAAAAAAGAGAGAGAGATTGAAAAAAATAACGATGCTGGTTAGCAGATACACACATAAACATGTACACACAAATGATACCGCACGCACATTTATGCGTCGAATGTCTAGACTCTCACCAGTACAATATATCTATACTAAATTGAATTGCAGACAGAAAGAAATATTCTACCGTATTTTTGCTTTAAAAATGGGTTATATTCGTTGATTCGCTGCCTTTTATTCTTCAGCTTCACGCTATTCTTGTTCGATTTGTATATGAAGTTAAGACAACATGTTTACAGGTTTATTCTTCTTGGTGTTGTTATTTTTTTTCCCCCGTCTTCTCTGGATTTTCGATGTTGTGCCATAATCCGTAAATATTTCGTATTTGCGTAGGCAGACAGAGGTTATAACAAATATTATAGTCGTTACGGGTTTGCTCTTCCCTTGAAGCCAAACACACACACACACACACACACACACACACACATACGACGAATGCATCACGCGGTAAAAAACATGGTACTCGGTAAACATTCGCAGCTACACACAATGCACAAACAGCAATACACATGAAAGAAAACACCAAAACCGCTTTGAATACAAATCCAAGACTTGCATTACAATTGCAGACGGTACAATATTATGTGTTGAAAGAAATAAAAAAGATGGAAAAAGCCAAACCAGCTTGTGATCGCACTGAAGAACGAACGAACGAGCAAGCAAGCAAGCAGGCAGAAAAAAATAAAAGCAATAAAGTGACAAAGGCGACAATTGCAATCAAATCGAAACGTTTAATGGTAGTCAATACAAACACCGATTCGTTTCATAATCATAATAATGGCACAATCGCGCGCAACAGACACATTAAATGCCATTTTATATTGGCTCTTTTTACCTGGCAAATCATCGTATCAAATGTATATCATTATTTCAGATTGAGCGGCTGGAATTTAATCGAACGTTAATGAGGTAAAATGCAATAAATATACTCTCGACTCTGGCTCTAGCTTATTATCGATCGAGTTCACCAAACACATACCTACATACGCCATGTGTCGAACGAAAAGGTTTTCCGCGCTTCGAAAATAAACCAAAGATAATTTTCACAATAAAATAAAATAAAATAAAATATTTTATCGAGCAAAATGACGAAGCGGCATGTGAACACATGCATATACATGAAAATAAAGAGAGGAAAAAAGAGGGAGATGATTTACAGAAATGAGAGTTTGCGATCAATTCTCGACCATTTTAAATTGAACATTGAATGGCGAACAAAACATAGTGGATGCAATGTCACAAGCATGGAAAACTGTAAATTAATATGACACTCATTTGAATTTATTTTGTGCACTGAAATGATGTCCGCGCCGTTTTTATTCATGTGTCTCGCTTACCCAATTTTATTATATTAAGGACAAACGGTTCACATTGGTCGAGCAAAATAAAAATCTCCTCTTGTGAAATGGGATCGCGCGAGTGCACCTCAAAATCCATTGCATTTCGATACCGAAAATGTGGAGCACAAATGAAAAGCAATAGTTGAACATGCTGGAAATTTAATACCGGAGACAATGAGCCAACCAGCCAGCGAATGAATTTATTTATGAACATTTTCAATGGCCACGTTTAATTGATTGTTTTAAGGCATTTAATTACAGTTCATCGTTTTTATGCGAAAATTCCCATGAATTTCGCAATAAAATTAAATGAACCCAGTTTTTTTTGGATAGCGTTTCACGTTTTATGAATGAAATAGGATCCAAATTGTTGTTCGCGCAAACAAAAATTGAGTCACTCTAGGCAAACAACGCTGACAAACGGTCGTACACGTTTTCAATGCGTTTGCATATTTTGATGTGTGCTCGGCTCGTCGACCGCCTCCCTTCCCCATAAATGTCTTTTTTTCAAAACGTATAATTTCGTTGTTCATCGAATCTGATTTACGATTTTTGCACGGTGCCGATGATGATGAAGAAGACGACAACAACAACAAAGACGAAAAACTGCATGTGTACATTTAATTACAGATGACAAATCAATTAGGTTGCATTTTCATTCAACTATTTGCAATTTTTAGCACTAGGGTGAAAGCAATATCAGCAGTCAATGCGATGGTATCATGTGCCAAATGCTGAGCAAATGGAACGTAAACGGCAATAATTCACTTTCATTTCGAAGTGTGCAATTTGGCCCCGAATGGAATGCACAATCAAATGGCATTGTCCCTCTGAAAACAGAGAGCAGAACAACTGTATTGATGCCATTCAGTTTATGAGCCGAACTTTTCATAGCCATTTCCATTATCGTATTAGGCGATGCATTGGCATTGCAAAGAATGGCGCTAAAGCCATTCGCATTTCATTTTGGCATTTAATTGGACGAATTGCTTACACATTTGGCTACTGCTACTGCTGCTGCTCGACAGTCGACAGTATTCATCGACACACCATGCACACTAATCCCATGCAAACGGCTTTTGGCTGAATATAAATTAATTTCCGGTAGGAATGTCGACGGCCAAACACATTTCTCCACTTTGCATTCGTTCCATTCTCATATCTCTCTCTCTCGCTTTTTTTAATTGCGCTCCATGTTTCTATTGTGTTAACAAGCCGGGTTAAACAAATATGGACAAGTAATTCTCATTTCGAAATTATTGGAAGTCGAACGAAGAAGAAGAAGTAGAAAAAAATAAAATAATAAGAAGAACAAACGACGAGTCCACTGTTGTTGGAAAATGCTAGCGATATATGGAAGAAGACACGAATTGAAAACCAAACAGAAATACAAATTAGTTTTGAGCGCATTCGATGCATAACGAAAATCCCCAACTAACGTGACAATTTATTGTACAAACTTTCTTGTGTTTACATTGGACTTTTTTTCTCTCTCCGCTTTGTTTGGTAAAGTGCTTCGAATGTCATTAATTGTCTTGAGTACATTTGGTTTAACTGCTCATGCGGCATTGAACGATTCGATAAAATGGAAAATAATTAAAATTGAACTGGTGAAAAAGTATAGAATGGATTTGTTCGGGAAATTTATCTACGGAACTTATGGTCATATCGAATTTTGCTGTCATATTGCACCATTTGCCTCCTACTCTCATTCTCTATCTCTCTCAAATTTGTTCCATTAGACAAATTTTCCATTGTTCATTTTTGCGCAAACATTGCACACAGTTTATTTTCGATTTTTAAAGTATAAACAAAACAAAATATCGTAAATATTGAGCAACAACGTCGAAAAAAGTAAGTGATTTTCGTTTGTTGCCTCATTTTCGTTTAAATTCCGTTTGGCCATGTAAACGATGCGGAATAATTATAAACAAATCTGGTAGTGTGTAAATAAATATGACTAGAAAAGCGGTTTAGCAGGAAAAAAACGTCCCGTAGACGATACAGCGTCCGAAATGGTTGACAGGGTGACCTAAAATACGTTAGTTACATAGATTAATTGCGAGTGGTGGGCGGTGTTTGTGTGCGCTTTTCTCTCTCTCTCTCTCTCTCTCTTTTGTCGTCACATTTGACTAATTGAATGCGAAATGAAGAAGAACCAGGCATCAGTTGGAAAAACTCTTGATGTAGCACTTCATTTTCGCTGTCAAACGGATATTTCGAGCGAGAGATGCAATTTCGTCGTTGTTTTTGTCGCTTGGATAATACGCAATCGTTATGTTGTTACTTACTTTTAATCTGGTTCATTTTGGCGGAGTGTCTATGCGGTAGGTGTGCATTAATTAGGTAAATTTGGTCAATTGTGCTGTGATAAAGCTTTCGCGTTTTACATTTAACGTGGTCGGAAATTTACCCCTCCCCCCAAAACAACCGACCTAAAATTTATAATCTTGTACATTTATTTTCGTTAAAAGTTCCATCAGAGAAAAAAACAACGCAAGCACATAAACTGAATGTAAGGCAAAATGGTAAGCTGTTTAACTTTTGTTCGTTGGCATATCCAAAGTGTGACTGGGCCGAGAGAATTTGTTGCAAACGCCCGCTGTATCAGGATTTTCCACTCAACACCAACACGAAGTCTCTCTCCATTACCATTCCATGTAACTCATTTACAATACATTTATACAAAGTGCAAAAAATTGCGCAAAGCTTTAAGAGAAAGCGATTGCTCAGCAGTTAAAAAATCAGGCGGAACTGAATGTAAATGTTTAGAATAGAAAAAAAGCCAAAATGATTCATCGGCCAACGGCTTAACGAAGCTTAATTGTGCGAACGGTGCGAAATAATCAAGAAATAGACATAGAGAAAGAGAGAACACTGAATTTATGAGTCAAAGGCAAAACTGGCTATCTTATCGCCAGTGAATAATTAATTTTTGTTCGCATCCAAAGGCGCACCGGAATGATAACAGCATTGTGTCATCGTTCCGAAAATATATTACGTATTTCAGTGGTTTTCGATAGAGTTCTGCTGTTGCTACTGCTGATATTGCTGTGGCTGCGTCGTCGCTGCTTTTTTCGCACAAATAATGAAGTGCATTGTTTGGCCGTGTCGTTCTGTGCGCGCCTTGTATTGGCCGGGCTGATGTTTGTTTCAAACAAAGCACCACACAAAATGTTCAAAAGTGCATTTGAATATGCATAATCGCCCGAATACAGGAAATTAAATCCAGCTGTTCATACATAAATATGAATATGTGCGCGGAACGAAAATCGTTTGTTTTGCTACAACACACAGTTGTTTTTTATACTCTCTCTCTCTCTCTCTCTCTCTCTCTCTCTCTCTCTCGCTCGCTCGCTCGCTCGCTCGTTTTGTATGAAAGAAAGTCAGTCCACTGACATATGTGTCACGTTTTTACGCCAGTTTTTGGTCAGGAGCAATAACAATACCAAACACAGAAAAAAAAGAACACAAAATCAATAAGAACGAACAGAGGATTTTGAGTTCATTGCCATCGAAGCATTGAGCTCGCGCTCAAGAAATACAGAATAATCCGAATTTTCTGTTTTTTTTTACCTGAAACAAAACCAAAATAAAATGAGATGATTCGGCTGCACATTATATTCGGCATGATTCGGCTGTGTTTGACTCTGAAATGGAATTGATTTCAATGGAAATACTCTTTCACCATTTGCAGAGAGGGTTGAAATCTTCTGTCGGAAATGATGCTACTGATTTTTAGTGCACGCTTCTTTTAATTCCATTAAAGTTTTTTTTTTGCTGTTTGTTTGGTACGCTTCACCTTCATTTAGTTCTAAAGTGAATTCTATGGAAATATTGAAAATGCACTTAATTGATATGATTGTTTGAAATGCGACACTGCAGACACTAATAGGATTAAAGACCGAAAGAAATGGTGGAAAATTTTGAAAACGTTTCCCTAAAAAATGGGTAAGGTTCAGAACAAATGTCATCTGAAAACGTTATTGTTCGCAATGGAATACGACGGAAACAAAAAAAAAACAAGAGAGAGAGAAGAGAATGAATGTGTGCGATACTTGTGCCGAATTAGTTCAGCTATTGCGTTCATCATGGCTTAATATGACTTTCGGGTTAAGCACTTGGAAATGTGTAGGGCATCGAATGACACACAGTTAGATCGTTGTCAATTGCAATGTAATTTATTCATTCTTTTGAAGCATTCATCTTAATTGCCTAAGTCTTTTGCTACATGTATGCAATATCGTCATCATCGATATCGCCCATATATACATACGTACGTATATCTGTATGATGCAGCCGGCTGGCTCACCGGCTTCACTCTATATGAAATTCCCTCATTTTTGGTTGAGTTAAATCTTAATTGATTTATTTATACTGATGACTCGGATCATTTATCCTTCGGCGCATTTTCCCAATGTATGTTAATATATGGCTTCAGTAATTGTCCATTATATTATTTGCAAGCAAGAGCTCGAGCCAAGGTTATTTTCGTTTTGTTCGCCGATGTCGCAACGGAGACGGGAATACCGATCGGGTTAGAGTGAGAGATTGAGGTAGCGAGAAAGAGCAAACATCATGACGTTCAATTGCCTAAAAACTTTAGTCATTCATTTGAATTTCGTCTTCCGTTGGAATGCCGAAATGTATGCAAATACGATTAAAACATATTCGCGCATCACACACAAGCAAACAATTGCTCGTCGTCGCTGATCGCTGTTCTTCAAATTAAAATGCTAGACTAAATTGCCCTTTTTTTCGACAACAAAAATGCCAACGAACAATTTTTATTATCAAATGAATATAAGAAAGGAAATAAAACTATTGTAAATATGCACGTACTCGCTTGAGGATTTCAACAGCGACAGCGTCGCTCCAAATCGTAGTTATTTGTTTTAAAATGACGAAGAGCGCAGCTCTTTTTCTTCGCACCAAAGTGAGACAGAGCGACACACAGAGAGAAAAAAGAGTAAAATGGCACACAAACACAGCCAATACGGTCACAGTACATCTTTTATTCATCTTTTAAGAAGGAAAAAAAACAGCAAACAACTTTGTGTTGCTAAAGTGGAAAAATTTATGCATGCGCATTTTTATTTTTATTTAGCATTCCGGCCTCATGCTGTGGAATAGTGGAGAGAGTTTTACACAAATTGAGCTGCCTCATGAAAGAAAATATGTGTGTTTATGCGATTTAAGAATCGGAGCGATCGCTTGTTTCAATTTTCTGTAGTTGAATATTATATTATATGCGAATTTTTTTTTTCGCTCTCGTTTGTTTGTTTGCTCGTTGTGTGTTACTGCCAAATAACACGAACACAACCCAGCTGAATGAAACGTTTTGCACAATAACATAAAAGCGCGTTAGCGTCTAGGGTGTCGCAAAGACGATTTGTGGCAAATTGCTCGTTGATTTAGTTATCTCAACCGGGTAACAATCAAACATACACAGCAAAAAAAAATCAATATTCACTCATTGTCAATGAAGTCCTGTTACAATAAATTATGGATTGGAGTTAGTACTTAGTCACTGCCAGTTTTTGTCGCATTTTTGCCAAAACATCGCAAGTAACATACGATTGACGTATGTACAGAACACACACTAATTCTACTCACAATTAGATGTATAACAACATAGCCGAAAATACCCGGCAAACGTACAACAATAAACGATTGCGCCTTGTATAACTGAATTAAAATAACGCAGACAGAATGGAAAATCATGGACACAATAAAAGTAATAGCAATCGTTTTGTTCGGTATCGTCGCTTTTTTCTCTCTCTCGGCCCGAATTCTTGTGTGCATCTGTGTCTGATGTTTGATTTGCATCCTTTTTTTTGGCTCTCTCTCCCGTTGATTCGCACTTTTTCGGCTCTGTGAACGTGATTTCCATTGCCTCAATATCTTTACAATTTACGATTATTCCGCTGCATGGAATCCCGCACAATCGCGTAGGTCAAATGAATAAACGATCACGATGCTGCTTTTCGAGGCAGCAAAGAGAGAGAGAGAGAGAGAGAGAGAGAGAAAACCGAACAACAAGAGTACACAATCAAAATTATTGTTATAAAAAGATCAACAGATAAAAAAAAATTGCATCCATGATTTGGGCTGCACAGAATATCATGTTTAACCTTTCTTTAAGCACAAAATGGAAATGAAAAAAAAAATATAAACCATCTCGCCGACAGCAAATTTCATTTGAATCCTGCATGAAAAATTGGTGGAAAAATCGGAAATAGAATTTTATGTCGGTCGGATCAATTTTTCTCTTGCCTTTCTCTCCCTTCCCCTCTCTTCGTATTTACGTACGTGGTTTATTTAATTTTATTTTGCGCTTATGCATAAATGTTCAATGGTTTCGACAGCGATATGTTGGTATTAGTATAAAAAAGCCAACGATTTTTTTCCCTTTCTGTATCCATGGAGATGCTTTTTTCCATATCTGTTTGACGCACCACCGTAATTTAATTCACATAAATTCGACATCACTATAAAATACACGTTCAAATAGGACTATTTGAATTAATTTTCTGCAAACTCAAATTAGTTATTTATTGAATATTGTATTAGTCCGGTATGATTTTCGATAAACTAACGATTTGGTTATAGTTATTTACCATCTAATAGGATAGACCGAGCATTTATTTAAATACACTCTCACTCTCGCGGCTACACCGAAATAATTTGGCCGATTTGCTTTGAGCATGAACAAATTGTGGTTCCATTTGTAATGGTCGCGCAGAAAACTATAACTTCACTCATTTGACGGCTTTTTTTTGTATTTGGTTCTACCGAACGGCGATGAATATTTGATTTTAATTAAATTGAAATTTATCAGATCAAACATTGCATTGCATTGATGTACATAAAATGCAGTTTTACTGAAATAAACACATATTCAATTATGGATGCACTCAAAATGTGTGCACAGAAGAAAAAAACATGAATGTCGATTCAGCAGCATTGAAACCTTGTTAAAAGGTTTCCCGATTGTTTCCTCTTGCTTTTTTGTTTTTCGCCGTTTTCAATTTATCCTTTCATTTCACGTTTGGTTCATTTTAATTTTTGTCGCAATTGAATACAGAAAAAAAAACATGAACAAACAAACAAAGTGATTACACTGATTCAATGGGTGGATGACTGGCGTCACTATTATAATGCCGCACCACTTGAGCATATAACTCAAGATTCCGCTCTCTTTCTCTCTCTCTCTCTTGGTTTAATTTGTTCGCTTTTTTATCATGCTGCTCAAGATGAATGCAAGCCAAGGCACTCAACATCCATTGACTATTGCACTATTCTCAATTACTGGAGAAAAACTCAAATAATTCTTATGTTTTATGTAAATAACTTGCATATTATCTTTATCTTGACATATTATATTATTGCTATAAAACATTTGTGTGTTTGTTTCTTCTTCCCTCGCTCACTCTCCTTCTGTCGGTTCCAACATTCGCTTTGGCTGTCATTTCAATTCAATATAGTGTGTGCCCGTGATCATGACGCATAAACGGAATAAATGAAATGGTTTGTACGCATTTTAATGCAGCCTGGAAATTATGCGATGGTACATTATTATGAACCATTTTAATTTCTCGCGAACGAACGCACACATATCGCATTTGAAGTAAACCACTCATTCAGTCAGTCAGTGTGTGAGCGCTCTTTTATTTCGGTGAACTAAATACTCGCTGGTTGAATTGATCGCCTTACCAGACGGAAATATATACCGTACACACCAAAAGTGAAGTGGTTATAAAACGTTATAATAGCTTCAAGTTCGACGAACAAGCAAACAAATTTGTGTGTCAACGTCACAAAAGCATCCGATTCTCAGTTTTTCACGAAATCTGAGCACCAAAGCACATACGCGTCGCACACATATTCGGTCGCCAGCCCGCCCGCTTGCTCGCTCGATCGCATTCACATCGTCGTTTTCAATTTAGTCATTCATAAAGTGGATGAATTTGACGTGAATTATCTTATTTGTAGCCGTTTTTCATTCCATTCGAATTAACGAAATACGAATTTTTCGTGTTTTTTTTCCTTCGAAAATTAATGAAATGCCTAGCAGTTGTGGCGTATCTCGTGCACAATATTCTGTGAATGCGCGATTGCGAGCATGTGTATGTGTGTGTGTGTGTGTGTATGTGTGGCAAATGTTTCAACACCGCACGGTGATCAACGCACGGTTGAATGAAAAATTACTCGACGGCGCCTTATCGATTGTGCGTTATCAAGCATCTTGGCGTGATGGTGATATGAATAAAACTTGTTCAGTTTCAATAGACCGTCTGCTACTACAAATTCATTGTACGAAACTTTGTTTAATGAATTTACGACCGCTGCATAACCGATTCTTTGTGACCTAATTGATGACGTGAAGTAAAATTCGTCGTCGTCGTTACTGTTTTTTCATTCGCTTTTTTTTCTCCTTCCATTTTCACATTAAACATTGAACATTCTTCGTTTTTTGTTCTCTCCGACGAATTATGGAGTAACTTAAGACGGTGAAATTCAGTAGTTTCGCTGTAAATTTTATACGGACAATTTGAAGTGTCATTGTCGTTGTGTTGTTTGTGTCTTTCGTTACTTTGGCATCTCGTTCAAAATGAATGACATACGAACTCTTTTGAATGCCATCGAGAAATGATCAAAAATTGGATAAGAAATGACACCGTCAACCGGATACAATGACGACGACGACGACTAGCACACACCTAGCACACGGTGGGAAAGAGAGAAGTTTCAGACATGTGACAACTTCGAGTATGCAATTCGTATATTTTACCTGGTTGCCCAAATAAATCAAACTCTTCTCTCTCTCTCTCTCACACACACACAAACTTTTCCCTTTAGATAAATGAATATGCCATTTTCAGCGCCATTTTATGTTTGCTCATGGCACACATATTCTTCAATTTTGTGTGCGAGCATATTTCTGTCTGTCTTCTTTGTATAAACAAACAAAACTGAACGAAGAAAGGAGTGAAAAAAGGATTTAACGCGGTAATCTTATCACTGAGTGCTTCATAAATGCACACGAGCGTGAATGCAACGTAATACAATCCGTTGGAATGTGTCTGAAGGCAGTGAAAAGGAAGAGGAATAGAAATTCTAACGCTGTTGCGGCTTGAAGTCAGCGAGCGAATGAGGGAGCTGCTTAGCGCACATGAGAGAGAAAGAGAGAGAGAGATAGAGAGGAAGACGGAATGCTTTCTTGTAATTATGAAGCAGAAAGATTCACCAAAGCATAAAAATGTGAATTCATTCCGTTTATCGGCTGGAGAATGTTTGTAATGCGATAATTCTTATCAAATGGCTTTGATTGCGTTTTGTACATAAAGAAAGGCACGCACTGCGTTTTTTTCAGTCACATCTTTGTATTACCGGAGCCGGCGAGTGCGTGACTATATACAATAAGTATTGATCTTGTCAAGTGGTTATTGTGAAAACGAGCGAGAATGTGTGACGCGTAACTGATTGCTGTTTATCAATATTGCTTTCTAAAAATTGCTAGATGTTAACGGTAAATTTCACTTTTAACGCCACTTTGCCATACTAATAACTCTTTGCACGTTGCTATTGCTAACCGGTTGTCAATGTGTGAGAGTGCGTGCTTTTGACTTCTTTTGTTTTACTTTTAATTAAAATGACATCAAGTTCAATTTGTTGCGAGGAATGAAATCATCGATAAGCAAAGATCACAAAAACTGATTGATAGGTAGCAATCAAGTGGCTCAATTTTGCGACTTTGAGGCAACGACAGCCGCGCACAATGTCACATATTTGCGATGCCACAAACAAACGTAAACAATTTGCTGGTTAAAATGTGCGTCAATTTGACAACAAGAAAGTGTGTTTGAGCGAGTGAGTGCCTTTTTCGTTCTTATTCCCTTGAATTTTGCTCGCCTCAGTGTGTATTCAATTTCCACGGTTCAAGCGAAAGTTCATCAGTGAATTATCGTGTATACGGTGCGTGTGTGTTTGTGCAGCGGTGTTGCTGTTTCTGTTATGTTATTTCTGCGTTAATGCGCTACATTTCGTTATGGGAACGGCAGAGAGAGAGAGAGAGAGAGAGAGAGAGATCCTTGTGAATGCTTGGATGCTCTAATGATACGCTCTACTATATTAATAATAATTTATATGGGCTGTTTTTATCAAAGGCAAAAAAATTCCAGAGGGCAAAGCCGATTCTCTATCTCTTGTTCGCTTTTTTCTTCGGTACCGCGCACTCATGCCTTCGCCATGGCAAAAACAATGTATCGATTTTCTGTTTTTGGCCAAATGAAGACAGCAAACCACACACTCTACCGAGAACCATTCAAATGAGAATACCTTTTGCCTCTGCCATTCCGTACGCGTTCGAAATAAAAAATAGTTTTGCCGAAGCGCAAAGAAGTGTATCGGCGCACTGAACAATTTCCAACGCAAACTGTAACATGATAACACTTTATGTTTCCATATTTTGAAAATGAATTGCTCAGCGCGGCGCTTACGGTGTCATGGTCGGGGGTAAAAAATAAAAATAAGTTGTACGTTTGCCATTGCTCTCAAATAAAATATGTTATTTTTCGTGCACAATAAATTCAAATGCGACTTCATTCTCTCGGTTTTCTCTAATTATTACCATGTGCCATGGCTTATATATTGCCAACAATCAACGCTCATTAAACGTACCGGCTGCCATTTCTACTCCGGTTAACCGAGAAAATCATTGGTTACAAGAAGCACATTAAATTCATAATTTAGAGAATCTCATTTATGTCATCCATTAGCAGCATACGTGCACGCACATAATTAATATTTATGATTCATATCAACTGCTTTCTTTTTCTGGTCGGTTCACCGAAATCCTTTTTAAAAAAATCAGTTCCAATTCAACTACAACTTCATTTGTCATTGTTGAATTTTAGCACTTTTCTTTTCTGTGTGAACGTTCGGGTTTTTGATCTAATTTACGAGAAAAAAAAGAAATATTTTGATAAACATATTTGAATCCCAACGGACCCATGCGAATCCATCATAACAAGGCTAAAAACGAAAGACATTCCAAACGACCATCCGGAGAGAAAAAATATACACAATGGATATAAAGTTTCTCGTTGGCACTCTTAGTAAACATTCTAAGCGGAAAACAAAGAAGACACAAGACACAAACACTCACTCACAGAGAGAGAAAGAATAATATAACGAATTACCCAGCTATCAAGGTTCTTTTTTTGTCCTTTTCATCGAAACCAACGAAACCGAAGGAAAACCAGAACTCATCCAAGTGGATGAGAAAAATATTTGTCAAAACAAACGATAGCCGACAGCTACATGTGTGGTGCGTATCGTCACACAGATTTTGAAATGCCAGGCAATTCCGTTCAACGCTTTTGCTGCTGCTGCTGCACTCCATTCGGCTATGGGTCGTTTTCTGTTGAAATCATGTCTGAAAGGTCAACACGGCATTGATATAATCATCGCTCAAAAATTATATTCATTCATTCCATTTCATTCGGTTTAGAAGTTTTGATTCCTTTTTCAACTTATTCAATGGAAAAACACACATACACACACACGGACACAGATCCAGAACAGCACAAAACTATCTCTTTAACACACGTATTTCTCTTTTGCCATCGCTTGAATCTGTATCAATTTTTTTTAGTTTTCATATAAAAAAACTGAATATATAAAAAGTTTTGATTTTCTTTGAAATGGGTTTCGCTCGGTGTTCTCTGTTTCGTTCATTTGCTGGCTGGTGCAGTTGCATTTCCTTGTGCCGACAGGGAAAGAATATTGAATGCTCATAAAATGAAGTTATAAAGAAGAAATGGTAAAAGCACAATATGCTATGCATAAGTTAGAGCTGCCGAATGAATCGCAACGATGAAAGCGAAGAGAGTGTCAAACGAGCGCTCTTGGTTGTCATCTGGTGGTATTTTGTGGCTCGAAAAAGGTTTCGATACCGTTGCTGTAAGGAGATTGCAGTCGTCAGGGAGACCGATAGAGAAAGAGAGAGAGAGAGAGAGAGAGAGAGAGAGAGAGAGAGAGAGAAAGAACGAAAAAATGATGAGATAAACATTCACTTGAAATCTTTTTTCACAATCAAGATTTTTGACTATATGAAAATTTCATTCGCTGTTCAAGTTGATTAAATTTACGTTGAAGAAATCATAAAACTATTCCTTTGTGTTGGCGTTATTTTCTGTGCACTCCTAGTTTTTCTTTTATAAACTAGTGTTGCTGTTTGAGTACGTTAACGTGTGTTGTTGTTGCTGTTGTTCATCTCGTCGTGTTCTATGTTCACGTCCCGTTTAAATTCTATTTTAAATTTTACTTTTCATCTATACGTTTGGGTGGTTCTTGGAATGTCATATAGCAGCATAAACACGGCTGGTGCTGCCGCTTGTGCAGCAGCAGCAGCGTTCACTATTTGAACGGGGACCAGTAGTGATTGAAACATTTTGATTGAGAATTTGACTTTTTATAGCATGCGGGTTCCATTAATATTAATCTATGATTCAGTCAGCCATAATTATCTCTGAGTGGCTTTTTAAATAACTGATATGGTTGGGTGTTTTTTTTTTGGTGTTCGGTGCGTTTGTTTGAATTCTCTCGGTCTCTCTCTCTGTCTCTCTATTTCTGCTTTCGCCTGTAAATGCGTTTCAAAAACTCTTTTCAACAGAGGAGAAAAACAAATTCCGAAAAACCGTTCGAAATTGAATTCAAAAGAAAAAAGGCGGCAAACATGCAAAGCGAAGGCGCGCGATGCACATGTGCACACGATTCGAATTCGAATAAAATCATAATTGGATAATTTTGGTTCCAAAATGATAGCGCATGGTAAAGGCAATAGAGTGTCTAACTTGATTAGAGCGCACACGGTCCCACACATTACGATGATTTGGAACAACCTTGTGATTTATGAAACGTTCTTTTAAGATAGCGAAAGGAAGCGCACATGATTGAAATGCAAAAAATTAATGCTTTTTGCCCTTTTCTCTCTCTCCATCTTTTTTATCATGAGGGAAGAGAGGCAGCACTCAATTGTGTGAAATCTAATGAAAATGATATTGGACTGATGAAAGAGTGTGGCCATAATTTATATAATTTATGTCCACCGTACAAAATGATTCATAATCCAGTGAAGTGTCATTGGGGAAAGAAAACCACAATGACGCAAACCGCATCGAAAGAACGATAGAAAATTGTAGCAACGGAAGCATATTTCATTTTTCGTTGCCATTTCTGTCAAGATCGTCACACAATCTAGTATTCACACAGTAGTTAATGGCAATCATGACCCGCTGAATGCACTTCATGGGCACGCACAAGGAACACACACAAATGCATTGTGCAGTTGAATGTAGAACTATAGTGTATGCGTCAAGCTGATAAATTGGATTAGGTAATAAAATCCACCAAGCCAAAAGTGTGTATAATCTCTGTCATCGAGCAATGTTAACGCGTCGTCTCAGAACGCGATGTCTTTATAAAAATAAATGGCAAAAGAATGTTGGATGAATTAACGACGTTTCAATTCATGTATTATTTTCTCTTTCTTCGATTTGTATTTCAATCTGCCTGCATTTCAATGCCAATGAAAATACACATTGAAAATTGTATATATATATATTTAAGATGATTTGAACGAATGATAGCACACACCATTGGCTAGTCGCATTGACGTGCTACGTATTTCAAATCACAATGGATTTGGAATGCTTAATTTGTATTTTCTTCATTTTTGAGATTAAAAATTATTATTCGCTTTTTTCTTTCTATTTGATAGTGTTGTTTGTTCGATGTGCGTTGATTGAAAATTGGAACAAACAAAATGCAGTTTTCAATGTCACGTAGGCGTCAAGTTGAAATCAAGAGAAATGATAATTATGAAATATTGCCAAGTGAATGAAATGCATGTACATAAACATAAAAGTTGAGAATCGGGCGTCCTCTCTATCGTCGCCGTCACCGTCGTTGTCGTCAAAATCAACGATTTCGAAACGTGCACGATGACAATGCCAAACACGTCTTCGATAATTTTTAATGATTGCGAACGGAAATTCAAACCTCGTGACATCTTCTCAATCTTCGTTCAGAGGCGAAATATTTTTCGCAACAACTGTTCATGTATTCGATTCGGTTGCCATCGCGTTGAATTTGAATTCGATCGAAATTGAAAATAAATTGTGTGTCTGAGAGCTGTCCAAAATTGGGTGTGTGTGTGCGTGTTTTATATTTTCCTTCTTGGGTATGACAGACTCCAGGAGGGTCGTTGACTGCATCAAATCGGCTTATCGTTATCCCGAATGAATTTATATACATTTTTTCTTTGGAGAGAATAATAATGCATCAACACGAATCCCCTATCGATAAAAACATTCCTACGGTTTGTGCTCAACAGCTATCGCATAGAGAGTGGTCGGTCTATGTCAATCGGAGTGTACATGAGCATGAAATATTGCGTCAGCGTCAATCTTAAACTGTCTCATCCAGGTGAAGAAAGCAAAAGAACCTTTCACACATACACACAGAGCTAGAGACGCACATACCCGAATTTCATGAAAAATGATGACCAATCGGAACCTACATCAATTTTAAAATGAGAAACTGATAATTGGTTTTTGTGGCTTAAGATTCTCTCACTTGGACATCATATTTACTTTCGAAATGTGTCTCACGATCTCACGCACCATAACAATCACACATAAACATTCATTTTTCATTTGTCGAATGGCATTACGCACACGTCCACTCCACATGCAGCCCGACCACAAGTCAATCCATTCGCTCGGCATTGAAAACTTTTAATTTCCTTCAGGTTGTTCTCTCTCTCTCTCTCCTGAGAAAAAAAAAGTTTCATCCACAAGAAAATCATGTATCAAATTATGACAAACATTCCAGTTTTTGGTTCTTTGTTTCATTTTTTTCCGTTCGTCCATTCTTCGATTGATTCACGTGTGTAAATTGAGGGAGAGTGAGAGAGCACATTGCGACAAAGTGATAAAGCATCAGGCGTGAGCGTGAAAATAAAGTCATGAATGACGAATTAACTCAACAGATTGGCATTATTAATGAGCTTCGCTTCGGTCGCATCGGCTTGCGTCCAAAAATTGAAGAAGAAAAAACACACGCACAACAGAAAATTAACGTCAAATTAATTACATGTTCAAATATCAAAATTAAGAAGAAGAAGCCGAAAAAAATACTTAGCATAAATGCCAGCTGATACCCGCTGCGCTTTCTGAAGAGTGCTGCAAGCGACAATTATTATATGCACTTAAATGGAAATATTCCGATAAGAATGTGAAGAAGAAGAAATAAGTAACCACACCAAAACCAAACCCAAAATTCATGCTATTTACACTTGATCTTTACGTGTGTCTTTTTTCGCTCCTTTTATGTTGCTTATGTTTGTTTGCTTGGTTGGTTCCACTCTATCAATGTGATGGACACTTCAAAGAAAACTCAGTCTCATTGTTATTTTCGTGACAACAATGGCATTTTTGTTGTCAATGCAGCTTTTTGACTTGAACCGATGAAGAAGTTTTTAGCGGTGTTTTTTTCCACTGTCATATGCCTGAACGGTTTCACATGAAAATATTTAAGCCCAAACATTTGAAGCAGAAAATCCAAAAAAAAAACATATTTTGATGCTGATGAGAGTAAACCGTCACATGGACGCATTAATTCTTAAAACTAGCCAGATCGGCTCATTTTTCGCATTAAGCATTGACAGATGCGATTATTTATTTATTTATTTTAATTACTTCCTGGTTGCTATTGGTAAATACAATTATTCTTATTTCTATTCAAGTTAAATTATTACTGTATTATGACCACATTACTGAGAGTCTGATGTTTGTTATCACATAAGAATCATCTGTGCTCTTGAACAAATCACCAGTCCATTATATGCACATTTGATTGTTCTTATCTACCATTCTAATTAATTATTTTTCTCGACGTTTCAAGCGAATTAAATGTAATTATCTTATTAAGTTATCGGCATTTGAACAACATTGAATGCGATTGGCGCGTCGCGCACGCCGGCAAAAGATCAAAGTAAAGTAGACTTTTGAATCAATTCATAATTTTTGTTTAATAGAATGCACTTGTTTTGTGTGTTCCGCCAACACCGGAATTTTTCAAAAGAGAGACCTTGTAATTCGGCCACTCCAACGAAATCGACAACATCCGAACTAATTTAATGAAATAGATCAACAAAGATGATGTTATTTATGTAATTTTTTCGTTCTTCTTCTTCGCTTGGTCCATGTGAGCAACAACAACAGAACCTATTATTCAATTTAGTGTTATCTTTTTTGTCTGGAGGTGCCCACTGGCACGTTTCAGATCATGTTCCCCGATATGCCGGTGTGCGCGTGTGTGACCTATCACAACTCGCCGACCATATGCAAACTCAGCACACAAACTTATTCTCAGTGGGTTGCAATAGATTTACACTGCGATTAATGTGTACCGAAATCTTTTTATTTACACATAATCATCACTTTATTCTCGTTTGGCCCAAGCGATGAAGCGCTGGCCATTTGGGAAATAAAATGTTGTTTGTCTGCGTTCCAAAAGGATGCTTCTTTCTCGTTCCTAAAAATACATCATGGAATCGGCCTTGATCTACATGCAATAAATACATTGTATATTGATCTCTCTCGCCATGCACACATATTGAACTACATTAGACAATGAACCAGGCACAATCATAAAAATAGCGAATTTGGTTTCATTTTCATTCATTCTGGATTTTCGAAATAAACAAACTTGAAAATTACCATGAAATGTTTTCATTCGTGAATTTCCGTGGAAAAACCGCGCATGTTCGGTTTGTTTTGTTGAGAAATTTGGGTTTAATACAGTTTCCGTTGATCTGAGTCAGTGTTGTTGCATTGCGTTGCGTTGTGTTTTCGATATATGTGCATTTTATGGAATTATTTTTTACGACTTTTCCCAGGAAACCCACCAGCAACTTTTAATGTCGGGTGGGTGTTGTTCCATTCGTAATTCAACAACATTGTCATATTGTTTCAAACTGTGTCGACCGATGATGCACACAGAGAAATTGAGAGATATTCAAAAGAGCTATAAAATCCAGCAATGAAATTGGTTTGGGGTTTGAAGAAAATGCAATAAAAAACGCGTGATAATCATCAAAAAGAATTTATATCCAAAACTCTGATAATGTCTCTGTGTGTGCACTGTGCATGAGAGAGGAAATGAGAGTGAGAGAAAGAAACAGAAATAGGGAGCGAAAGAGAAATCAATGAAAAAAAGAGTTCGGAAAACGATGTGAGTGATTTTGTCATAGTTAGTATTTGGTTTCATTCACAACAAACAAACAAACGAACGAATGAACAAAAAAAAAAGTCAAAGGAACTTCTTCTAAACGATATGAAAACAATATTTAGAGATTATTTATATTCCATTTGGATGGTACACGATGTGCAATAAAGCTGAGATTTCATTTAAAATAACATGAAACCGATGCCCACAAATAATTAAGAGGCGTTGAAAGAGCCATTTGTATGAAATTTGTACGCAGCAAGGCACAAATTCGGATGGGTCTCTACATTTCGGTCTTATCGATCGCATAAATAACCGTTAAACGACAACAAACATTCGGTTAAGGGACCAACGAAGGAGACGACGACGAACGAAAAAAAAGGCATCGGAAAAATTGCTTACGCCGCACCCCAGAAGTGCGAAAATATCAACCGAGTGAGTAAGAACAGTAGTGAAAAAAAACAAACAGCAGCAACAGCCAATTTGCACTTATGACAATTTATTGGCATTTGTATGTGAAGTAATTTTCTAGGCCGGAAGATTTTCATTTCAATTGAAATGTCAATTTGTATTTATTACAATGAGCAGCAGAGAGAAAGAGCGAAGTAAAAAGAGTCGATAAATGGCCATGCCTGAGAGCTAGGACAAATATTTAGACCGAAATCTGTCGATGCTTCCCCGTCACTCATTCTCGTGCTTTTTTTTTGTTCGACTTTCTCACTAGGTCGATGGTGTGTCTGGCTGTTTTTTTTTTGTATTGTGTGATTTCCTTGCGTGTTGCGCAATATCTTTTGTATTATCTTGATCATTTGGATGTGGTGTATTGTGAGTGCTTTTTCTTTCTTCATTCTCTCCTCACTCACTTTTTGTTCGATTTCACTTAATGCGATATCATTGTAGAGCAGATTTTCTTTCAATGTGAAACAACAGGCAAACTAACGATAATTTATGTCTTTTTCTGTTGCTGTTGCTGTTGTCGTACCTTTTCCAAAGCACTCTCTTCCCAATTCCGCTGGAATTGAGTTTGGAAAATCTCATCAACTGTTTCGATATATTCAATGGAATGTTGTTATTATATCTTCTTTCACTTTGTTACTATCGGCATTTTTTTTTTGCACGGCACTTTTATGGATCTTTACGAATTTTTATTAGAAAGTCGATGGCAAAATTCGGCACATATTATAAATAATTCAATTGAAATAGAGCGAAATGTGTTGGCCTCGACAAAGAAAAGAAGAAACTGTTGAGAGAAGAATGAAAAAAACGAGCAGAGACAAAATAAAAAAACTGTGTTTGTGATGTTACCTCTCGATGTCATTGCGCGCCATTCGCAATTCACTTTATTTATTGTTAGTTGAGTGTTTGAGTGCGCAAAACTTTTTCAACGCAAGACTTTATAATCTCTTTTTTCGTTTTCCTCCGGCCAAATGTTTACTGCTCCCATGACGTCGCATTTAAAACTTATAATGGCTTAAAAATTGTTTTATCCTAACTTGCCAACGCTCGTCGTTATTTTATTCTTTTTTTTCGGTCGTTGTTGTCGTCTTTTGTAGTTCGGCGCGGAGTATATTTTTTCCATTCGTACCAATTTTAATCGTTAAGATTGTTGGGCGGTCGATTTGTGCAATAAAAAATTAAACAAACCAATATTCGACACTTAATTTAGTTTTTATGTTCGCATTCCATTTGCCGTTGTATTTTCCTTCTTCGTCTGTCTCACTGTTGACTTCATCGGTTTTTAAATGCTGACGTGATGCTCTTTTTTTCATCAAACGCAAACTTCTTTGTTTAATCGTATTAAACAAAACCTTTAAAATAGTGCATGATGCGGACCTTTCATTCGCTAGACATCCAAACAAACCATTTTATAAATTGCAAAAGAAAATAAATTAGATGGCGAGCGAATAAAAGCAATAAAAAACGGCAACGCGACTTGAAAATGAAAACACAGCAATTTATTAAGTTCGTTCCATTTCGTTGTTCGTTCTTTTAAATGTTTTTTTTTCTCGTTCATTTCATCTGCGCTTCTGATTTTCCCTATGCCCATTTTCACAATATGAAGCAATACTCCTAAATTAAGAGCGTTGACGTGAACTCTCTTTTCGAAACCAGTGTGTTTATATTCTCGAATGCACGAGAATCTTTCAATTGTGCGTGCGCCCGCCTGCCCCGCGTTCGTATACGCGGTTCGCGCTCACTTGCACAAAGAATGAACGAGTTATGGAGTCAGGCAACAAAAATTTATGTTATTGCTTAAAATTAGGAATGCTAAATGATTCGCAGCTTAACATACATGACCACAGAAACAGTGACGGCTGAGTGCTACAGCGTTCTTCGCACATTGTTTGTAATTGAAAAGCGAGTAGTGCAAAAGCAAAAGTACATTTAATATCAAATACTCGTGTTGCGAATATTTTTCGCTGTACGAAGCCAGAAGAGAGAGAAAAAACATCACAAAACTGTAAGGAAAAGAAGAAGAAGAAGATCGCAATTGCGAACGTGTCTGGCTGCCGGCTGTGAATTAAACTACCATTTTTATTTTCAAATGAACACAAACTCACACCGAAAATAAAAGTGTTGGAAAATGATGTTTTAAACGTGCACTGTCAAAGTTTGGCAATTCTTTTCTTCGGTGATTTTTCGCCAGCTCGTGCAAAAAGTGTCTGGCATGAATCTTCCTGTGCCGTTCCATTAAGAAAAATCGATACAATGTTATGCTATCAGGTAACAAGACCGAAAATGAACTGCGAGAGAAAACGAGGGAGTGAAGAGATGGGCCAGTAGAGAGGAAGAAAAAAAAAGAATGGCACGAAAAGAAGGCAAGAAAATTCGAAACTATTTTTGACATTCATGAAACTGTCGGCCACCGCCATTAGTTGTGCGTTAAAGTGATTACGAAAAACGGCGCTTCGGTGAGATCGTTGCTACATTTTGCAGCAGCAGCAGCAGCAGCATCAACATTAGCAGTAGCAATAGCATACCCATCAATATTCAACTCTGCGAAAGTGTGAAATGGCTATTTTTAAATGTCAACTGCACAAACTAGTTGATATCGAGTATAGTCTTCCTCCTTTTTTTCGCCATAAAAAAGATTCTTATTCAGATCGGTTGAGGCATTTTCCTTGCGCATTATATTTCCTTTTTGTGTGTTGAGTTCGGCCAGCACAAGAAAAGAGAGAGCGGAGCATGTATTTGGAAAAGCATGTTTTCAGCTGTTGAAGTATCCGTCCGAGATGCGATGAAGAAAGACATTCTATATATGTGTGATTTCAGACACTTGATAATTTCAATCAAAATGTCGGATTTACGTTTTCGAAAAGCTCTTGCGAGAATGTCTTTTCGACACAATTCTCCGTGGCTACTTCGAAATTTGACACCCGAAAAGATTCTTATTTGTTGATTACAATGCAAACAATGATTGAATGCTGCTGCATGGAAAACAAATAGTTTGGCAGAACAAAATCAACAACATCTGAGCATTCATGTTCGGTATATCGTTTTAAACGAATGCATTCAATTTTTTTCCACTCTCGAGAAAAAAAGATGTGTTCGTTTCACCGAATGGCAATTCAACCAAACCAAAGGAGAGCATTTATCAATTTGCTCAAAATGCACGCATCATTGTGAATGTTTTTGTTTTGTTCTTTCGGTGCAAGTCAAACAAGCTGTCAAATTTATACATATTGATGCGGTCGGAAAGTAGGAAAAGCAATTTTTCCGATTCACGCTCGAAAATTGAAACGATGTGATGCACCAATTCACTGGCATCCAACCCATTGAACCGAAACCAATGGAAACAATTCAAATTTTTGAATAGCGAATTGAATTCTAGTTACAGTCGAGAGAGAAAAAAAACATCGGCGATGAAAAACACACACACACACACACACACACACTGACTACTATGTGAGTCAGAAAGAATATAGAATTTAAGAATGTAAGAATGATGAATGCGGTTCGATACATAGCCGCAAATATCTCTTTTGGATTAAAAATAGAAAATTGATGGAAAGAAACATTGAAATTGTATACGAATTGTGCAAAAGAGGACGGAACGCGCGTGCGAACGACTGCGTCTATATATGCTCATAATTCGGAAATATTCTTTGTCCCGCATAGAAACTATGGATGATTGTTTCGATGGTGCCGATCCCGTTGATATTGCTTCGCTGTGTGGAACGAAGAAAGTATTTAAAAATATATATATAAAGTACATGTAGTGCATTGCATGTTGGGTGCACGTCACAGGAATATTAATTGAATTTCTTTGCTGCATAAACACTGTACCGAATGTACATTGGGCCGCATATTTTCATTTTGACGATCGCGCGCCTGCTGCAGTTGAAACAACACACAACGTAATGTTATATCGATACTGAAAATCTCAGACGAAAAGAAAAAAAAAACGAAAACAGATCGTACATAGGATACATTCATCACCGGTTTGAAACATACGTTTATGACTTTTTCAATTTGATTTGACAAATGAATGATCACGCAATGTGCCGAAATGCGTGCCATTTCACGGCCACCATGAAAAATCGTTTGAAATGTGTTTGTTGTGTCGACAACATGCACATATACACTTTTGAGTGGCAACATTTAAACGAATGCCAACAAAAAATGCACTCTCTTGGCTCCTTTTCAAATACACATTTCCCAATAAACAAATCAAAAGGCCGTATCTCGGTTGCATACAACTCCTGCAGTCGTCGTCGTTGCCGCTGCCGCTGCCGCTACAGCCGAATCATAATTTTCCCCGAAATCCGCTTTTAATCATAACTGCGCGTCGAATGAAAAGAAGTGGAAAAAAGCCTACACACATATAGTTAATTTGTTATTTTATGTTCTAACCGCCGTATAATTGTTCCGAAAATTTATGGAATTTCTGGATTTCAAGTCAAAGAGTGATCAGTTTATTGAACTCGCCAATGAATACGGTTCGGCAGTCCTCTATTCTCAGTATATGCACTGAGTGTGCGTGTGTGTGTGTGTTTTGACGGAGTGTGTTTTGTTTTCGATTCTCTTTTCTCTCTATCTTTCTATATGTTGTTGTTTTTGACATATTTTCTCGATTTGAAAGCCATTGTATGGCGATTAAAAACCCTGGATGTCACTGTGCGTTTCTCAATCCTCGTCACAATTTGTGTATGCTGCAAGTTTTTTCCACTCGTACACGCGGCAGCATATGTGTGTCTGTGCATATTTGTACACAGTGCGTTTTTATTCGGCAATAAAAACGCATAAATGTTGATGTTAAAGCAATATGAAATCAGGAAAGAACAAAAATGCTGTACAAACACAGGGCGAGAGTGCATTGAATGCCAATAACAAATGCATGACACGACGTCTATGATTGCATATGATAAATGGGTACAAACACTTGAAACAACTTTCTCACTTACTCATTCTTCATTTTCTAGTCGAATCATGAAAGAATCATTCTCCTTTGATTCACTCGCTTATAATCACTCACTCACTCGAAACACACACACAAAAGAAGAAGTGCTGAAATTAGAAATCTACTTGCGATTGAAATTCTTGAAACCGTCTAATTTGAAATATTATACATTTTATTCGCGTGTATTTTCGTTCAATTTTCTCTCTGTCGTGTGCCGAAATGGAAATGAGCGCGATGTGAGAGAGAAAAAGAAATGCAGTTGATGGATTTGCCAAAAAAAAAATTCTCATACAAAGTTGCTTCTGCGGAACAGAAGCATGTATGTACGACATAATAGTACATATGTGTACAAAACGCTATCCAACATTTAAACTGATTATGAATGCACCGCAAGCGTACAATCACACACACACACGTTTTGTCCAGCACCTTAAAAAGTGCTGTTGCTGCTACTACATGCAACATGACTAATTACTTTGCGAGACTGACGATGGTGGTTTGGTTGGCTTTTTCGTTCCGTTCATCGTGCGCTAGCTCTTTTCCTGTTGCTGCATTTCCGCCACCGGTTCTAATTTTGTAATTGAATCTTTTCACACTTCCAGCAAATAAAACCGTTCGGTCTTTGGCTCATCAAATGAGATGGAAATTAGTATGGTTGCCTATCGATTAATCGTTTGTGTTGCGCGCTCGTGTGTTCATTGTCATCGGCAGCCAATTTTGGAAAATCGAAAACCATCGGCATTTTCAAGTGGCATCTGAATGAGATTGATTCAATTTGATGTGTCAAATACGTTGCATTCTCTCACACGATTCCAAAAATCCACATGATCTGTCATTATGGTGTTCTCTTCATAGACTCATCGAAGAGATTAATGATGGAGCATGTGATTCTGTTGAACTGACTTAAAAAACAACACACGAAAAAGAAACTTTTTGAATTTCGATCTGATTTTTCGATGCATTTCCACTTTGTAAACAATTTACTTTGATAACAGTTCACGTCACCGCAAAGACACACCGGAAACCCAAGTTTTCCGAGCCAAAAAACAACCCATAAACATTTTTTTCTTTCTCTCTGTCTCTCTGTCTCTCTCATGAAATTGGTTTCGTTTTCAATTTCAATTCGCTAGAAACCAAAACAGATGATTCATTCTCTGGATGCACGAGTCACAACAGACAAGCGTCAGTTTAGTGGGTGCAGCCAGAAGAAATCATTTTCATATCGACAATTCAATACTGGCCTATTATGTTGAAACCGTTGAAATGTACAAATGATTTGCCACACCAAATCATAATGCATCGTATGTAACCAGCATGCATTTTTCATTTGGCATATAGCGCATGTAACAAACGCCTAAAATACCCGAAAAATGTGCAAATTTGCCACAAAAGAGGCGGCTTACAATCTAAACCACCACATATTCACACGGATAGAGAAATGGAGACAAACAAAAAAGATGTGAATTATGTGACAGCTAAACCCTCACACCGATCAATGACTGCGGCAGTACAAACGATTGTCGATTGTCATACAAATTTACATCACACACTACTATGAGAATATGAGTTAAAAATACATTTGAATCAGTTTATTACCCTCACTTTTGATATTGAAAATCTCATGCGCTAACGTTTAAATCGTTTTCTAATCAATTCAATGCGAAAACTCGTTGATTTTTCATGTCAAAGGAATTTTGCAAGCTAGCAAAAAAATGAAATGAAGCAGAGAAAAAAAAGCGAGAAGATGTGGTTATAAAATCAATTGCGCGATGCAACATTGGAACGGCAATTGAATTTAATCGTCGTCATTGTTAGCGCTCCGCTGCCTCATGAATGCAACCGAGAGATATGGCGCGAGAACGAAATAAAAGGAGAAAGAAACTGCAATGACTTTCAGTGCAAGTGACCTAAAGCAGGGAGCAGAAATAATAGCATCAATTGGTGTGATCGCGTTGACAAAGTCGTCGACAACGACGATGAAGCGAAAACAAACCATTGACAAAGAAGATCCCAAGAAACTGTGTCATCGCCAAACATTATCTAATAAACAGTAATTCAAGACAATAAATAGATGCAACGTTATCATGGTTGTTTGCATGATTATCCGCGATGCGAAGAGCAACGATATTCGTTCCTTGTGTTATTCGGGTAGACTTACACAGTGCTCTCGAACTGGGGCTGACTTGTGACAATAACAATAACAACAACAACAAAAACAACAACAACAAAACCCGGAGAAGCATTTATAATGCAATGAAACCCTTGACCTCATCCACATATTTCTCTCGCTCCTATACTCGACGATTTTTTTTCCTTCTTCGTGTATTGTCGCTCTACTTTACTCGTTGTTGTTTCCCAACACTTTCCCGTCGCTGGTTTCAGTTACACGGACGCGCGCTGCCGATAGTTCAATATCTCTAGCCATAGTTTTTGCCTAAATTGAACTCTGTTACTATTTCAATATTTCTTATGTTTTTCTTTCCATCTATTTCATTCTCCTTTTTTTCGTTTCAATTGCAGATTGATATTGACACGATCGTGCTTGCATCAGCTAGCGACGGCACACGGCCATCACACATACATACACATACAAATATTCTTCTCAACTCATATTCATAACAGTAATAATCGGTTTACCGACACACCGAATCATATGAAAAGGGGCTGCAGTAAATAAACAAACGTCGAATAGAACGGAATATAAAACGTATCAATAGCACAATCGAAACGACCGTACATACACATTCGGTGTACGTAGCTTGATCGGAACGCAACGCGCAGAGTGAGCGACGAAGCAGAAGCACATCCAACAAGCAACCAACCAACACCAGGAGAGTGGAATAAAAAAAAAGCTAACAAACTATCCGGAGAGTGGTTAACACTTGCAAGAGCGCAACACGACAATCAAGCGACACACAATGCCACTATAATCTCTACCCTCGGCATTCGCGTTTGTTCTGTTAAGTGAGTCAGATCGAGAGAAAGAGATCTCTCAAGCACGGGTTTGCTTAAACAAAGTTGACTTTTTCATCTCTCCGTTGAGAAAAAAAATCACATCAAAATTTATTACGACTTTTTTTCCGCTTTTCCTTTTCCAATGAATAAATTGTTGTAGTTTTCGAAATTTAATCGCTCTCATTCACTCGCATACACTCGGTACCCGTGTTTTGTGTGTGAGTGTGTTTTCTTTTTCGTACGAGAAAACAAGAACCGAATAAGAAACGTTCTTCCCCGGCGAAGATTTTAGCGCGCGCGAGAGAGCAAGATACCGTGTGTGTATTATACACAGAAGTTTTGATGTGTACACCATATGTATGTATTCGGTCGATGAGCTGTGAATGACTAACTCTCGACGAAAGCGCAAGTTATTTCGATGCATTCAGTGTTTGAACAACAAAACGGAGCTAAACACATTTTGGAGAGTTTAAGAATATTGAGCTCGCGTCTTTTGCACGGCAAATGACTCACAGATTATGTTATCCCCGCAATCGGTTAAGTGAATTTGAAGTGTGCTGTTTTGCCTTCGAGTGAAGAAAAGTGAAAAGAAGTGCGAGAAAGAAAAAATTAAATAAAAAACGAACCCGAACCGCACAGTCAACGGAATTGTGGTTGATTTTATCACAAAAATAAATAAACGTAAACCGCAGCTGTGGAATTTGAATTCATCGTTGCAATTTTATTGATAAACTAGAGTTATAACGTTCGATAACGTGTGTGTATTCGCGCGCGCGGTTCGTTTTGTTGTTATTATTACATTTTGTTGCTATTTTTCCTGGCTACATTTTCGTGCAAAGCGAAGGAAACAAAAAGACGAACGAATCTGGATTGAATTTCTTACAGAGCCAAGCGAAATCGAGTTGAGGAAAAGCGCTGAATAAGTGTTATCGATTGGACGAAAAGACATAAAACGGCGAACGAACAAACAAAACGACAAAGCAAGACACTAGCAATAAAATAGAGGCGGCGAAAAATATTGTGTGCTGATAAGGAAACAAAGTGCATGTGTTACTGAAACGAAAGAAGAAGAAGAAGAAGAAGAAGAAGAAAAAACAATAAAATAAATATGCAAGAAATGCAATCATCGAATTGTCGACGATACGGTATCATGGCCCAAATGTGGGTCGTAAGTGCAATTCTTTTGCTGACAATCGCTGTTTTCAACATCAATGCGGAACAACACATCGAACTGAGTGTACCCCGTGCTCATTTTGCCGACGATGGTTTGCAGGTAAGGAAATTTTGTGGTGCACAAATTTATATGGTCAGTTTTTCAATTTCAATCAAGAGTCGGTTTTAGTGTCAATTTCAATTTTAATTTCCACTTCGATGACGACGATTTGTTTTTACGGTTCATTTGGATTTTGTTCGATTTATTATCATTCTGCGTGTGTGTCTGTGTCCCTTTGACGTGTGCGCACACACACCAAATCCGACAAATGATTATATGCTCTTCTCAATCGTAATCGCAACGCCTCACATATATGTATAACTATCAGAATAACAAGAGATTCTCTGCATCTTTCTCTCTCTCTCTCTCTCTCTCTCGCTCACTCACAATCACTCACTGCCTCATCACATTGTGTTTCCGAATACTGAATTTTTCAAGCACCATTTCTCACCATAGCACACACAACACAACTGATAAAACAACAAAAATCTGACCGATCACATTGACTGACGCAATGGCAGATGCTAAAATTCTGTGCGCTCCGAAACAGCAGATGAACTAAAAATAGTTTTATTTGATTTCCGACCCAAAAGCATAGCTACACCATAGAATATCGAATGATAGAGACCGAGTGCCGAATCAGAATACGGGAAATGAAAGAGAGAGAGAGAGAGAGAGAGAGAGAGAGAGAGAGCAAGAAATTGAACACACGAAGCAGCACACAACAAGCATCGAATAAAATTGTATAAAATTTCAATTGTTTCCTTACGAGCGCATAGTACACAAAACATTTCTATTGGTATCGCTCACCTGTGCGCTCATCCTCGTTAGCTTTGTGCTGTCGCATCAGGCAGGCGCTTCTCATTTCATTCTTCTTGCTTCATTTCCATGGTTTCCAGCCCAAATTAAATGTGTGTATGCATTTCTCTTTCTGTCTCTCCTTTTATTCCACTCTTCTTTTGTATCATTTCGTTGGTTATTGTTATTGCGCCCATTTCTATTTCTCTACCATATCCATTTATCTTATTTCACACTAAATTCTAAATATACAAACAACACACACTGTCCCATTTTCAGTTTGTTTTTTCCTTTGTTTCTCATCACAATTTATGCCGCTAATGTAATGGTCTCTCTATCGCATAACATGCACATCTCAGTTTTTCGAAATATTGTATAATATCATTAAATTTTATATTATTGACCGTAGGTTCTGACATAGTCTGATCTCGTTGATCCTGACCCCCCCCCCTGGCAAAATTTGACCCCCAACGATTTTTTTGGACCCGTTGCCATTTTCGGACCTTTTTTGTTGTTTTAGTCCTCACTTTTTTCTGGATACCGGTTTTACACTAGATAGAATCGATTTTCGAAAGTGAGGACCTTTTTTTTTTTTTTTTTTGTTCTTCAAATTCGAAATTGCGGACCCCCCCCCCCCCCCGGTCAGCAATTTTTTCGGGAAGAAATTTACACTAGATAAAATTGATTTTTTTGTCCCCCCTTGAATTTTTGGCTTGACCCCCCCTGAATTTTTTGGTGTCAGAATGTATGTTATTGACAGTGACTTTGGTGCAATGCCGTTGGCAATATTGAGTTACAATTAAGACATGGTTGTAATCCTTTTTCCTATCACATTTGCCACAGTCCATCGTCCGGCAATGAAATGAACAAAAATGAATTATTGTTATTTGAAACCGGTACTCGTCAACCAATTCCAACCAGACAAGTCATTTATTCCGAACATTTTACGAGATTAAATCAAAGTGAAAAAATTGATTGAACGAATAAAATGTAAATGACTTTATTTTCGTGGAATTGCTGTTGGATGGAATGAGGCTTGGTATTCGCTGAAGTTTCCCCATAAAATGAATCAGCCAAAATGTTACAACGTACGTTCAATTTGGCCAAGCAAACATACAGACATCGATTCAGTCGACTAATTCACTTGGATTGCTGCACACAAATGGGCAAACCCAAAAAGAAAACGGCATGAAAATTGTAATAAAAACTGGAATATCATAAAACACTTCACAAGTATAATGGGATTATACGTGTGTGTGTGTGTGTGTGTTATATATTGGACATGTGCCGAAAATATACGACGCATATATACGATTGTTGATGGTTGAGTGTATGTCGTCCTTGTTGTCGTTGTTGTTGCTCGGCTGTTGCTGATGATCGCCGGGTCGTAGGACCATTTGGCAAATGTGCGTAATATGGTAAAATGGGCACGAGTTCAGTCAAACATATGGAATGGGCCAAAGCTGATTCGACAATCAATGGAATCATCAAAACGTTAACAATGCACAACTACACGTTTCATCCATTTGCATGCTGTTAAATTGTTTGACAATGTTGAAAACATTCGGTGCGCGCGATGACTATGTTCCACACTACCATCACCACCTTTTTTCCCACTGACATATCACAAAGGCAATCAAATTCCGTGGCCAAAAATTGCATTTCTAAATATTCTTTTGTGACTGTGAGTGCGTATATGTGGATTGGCGGTATGAGAGTGGTTCACTTCCATATGGCCCATTAAAATGAATTATGCACGTTGACAATGAACCAACTGTAAAACGGTTTGAATCGCTCGAAGTAGAATTGGTGTGCATGGCAGTGGCTACGGAAAACATTGCCAAAAGTGTCGTGAATAGTGCGCGGTTTTTCTTTTAACACATACATCCACCCACAAACATTCACATACAACATACTTTAGGCTCGTTCATTTGACTATGTTCGGAGTTGAAATGTATGATTCGTGTTTAATTGTTCATCCAACCACACAAACAAGCAAGCAAGCAAATTAATGATGCTTTGCAAACTATTGCGAATTTTTTTTTCAGTATTTTCGCTTTCGCTTTCATAAACTGAATTCGTTACACTTGAGGGTTTTTATTTTAGCGGGCGGAATAAAAATGGAAAGAATGCGCGTCACACACACAGAGAGAGATATGAACACACACAGTCTGTGCTCAATTTTTTTTTAAGACGCGTGTAAATTGGAGAACGAATCATTAATAATGAGCACAGGCTTTAGGAGAATTATCAAGCGCGATAGAGTGTTGTTAGCCCATAAAAACGTGTGGATTTTCAACAAATAAATTCAATTTTATTGCAGTGAAAAATTTGAACAGTAGCGTAAACAGCAGCTGTCACGATTCATTTGCCATATATTCATGCTCATTCATTCATTCTTGCTTACTTGTGTTTGGTCGGTCGGCTTTCTCCTTCTTTTTGTGCGTTCTTTCTATGGCGGCCGCTCAAACCGATGCACAAACTTAAAATTCAATACCTAAACTCCCGGTATAAATATTCAAAAAAAAAACAACAACTAAATAAATGCATATGGACATTTCAAGCAGCTGATTTTTTTTCCAGCTCTATTTCTCTCACTCTTTCGATTTCATTGTCACTTTTATCTTCGATATATATATACGAAATTCAATGGAAATATCGACACAAACGAGAGGCAACCATCCACAAACGAAAAAAAAACACTCACACACAAACTTGTACAACAACCGAATAGAATTCTCAAAAAAAGAGAATAAAACACTCCCAAGTTCGGCGCAGTACATTTCTTATTCATTGTTTGCTTGTCATTTTAATTTAAATGTAATTTTTATTACTCATATAAATTAGAATGCGCACAATATTTGAAAATGCATTCCATTTTCGACAGCAGACATACCATGCACAGCATATATATACATTTCATCGTCAGTCCCAGAGCGATTGAATTTATTTTAATGTGCATATTTAATCGCATATTAAGAAATTACACCATCTGAATTATTATCATCAGTGTTGTTACTCCAGAAATGTCAGTCAGTCAATCGTTTACAAGATAAACATTCAGAGCGAAACCACACACACACACACTCACAAGAGAGAGAAAAAAACAGACTCAAATTAAATGAATAGAAATAAATCAATGGAAAGTGTTTTTGTTTAGAAACGAAATGCGTCCGGAATGAAAGTTCAACTGGAATGGGCATTTTATCATTGATATGTGACATTCGTGTTGTACGCGATGCTCATTCAAGCCCGATATTTTGTCGATTTAATTGTTGTGCAATGTGAACGGCCAACGAATCACATAAATATAAAAAGAAAACAACAACAAAACAACATGGAAATAACGAATGCTCAAATGAGGGAAAAACAGACGCAACTTGATAATAAATTGCGTGCAATGCGCTCGCATAGGGGACTAACTTAACTCTCAATTTGCTCAAATTTATTTGGTGGATTATTCAATTTGACCGACACAGATCGCGCACGACCAAACGGTAACCAGCTCATTATAAATTCAATTCCTATTTTGCATCTGGTTTGGAAATATCGTGCGCTTGTGAGCGTGTGTTTTTATAGAAAATTTAGAACTTGGAAGAATAGCACACACTGAAAAAACTACACGATCATTTATTACATCGAAGCGAATTGTGTGACAGTAATTAAAAGTGTGGAGAGGAAGCGAGATGCAGATAGAGAGAGAGAGAAAAATGGCAGAGCATAGAATAAGCTGTCGATTAACTTTAATTGACCACGAAACAAGAGCCATGCATAAAACACACATTGAACGCATATTGAACATATGATCACATATAACCTTTCAAGCATAACAATGCCTTAATTAGGCGTCGTTTGTTTGATGGCACAAACTGATGAGTAATATTGATAGGAAAAGCGAACAAAAGTCACGTCAACTTCGTCACCGACACACATCAAGATATCGCACAAAAATAATCATATTTTACAATTCAAGTGTGCAATGTTGTTGATTTTTTTCTTCTCATCACTCATTTCAATTGTTTCAGGCTGAACCCGCTGGACCAATGACACACTCTGACGATGCTCAACGACACTCCCTGAAATTAGCAACATACAAAAAGGTATTGTCAATTAAACACGCTTTTTCCTATTTTAACATGTTTTTTTTCTTCGAAACAACAATAACGAAAATGCATGTCATTTGCGCCAATCAATTTGGGAACTTAAATCCGTGTGCTACTTTCATCTCTAATACCGTGTGTTTTTTTTTAAAATATATTTCGTTCGTGTATTTTTCTTTCCGCACCATGTTTTCGTTGAACCCGATAATCCGCAGGAGTTGTTAGGATGCCCGCATACGGCCAAGAAAATCATGTTGTCGTTGATTCTGCGAACCAACAGCTGGGATGACATTATTGATAACAAACGTGATCGAGCACTAAGTAAATTGTCGAAATTGTTCAACGTTCCAAAGGTTTGTTATATCGCATAAAATCCGTTTTATTTTCACATCAACATGTTGTAAAAGGAGACGATAAAAGAGAGAGAGAAAAAGGAGAGAGAAAACTAGCTAACTAAATAAATCGATTCATTTTGTGTGTATGTCTGTACGTGTACTAGGATTCGATGGTCACAACCAATATTATTCAACGAGAAATTTCGGAAATGGAAAAGAATTCAGTGCAAAAAGGCCAGCATGTACCAAAAAGTGACCGTAAACGTTTCGGAAAACTTGAATTTGTGGTGAGTATATATATCGCGTGGCAAAATCAAACCATTATCATCAATGTAATGTTCTTGTAATTGAATTGAACATGTTCGGTCTCTTTTTTTTATTCTTATTCATTCATTCTTTTCTTTTCTTCTCGACTCCGCTCGGTCTCGATTTTTCATTGGTTAACTTCGAATGCGAAACAGATTGGTTGCAGCGATTACTTCACGACCGGCAGCACAATTGCCAAACGTATGTCGCGTCAAATGGAAGAAAATTTAATTAGCGAAGCGTCCGGATTGAATTTTGACTGGTGGTGCATTTGGGAAAAACAGCCAAATTACCGGTAAATATACACTGAATATTTCGATTCTGTTCGGAAAAATTGCTCAGAAATGGCGAGCAAGTTTCGTTGGATGAAAAATGAAATTGCATTTGATACATTGACATTTTTCAACATAATTGAATTACATTTAGAACGCCGCGAAGCAAACGTGATACCGACAACGCGAACGATGGTTTGGGCGAAGAAGACGACGACGACGATTACTATTATGATGATGAAAATGAGTAAGTTCCGCATTGGATTCGCTGTCAATTCGATTTTAATTTTATGGATTTCTTTCGCACACAATTTTTATGACGTTGCGTCAATTCGACGCATTTTCAATCTTCAGCATTTTCGGTTCAATAAAATTGCTTTTGTTTTTGTGTGACTGAAATTTCTACGTCTTCTTGTTCTCAGAACACCCGATGAACCGGTGACCGAAGTAAAACCAGCAGTCGAAGAACACGATGAACATCCACACCGACACCATCATGGCGACGAGTCGGTATGTAAAATTAATGTAGTATAATCATTTTAGTTGCGGTTTACTTTCCAGCCGCATTTTTCGTGTTTTGTAACGTAGTCAGATTAAAACAAAAATTTCGTTGTTTGAGAAAGAAAAGCAAGAAGAAAGAGTAAAAATTCGAGGCGAAAATCAATAAAAAAAAAATGAATTATGGTGATGTTATGAGAAATTCTCTTTTGTAATGAAACATTTGAATGAGATTTGTAATATGAAAAATTGACCTTATTGCTAGTTATTAACCCTGATTTATTTTCCGGATGATTTCTACCGATTTTCTTTTTTTTCCATTTCGTTTGTTCGAGTGTTTGATACTTTCATTCTTGACACAAATTTAAGAAAAAGTCAAACAACAACTGATCGATAATATTTTCGCTTTATTGAATCTAGGCGATATTATTATTGTATTTTTTGTTTAATCCGATCCATTCACATACGCACAATATAATCGATGCGTTTTCATTTGTGCTCATCGATGAATTTTCTAATATATATTTCCGTAATTATTGTTCTGTTAAACTTATATACTGATCTCATATTAAGCCACAGCATAATGGTTTGGTTTTATTTAGTTTTAAATTAACGAATATAAATTACGTCTTTAAGAAATGGTTCAGAGGTTTATATTGCTTCAAAGTAGCTATTATGTCGATGACATATTACACACATATGAACCCTCTCCCCCCTAAATAATAATGCTAAAATTATACAAAGTAGCAGTACTGAAGTGACAATACTCTTGGTCTCAATCATAATTCTCCCTCTATATTTATATATCACTGTTTATCTGTTTCTGTTTCTATTCCCTTGATACATATTTCACACTGTCATTATGCGTTGTTATTACTTTGCCACTTCTATTAGCAAGACATTTCCCAAGCTTTAACTATAAATCCCATTTGCTGTTCGCATCAATTGATAAATTCTCCACACACATACACACACACTCACTTACTCACTATCTATGTCTCTCTGTCTGTCTGTGCCTTCTTCTAATATACCGGTAGTGTTCTCTCATACATGTTCGCGCGCCCCATCATCAAAACTAAATAGTTTCGCTTCAGCAGAGAGCCCAGGCAAGCAAGCACCATTCGATTGGCTCGCTTACTTGGAAAAAGAAAATCGATATGATTTACTGCGAAATAAAATATTTTATAACAAAAGGATAAAAGAAGAAGTAGAAAAAATGCGCAAAATGAAATCCTCAAGCATCAAAAGAAAACCAACCCATCATTTCTATAATATTTCTCTCTATATATTTTCACCCAAAACATTCATTGGTTCATATAGCTTTCGAAAAAAGATCGCAACGAAAAGTTAATGAGTGAAAAACTAACCGCTTTTGATTCGACCGTTGTGAAAGCGGCTGATCGTAACATCATCGATTTGAAGATGCAACAAACGAATGCCAAGCCAATTGAAACGCAAACCCTGGCCAGTCAACAGTCATCGATTCAGGATGAAGTGACACAATTGAAATCGGTCATTACAAAAACCATTGAAAATAACAATGAAAATGTCAAAGAAGTGGAACAAGAGCTGAAAAAAATTGAGAACGAACGCAAAGCGGCCACTGAAAAGGTCATTTTGACGGATTCATTCGATACAAACAATGATTTTGAGCCAATTGTTGAAACATTCTCCGAAGATGATGCCATTGTCATCAAGCCCAAACAAATGACTGATGTGCGTCCAGCCGAAGCACAAGAAAGTGATTATGTTATCGAAGACAATACGGTTAAAAATGGAAAACTGGCCACTGTTGACATTGACAATGATAAACAAAAGACAGCTATAACCACCACTACCGTCGGTGTGGCCAAGCACAACGAACCGATCATTTATACATCGAACGAATTCGACAATAGCAATATAAATAATAATAAAGGCTTCGATGATGTTACGATAAGTCTCGATACAGTAAAGGTAAGACTCCGTAGTACTCCTCCATCCTCCACAAAAGCACCACAAACACACATCAAATTTCTTTTCATTTGCGATTTCAACAGCAAACAACACAATTTCCTTATCATTATTTCTTTCGTTTCAAAATTTTTGTTCGTAATTCAGCACCAAAATTATCGTTCCTTTCTTTCGTCACACCAAATTTATACCAACTCATATGTATAATTGCGCCTTTTTTCTGAAGGGGTTCATTTTTTTTTTCGCACAAAATATTTCGGATAACACGGTTTTGCATGCCTTTTTGGGTTTTTTTTTCCGTCTTTGGTTGTTGTTTCGTTTGGGTTTTATAACAAAAATGGGTTTTCTTTACATACTACTAACCGAAGAAATGGTGAATGATTCTAATCATTGTGTTTACGTTCAAGTTCATACATTTTTATCATAATAATTATATTTTGTTTTTTTCAAAATGTCAACATTGTATTCATGTTACTAACCGAATACTTTCCATGTTTCCATTTTGTATTTTCCATCGCTCGCTCGCGCGCGCTGCTCAAACTGTACACAAACCGCAATGAAAATACAACAAAAACAAAAATCTTTTCACCATACCACAATTACATATGAAATCATACACACATACACATATACACATACAAAAACAAACAAAATATGCACACATACATGAATAAATTCACTAACTTATGTGGAATGTGCACAATGTCTAACCATCAATAGTCATCATTGGATGTAACACAGCCAACATTGCCATCGTCATCATCGTCATCATTATCTTCATCATCAACTGCTACATTCATAACCACCAAAATCATCTCACAAGAAACACCTTACATTTCGACGACATCAAAACTAAATGCCGACACAACCGAATCACAATCAACAACATTTTCGACAACCGTCGGCCAAGTGTTGGTCAACTCGCCCGTTTCGGTTACAAACAAAATTGAATCGGTCGCCGTCACCAATGTGCCGAGCTCTAGTTCGGAATCGATCACAACTGAAACATCACTTCGCACTAGTGAAGTGACTGCACCCAAAGTAACTTTGCCAGCAAAGGTGATAACAACAATCTGTCTCTCTTTCTCTTCTTCACTCTTTTACACATACTTTATTTCACAATTTCAAACTTTTCTTTTTGCATAGATTTTTGTTCAAGTTCACTTGAGTTAAACTTTAAGTTGGGGTTGATTTATTTTACGACAGATTTTTTGTTTTTTTTTTGCAATTTCTTTAAATTTTCGATTTATACAGATATAGATAAGATTTGTATTCCTTTTGTACACACTGTGAATTTTTTGTAAATAATAACGATTAATTTTGAAGCAAAACTGATGTATGCATGACACAATAGCATAAAACATGATTCTAATTTGTATTCATCTTCTTCCTTTCGGACAATCCGTAATATTTTAGAGCAATGTAGCTGTGGTGACATCAAGCACACAACCAAGCAATGCTGTCGAGGATACATTCGAAACCACTGACAGTGGCCAGTATGATGAGTCAGAATACGATGACGACGATTACGATGATGATGGTTCAAAAATCAGTGTTGCAACACCGACCACACAAAAGGCAACCACACCGGTAAGAGTAGTCTCGTTTTTCCATTCAATGTTGTGGTTTACTGTGCCACACAGGCACAGCGGTGCCTGCTGCTTTAAATGATATAACTAACCTATGAATGATTTGCTCTTTTTATTTCATCATCTTGGTCTCTATCTTTATATCTCATCGACATCCATGCAAAATTTTCGGTTCAGATAACAACAATTCCAATCGCATCTCAGGAAACAACAATACCCGAACGAACGACTGTTCCGATTGTAACAACTTCGTCCACAGCACTGCCTACAACGACCGTTCAACCGACTACAACGACCGAAGCATACGTTGAACCCGAAAATATTAACAATGCACCAGTGATAAAAGCACGATTAATGAAACTTCCCGTCACCGCTGGAAAGACGTTCAATCAAATTGTGCCATTGGACACATTCTATGATGCAGAAGATGGTACCAATTTGAAACTTGAACTATTGGACAAACACGAGAAACCATTGGAGGCAAAATCATGGATTCAATTCAATCCAGATACAAGAAGCATTTATGGATTGTAAGTAGGAGTAAAAACTTTTTGTTTTCGACTGAAAAACCAGAATGGTCAACCAGAATGTGTTTATAATTGGGTTTTTGTGTTTGCATTTTTCTTCTTCAATTTTTTTTTGCAGGCCCCTTGAAGATGCCGTATCGAAGTGGCAATTCAAATTGCGAGCCACAGACAATGCAAATGAGAGTGTGGTCGAATCACTGGATATTACGGTGCAACAGCATAAAGCATATCGAAGCGTGAACCACGAAATCATTATCGCTGTGAATTTGTTGACTGAATTTGCCAGCAATGTTGATTGGGAAATGCATTTGATTAAGGGAATTGTGGATACTTTGGGCGATACGTCTACGTCTAGTGTGCTTGTTCGTGATATTCGATATGGCATTCAGGATTCAAATGCGGCCACATTCATTTATACAAACGAATCATTGCCAAAGGATGTGTGCCCGGAAATGCAACTAAATGAAATTACCGCCAAATTGACACCGACTACACTGAGCAACGCCGTATCACCGCAAATGTCCATCAAATCGATTGAGGGCAAAACAATTGGAACATGTTCGAAACCAGAAACCGTTAAACCAACCGCTCCAAAACCAACGCCACACATGATGAAAAACTATCCACCAATTGCACGAAACCAAGTCGATCGAGTCAATGCAACCATCAACCAATTGCTTGTATTCAAAGTACCATCGGTAAGTGTTCATCATGTCACACACACACACTTTAACTGGTTCAATATTCCAAATCAAAATTTTATATTGCAATGAAATTCTCATGTCATTTCCCAATCACACTATTCAGGATACATTCTACGATCCAGAAGACGGAACTGATTTGGAATTGAACTTGCTCACATATGAACGCAGCAAATTGGATCCCAAATATTGGCTGCAATTCGATTCGAAAAATCAAGAATTTTATGGTGTACCGAAATTTGGCGATGCTGGCCAACGTGAATACGTGTTGGTAGCCGAAGATAAGGAAGGTTTACAGGCAAGCGATGCCCTTGTTGTTGTTGTCAGCCAACCACCACACCGGGAATACAGCACGGCATTCGAATTTACATTGAATATGCCGTACGAAGATTTCAACAATTCACTCTCACAACGTCGTTTCATCGAGCGCATTGCACAGATTTACAACGATCCAACCACCTCGAACATTCAAATCCGTTCCATTCGCAAAATTCATCAAACCGGCTCAACATACGTAACATTCTTCAATACCACACTGCATCGTCCACACAACGTGTGTCCAACTGAAGAAATTGATACGTTGAAGAATATTTTGTTGCACAAAGACGGTTCGATTCGTTCACGTGTCAAAGATATCATCGGAAATGAATTTGATCTCGTTAAAATTCATTTGGCACCGACCGGCCCCTGTTTACCAACCGATCAGAATAAAGTCCTTACCGCGAACATACCAATCAAACCCGATGACAGCGATCCACTCAATTTCAAAGACGATCATCTTCTTACATTCATTCTTCCAGCAGTCATCATATTGGCCATGCTCTTCCTGACTTGTATCATTGCCTGCGTTTTGCATCGCCGTCGAATGACTGGTAAAATGGAGCTTGGTAAGTATGGTAATATCAGCTTTCCATACTAACACAGTTCGCTTTTTACTTGCCAATTGATCCGTGCGGATGGAGAATTTTAATTGTTGCCATCTTTTTCTGCAGCTGGCGATGAGGAGGAACGCAGAGCGTTCCGTTCAAAGGGTATTCCAGTTATCTTCCAAGATGAATTAGACGAAAAACCAGAGATCGGAAACAAATCACCAATCATTCTGAAGGATGAGAAACCACCATTGCTACCACCATCATACAACAGCACAAACCCAGACGGTGAGTCAGCATTTTATCATTGGAATTCAATACATTTTCAATTGAATTGAAAGAAACCAATGATTCTTTTTGACGATAACATTTTAATCGTTTGTCTGTCTCGTTTTGTTTTTTTTTTTCATCGATTTTCAATCAGATCATGAGGATTTAGAAGACTATATACCGCCACCAGCCGTTGCAATGAGCGGACGAGAATCGCGTGGAAAATCACCAGTGACGCCATCATACCGAAAACCGCCACCTTATGTCTCGCCTTAAACCAAACGTCATTCTACATTTAATACTCACACAGGACTAACTTTTATAAGATAATAATTTAGGGTTATCAGTTTTTCGGACGAAGCGAGCCAAATAACAAAACACAACCAACTAAAAATTTGACCACATTTACATAGAAACTCACATAATTTTGTTCGTTTTATTCTTTTTTCTGTTGTATCGTAAGATATATCAAAGCAAGAAAAAAAAAACGAAATGACGAGCAGCTAAATTGAAAAGAAAAACTCTTAAGCTAATCAGAACTGACGTAATTTAGTGCTTATGTGTCACCAAGAGCGAAGCGAGAAGAACTTTGTTCTGCCAGTGATGGCCAGTGTTATGCAATTTGTATATCGAGGTTGAAGATTTGTATTTTTTTTTAATTTGTCTCGTCGTCGTAATGAATTCACCAAATTCAACGTCTCTCATAAAATAACGAAGGAAGAACATAGTAGCATATAGATATATATAGTCTTTTCACTTTTGAGACCATGTGAACCATCGAATTTTATAGTATCTAAAACAAATACACACACACACAATAAAAATCATAATGGATTTAGATTATAACTGAAGGGAAAAATAATGATCATTTGAACACGATTTCAAGTAATTTGTTCTTTCCTTTCGATCGGCGAAAAAACTTCCGATTCATCATTTTGAATTTTTTACAATAATAAATTATACGTCTTTGTGTGTTTTAATTTCATTTTTCAAAGATTATTCTAAACATGAGAAGAATAAGAATAGAAAAACAATCATACAAATTGATTAAAAATCGCTTTCTAAGAGAAAACTATCAAAATTGATTTAAATAAAAATGAAAATTTAGAAATCACAAATATTTAAAAATTGAGACAAAAAAAAATAGGAAAAATCAAATACTATCTCTGAATTGGTAAATAAATCAAAAATGTTAAATAAATTGAGAAAAAAACACATCCATGTGCTTATGTTTGTAATTGGCAAATAGTATTTTATTTGCTTTAATAGCAGAAAACAAAATTAGGAATAACAAAGGATTAATAAAATAATTGATGAATAAAAAGGAAATTGCATGCATCCATTTTAAAATGCGCATATGTAACTGTATACCAATCAAATTTTGAATACAAAAATGTAAAATGAAACGAAAAAGAAAACAGATTATATATCCAAGTCTCTTTCAGTTCTTTGTTTTTTCTTTCTCTTTTGAACGAGGAGCTTAAGATAAACCATTATTATTTCGAACGTTTATCCCAAATTTCTTCGGTTTCTAACTTCTTATAGTTTTATAATAATATGTCATAATATCCAGAATTCACTGCCTCGGGTCAACTGTTTTATAAGCATTTATTCGAATGAAAACAAAAGTAAACATATTATGAGTAATAAAAAACTTAAACGAAATTGATAGATCTAAACAAATGGGATTAAAAACTAATTAATCAAATTAAGTGAGAAATACATTTTGAACGAATGAAAGTAGAAGAAGGAGAACAAATAAAATGACCAAGTACCATACAAAAATGCTGAGAGTTGAAACTGATACATTTTTTTTTCGTGTGTACGTGTGGATTTTTGAATGTCAATCATAAAATTATGGAATTTGTTAAATGTTTGGGCGAGTTTTTCAGCACTGGTCAGCGATTTGAAGAAAATAAAACAACTCCAGAATAAAAAAAAAACAAAAACTAATGACAATGAAATATTTTAGGTGTTAAGTATTTGTAGCGGATAAAATCCCCGTTAATCGTAGAAGTCTTGTAACGTTTTTTGTGTGTGTGAATTCGTAAGCAATTCGAACAATAATCCAAATTTAAATGATATAGTGAATAACAACCATTTTTTGCCAAAAAGATAAACGAGATTTAATGACGATGACCAACAACAAATAATAACAATCATTTTTTTTATATAAAAAACCAAACTGAGTTTCACATTCAAATTCTGGTTTGTTTATTCCAATTTAAACGAAACACAAATTGAAGAGCGAATGTTGTGGAAAAAAAAGTACAAACGAAAAACCCAATTCACTTCATAATCATTCAAACGATGATATTTTAGAACTGCAATCTATTGCAAAATAGATCGATCATTCAACTATTTTTTTAAATGTCGTGCTTCACTCAATCACATTGCGGGTGCTATCTCGTTAGAAAAATGAAAACGAAAACAATCTTTTTCTCTTCTTTCTCACTCGGAGCAAAGCCCGAATAAAAATGTATTTTGGAAATGATATAAATGTATATTTTTTCGATTGCATATTTTCCAATCAGCAAAATCAACAACTCAAGAGGAACGAAAGACATTTTTTTTTAGATAAACGAATAAATATTTCATTGATTTTGCAGTCTATTAAATAGATAAATTTTGAATTGATTGAGCCAAATCGATCGTCTCAAATGAATCTTAATTGAGAGGTGACTCTGAACGCAGAGTTCGGTAATTACACACATAAGTCTACTCGAATAGATCCTAACTCAAGGAAATCCACACACACACACACACACACACACAGAAAAACTCACACACCAACCAATCCACACTATAACTCTCGAATTGTCGTTTGCAAATGAATATCGATGCACAAATTTATGTACATTAGCTCTGGCAACTAGCATTTTTCACACTTAATCATCCTCTGGATTTCCTCCTGTCTTCATTCTAAATATTGAGTAATTTGATCCGGGTTTCGGGCTGTGGTGTCAATGCAACTACTTCACAATGACACCACACACCTCGACCACATTACTATTCTGATTTCGAACGATACTCTCGACTCATTTTATATCCCATTTTTGTTTAGTTTTGATTTGCACATTAGACTGTAAGGTTGTGCGCAATGCGTAAACATATTTCATTTACTGAATGCAAAATATGAGAACAATACATAAATGTTTAAGCATTTAAGCTCTCACATGAGCTCGTGCTCCACACAATTACTAATAGAATAAACTCAAACAGACAGTTTGAGAACAAGAAACAAATAAGCAACAACAAAAATTAAACATGGACATTTTTTTTAAATCAAAATGAATTTATGTTTGCGACTTTATTTAATTAAACAATAAAATTATATGAAATCAACTAAACAAAAAAAAACAACAACGCGAAAAGGGAATACGTGTAGAATTTAATGAAAATAAACCAATAATTATGACATTTCCTATAATATTTAAGGAAAATAAACATAAGGTTACCATTAAAATTGTTTCATTGTGTTTTATTTACTGTGTTCACGCGTTTTTTCGGGATCTAAATCGAAAAAATTGGAATCAAATGCATCGGTCCCTGTTTGCTTCTCTTTATTTCTCTCCTTTGAACATCTTCTTTAAATTGCTTCTCTTTAAAAAAAAATCTGTCCATATATTATTGCATAATAGAAACATGATGTATTTTGAATCTTTCAAAGAGAAAAAAGTCAGATTTTAGCAAAGTTTCAATAGAAACGCTTTTTTTTTCAAAAAAATCTTAAAAATATCGTTTTTATCTCAGAAGAAGGTTGAATTGCGACGAAATTTCTCGAATTCTCTAACGGTCTTCTCTCATATTCAGAGTCGTATACATACCAATACATACCGATACACATATACAACGCACCGCTGACACGCACACATCGGCACAACGCGAAGAAGTGTCAAATATCGTTTAATTGTCTATCACAGTGTTGTTTACCGACCATGTGCATTGACTGTCATGCTATTTGAAACACATTTCGGTTTGCTAACAATTCAGTTTGAGCCCAGATATTTCATTGGAAATGATTATTTTATCGTGGATTCAAGCCCAATTTTAAACATCAATTTGTTATTTTATTCGAAGGTAAGTAGTTCACTTCTAGTGAAATAGTTTGATGTGTCACACGAACAAATCCAACGTGACTATCATTTATACCGACGGACTTTCAATAAACAAATGTATCTTTTCAGTGGAAATATGGCAAAGAATCAGTTTAAGAAGCCGAATCAGCCGACGGACCATAAAAAAGTTGATTTGAAGAAGAAAGACAAATTCGCCACAAAATTGAAGAGCAAATTAAAATCGGCGATATTCAATGAACAGAATAAGGCGACCGAAAGTTTGATAACGGAAGCCAAAACACAGAGATCGCATGCAAAATTCAATATCCCAAGTGTACCATCGACAAGTGGATTTAAGCCGAAGGCTGACCAAAATGTGCCTATTAAGCCAAATAAAATAGAAAAGAAGTCAAAACCATTCAATAAAACTGCTGAAAATGTTAAAGAAAATGGCATACAGAACGGTGGCCAGAAAAAATTCAGTGGAAATAGTAAAACCAATCAGAAATTAAAGAATGATCAACCGACATCCAACGAAATAAACAAAAATTCATCGGATAAGGTGGTGAACGAGGCCAAGAAAACGGAACCATTGCCAGACAAAGTAAAGCAGAAGAAAAAGAAGCAAAAAAAGAAGAAGAAACAGAACTTGACAGAAGGTACTTCAACAGTTCAAGTCACATCGAAATCATGTGATGGTAAAGACATTACGGGTAAAACCAAACGAAAGGGTGACGATGCTAAAGTAACTAACAAATACTCTGGAAAGAAGCGATTCAAAACAGTCGCTGGTTTTGTGGAAACAAATGCCAACGATGAAGAAGAAACGAAATTAGTTGAAGAAAAGTTGAAACAAAAGAAGGAAAAGAAAGAGAAGAAGAAATTAAATCAGCAGCAGGAAAATGTAAATGCACCAAAAATTAAAGTACACAATGTTGAGGATAGCAATGTCAATGGATCGGGTAGCAATTCAGACAGCGAAGCGGACAGTTATATTGACAAATTCTTTGGTGGTGGCGATAATTTCGATGAGAATCACATTTATTCGCTGGATGAAATCGAGGCCGATCGTCAGAATGGTTTTTTATCAAAGGCTTCTGGGGAAGTAACTGAGTCAGACGAAACCGCTTCCTCAGAAGATACGACACCGATCAACAAGAAAAACAAGAAAAATAAGAAGAAGCAAAAGAAGCAGTCGAACGAGACAGCAAAGCTGGAGAATAGTTCGCCAAAGAATAAATTGGTTAGTTACACGCAAGATGAAGATGAAGATGAAGGAGAATACGATTTTGATGATTATATGTGGCCAGAAGAGGATGAGGAAGATGGGTACACTGAAAGTGACTATGATGACAATGACATGATGTACGGATCGGATTCCGAAATTTCATTGGGCTCTGAAGCCATTGAAGTGTCATCGGATGATTCATACGAGTGCGAGTCCACTGACATTGAATCGATGGATGAATACGAAGATGATAGTACTTATGACGGCTACGAAGAGCACAATTCAGATTCATACAGTGATTGTGGTGAACATTCAAGCGCCAGCAGTGGCGATACATATGATGACTTTATGCACCGTCGACGATATGATGATGACCATAGTTCAAGTGACGATCACGAGTACACGAGTGAGTTTCAGTTTCAGTTCAAGTTCATTTTTCTAACAAAAAGAACCTTTTTATTCAGTAAATAATCTTACCTTCAACAAGTGACAATCTCTCTCTTTAAAACTCCATATTTTGTTCTAAAGTTCAATGTTTCCTTACAAAAAAAGTCGTCATATTTTCAATCAATTCTCTTCAAAAATCCATTTTGCCCATTTGCTCTCTCTTTCTTCAAAAATAACAAGAATCATTCAGTTTATGTTTTTAACACTTTATTTGATAAATTTTTAAATTTCGAACTACATTGAAATTGATTGCGCTGGTATGCACTTCAATCGAATAGAAATCAATTAGGATTTTATTGTTGTTGTTGTTGTTTGCTTCTTTGTTTTGTTGTTGTTGTTGTTTATGATAATTCCATGCGGTGTTTTGCATTGTGACCGAAAAACGCATTACCTAACATGACTTGATTAAGACTCTAGTGGTGTTCTTCGTCCTTTTCATTTGGATCAACGTAGTCGGGTTGAATTTCTGGGATGTGTGGCCAGTATGTTGGTCGATTGATTGGATCCAATGCCAAATCTGGATGAGCATCACGGAAGTCTTCCAATGTCATCTGTCCGTATGGCAACAAACCCTTGATACGTTCCACTTCGGCTTTATTCTTGGCAATACGTTCTTCTGATTCCTTTTTGAACGCAGCAATTTCTTGTGTCACCTGCGAACGCAACTTGTCAACCTCCGATGACAAAGTGTCAGCTGGGTATGGAACTTTCAACGATTCATAAGCCTTTTGGAATGAATCAACCAATGCAGCATTTGGGATTTTATTTTTGTATGCGGCCCAATCGATTTTCGGTGATTGCTCTGGGTTGGCGAGCACAGCACGAAGATATTTGTCACTGCGTGACTTGAATGCCATGAAATTGGTCTTCTGAGCTACTGGTACACGCTCAGAAAGTGCGGCCCAATTAACGCTCGATTGAGAAATACGTTTTGCTGCCATCGTTTTCGATTTCCTATCGCAACAATCAAAAATGAAAATTCCAAAATTTTATTACTTACGTAATACACAGAATAGAGAGAAATTGTTGTGTGAAATAAATGTTCACAGCAACTTACTTACACCTCGCAGTCAATACGACAGATAGACTTTTTTATTCTAGAGGGTTAGGTTATGTAATCGATTTTTCTTCTTTTGTCGCTGTCAACACACAGAGATAAAGTGTCACACGACGTCGCCATCTTGGAAAAAAAACATACCACCAACCAAAAATACACACCGGTTTCAGTTCGTACAATCTGTACTATCGATAATATTTGGATGTTTTTCTGTTACATTCATTGAATTGGATTTTGATTAATTTCATAATTTTACGAAATATTTTTTATTCGTTTTTTATTTTCGATATTTCAGATAGCGCTTATGATGACATCCGTATTGCTCAAGGAACGGCTTCAACTCATAAAATTACCGATAAACGTATAAAATTATTCGAAAATGACACCGAATCGCGTATTATTGAAGTGCCAAAAAGTGATTCAGACGATGATAGCTGTGTGGAGTTGGTCCCAATGAGTGTGAACAAATCCAAATTCCTGCGAATGGAGCGTGAGAAAATGGTTATCAAAGAAATACAACAAAAGGAAAAACTATTGACTGAAGAGCAAAAACGGTTGGCATATGAGAAAAGTGTTGAAGACTATTACAATATGGATAATTTGAATAGGAGTATGTCGTCATCGGAGGATAATAACACTCAAAATGATTCGGTGACATTTTTGAAATGTTCGAAGAAATCCAATCATTCATCATTGGATTGGCTGGACGACAATGGGCAACCATCGAATGAAGAAGAACTTGACATCATTTACCCAAAAGCCAGTTCAAAGAAAGTGGTCGTTGTGTCTATTCCAGATCCCAATGAAGATAAATCAAAGCCTAAGATAAATCAGACTAGGCCAAATGTAGTTCAATCAAACAAAATGGAGGTCGAAATGAATCAGAGCTTTAACGCCTCAGTAAGTTCTAACGAGAATGGTGTGCTACAAAGTGACACAGAGGAAGAGATACAGGAAGATGAAGAAACTTCTCCTGAACCAATGGAAATTGCCGATGCAAGAGATACCGAGCCCAAATTCTTTAACTCAGTAAATTCGCGACATGTTCTTCTGCTATTGCGAAAAACACTGCATTTCCATGGAAGTTTGCATGTGAAGCTGATTGCCGGCAAAGCAACTGCTTCTGGCTACGAGCTCCAGCCCAACAAAACGGTTACAGTACATTCACCGCGTGGTCATGGTTTGATTTGCCTGATTCCAACATCAAATACAGCCGCCGCTCAAACAAATTTGAAAGCACTCGACCATTTGAAAGATGATTTTTACTTGCAAGACCTCAACTACTTGAAAGAAGTATTTGACTGTGGCAACGATGCAATTCTTTTGTTGGAACGTGATCAAACCAACAAAGGTGTGAATATGATCGAACGATACATGCGCGAAACTGTATTCCCGAACATCAACGCATTTAACAACGAAAGCCCATTCTATAGCAGCGAATTTGTGTTGCGTTGCAAATTTTTAAATGAACCAGCCAACGGATTGGTATTGAACGAAGAATGGTTAACATTAAGTTTGAGAGACGATTCGAAGCTTATAACAATTGGTGGCAAAGGTGTGGGAAAATCAACATTCGTTCGACACTTGATCAATTCCAATTTTGATAAATTCAAAAAATTCTTGTTCATCGACTTGGATATCGGGCAACCAGAGCTGTTTGTGCCACAAACATTGAGCGCAACGGTTGTCACTGAACCAATTCTCGGGCCCGGCTACTTGCAAAATGTTAAACCAGCCAAAGCAGTTTTATTCGGTGATATCAACATTCTGCCCGATCCCATTAAATACTGGCGCTGTGTGGCCGAAATTCACAAATTTTGTTCGTCAAACGAAGAATTTGCGAAAATTCCTTGGGTCATCAACACAATGGGCTACAGTCGTGGTTTTGGCAGTGAACTGATAGCGTGCATTTTGAAAATATTCAAACCGACCGATTTGGTTCAGATCCAAAGTCGATTAGCCATGGAGAATTTTGATCAAATCATGAAGACTGCTGTAGTTAATGGCTTTAAATTTAATGTTTTCAAAAGTGAAATGAAGCAAATCAAGGATAGCTGCAAGTACACAACACACGTGTTCAATGCAGCCCGAGGCAAAGGCAATCACAAGCAGGTGGACATGAATGCAAAAGACATTCGATACACTATGATTCTGGCCAAATTGGGCAACTGCCTGAAATTCAACTCCGATTGGCTCACCAGCGTTAAACCATTCGAGTAAGATTCACTTTTTGCTAACTGATTTAAATACTCTTTAAATTTTATTGAAATTTACGGAATATTTTTGGTTAATCATTTCAGGGCGTCGCTCAACGATTTAAGTGTTCTCGTGACAAGCGGCGAAGAGATCAATCCTTCGGATTATTTGGATTTGTTGAACGGTAATCTAGTCTATTTGTGTGAGAAACGTGCGGACAATGAAAATGACATCGTTGATTGCCATGGAATAGGTAAATTTAATTTGATACACTGTTTAATGAAATTCATTCTGAAATGTTTAATTGAATGTTCGCAGGTATTGTTCGAAGTGTTGATGCAACAACAAATAAATTGTATCTCCTATCAATGATCCCATTGTCTGAATTGGTTAGCGTAAATGTGCTTGCAATCGGTGCCATTCCATTGCCATCAGCGGTATTTCTGAATCAACACAGTCAAATTCGTGGTGCCGTACCGTATGTTTACAACTCCGATAAGTTCGTTGGATCCAAGCAAGTGGCTCATCATATTTTCCGTGCTGAAAGCAATCGCAACAATAAACCCATCAAACTTATGGAAGAATGAGAAGAATATTAATTGTATCTTGACCATCAGTTCCTTTTTTTTTGGACATTATTGCATTTTTTGGAAGAAAATTAAATAAAATAAACCACGATTCATATCAATTTTCAAAGCGATCGTTTCAATTCCCAAATTGTGAATCATCCAAAATGTGTGCGATAAGAAGTGAATAGAATTTGCAATACCGACTTTTTTTCTGGTTCCTTTGGCTAAGGTGTCGCTACCAACGTTAAGACGTAGTTGAACTACAACAGTCGTAGAGGCATTCCGTTTTTGATATTGCAATGTTGGCTGCCGTCCAAAAAGACATTTACGATTGCACTATTCCGGCATTGCAAAAATACGACGAACACCTAAATCAAGTTCAATGTATTTGTGTTTGTCATGAGTGTTGACTGTGAATCTCTGTGTCCAATTAATTAAGTCATCAATTTTTCTAAGAAAACAAAACACATTTCGTTCGTTTTTGTGTGTTTATTTTGCATTTAAAACTTTTCGAAATTTTTAGTTGCATTAAGTTTTCCATTCGAAAAACAAACTCAGCTATAAGTATTGTGTAGTGCGATTTTAACGAGAACAAAAAAAAGCGACATCGAAAGAAAGAAGGAATTCATACACCGAATACACGAAAAAAAAAGAAAGAATCGACGGCAAAGTAAATTTTTTTTTTGAACGGCAAATTTTTTTATTATTTTAATTTCATACATTTTTTCTATCTCTGTTTATCTCATAAAATAATAAGAAAAACAAAACGTATGCGTTTCGAACATCGTCTGCGAATTAAAATCAAATAAATCGAAAACGAAATACAGCAAGGTATTCGATAAGCATACTATATTTGTGAGTTTTCGAACAAACAAACAAACAAACAACAACAAAAAAACGAGATAAAAAAAAATCAAGTAATTTTATTATTGCATGTGGTGAAGGCTTTCTTGCAAGTAATGTGGTGTTTTTCATGCGACTTTGCTTCAACTAATACAGGTATATTTAGGATTCGCTTAAATAAAAAAAACCAAAATAAATACAAAACAAACTGTTTATTTGCGAGACATTTGATCATGCATTCGATGATGATTCATCGTTCGTCTCCTGTAATCGCCTTATTTTGTGTGTGTTTTTCAAAAATGTGATTTTGATCGTTGGCCATAGAAATAGACTAACGTTAGTCATTTGTGTGTGAATCAAACACGATACATACATCCTTATCACAGCATGAATGCCTCAGGCATTCAGGTGATAGGAACCCAATGGAATTGTTTTCTTTTTCTTTGCATTCGAAGAAAAGCGGTTTCTTGGTGCAGTCAATTCAAATATGCAAATGAACTGATGATCATTTTGTGGCCACTTTCAAAACACATTCGAATTCATTGAACAAGTTTGTTTTTGTTTAGTATTTAAAAGAGTTTACAGTTTATCGTGTCGCTGCTTAAATATTTTCCGCTGTTTCTAACTATTCGCTTGAAATAACAAATGGTGCTGTGGTCAATACCTTTTCGTACTCGTCCATCTGGCTGATGCATTTCTTTTCCTACGATTTTAAAACTTTAGATTAGAAATCGTGATTCTAACCGAGTGGTTCAAATTATATAACCCAAAAAAAAACTAGAGAGATATTAACAATTTTCTATGTAGTTATCAATTAATTGATTCGATCGCATTAAAAAAATATTTAAAAGCGGTGAACAACGTGAATAAAATTCGCAAGAGAACGACGACAATGATGACAACGGCAATCAATCAGAATCAATGTGTGTAGCGCATGAATTTACAGATTGTTGCAATGTTTTTCCGAACCGATCATTTCGATAGATTGCTAGAAATAGACTTTGACGTTCATATCTCTCACTCTTTCTTGTTAGTATTTAAAGCAACCGAATAGTGAGTTGTTTACATCGATGGTAAGAAAACGGAACGGTAAAAATCAGGATATTCAACAGTTTAAAAACAATAAAAAGAAAATCTTCATCTCTCTTTGATTCGGTTAATTTCGGTGTAGTATTTTGACAGTTGCTTCACCTGTCAGTCAGTCAAATCGGTATTTGCCTATGTGTGTGTATTTGACTTTTTTGAACGTAAAATATTTCACAGACATTCGCGCCGAAAGCGTAACGTTTATGAATCGGGTTTTTTTTTCATCACTCTCTCTCTGTCCGTACGTAGTCAAAAGCTGTCAAACGTAGGGTTAGCCATATCATACTTGAACATTCGAATTTCAGTTTAACGTTACGATTGAACATCGGTTTGATTTTATTTGGTATATTAAAAGATGCTGGTTCTTTTTTTATTCGTTGAAATTATTTGTACAAAAACCAATTTTAAGATTAACTTGCGTCAAATCATGTAGTCAATGTGAATATAAAATTGGTATTTTTATCGGGTAATATTGTCGGTCGGTTGAGTGAGATAGTTGGTACAAGCGATTATCGAACCCTGTGTCAGATTCTTTTGGTTGGATTGGAAAAAGCCGTACGTTTCCAAAATGGCGACAAGGCGTTGTTCTTACACAAATACACACTGAATCACACAGAGTGCGAGAGGGCGCACAAGTAGCAGTTTTTTTTTTATTAAAATTTTTTTTAGTAGCAGCAGTGAAAATATCAAAATCACGAAACAATAATTAATTAAAAAGTGTACAAATTAAGTTTCAACCAGAATTCCGTACATTTAATTTAGCAAAAACGAAACAAAAACCGACCGTCTTTTGTGTAAACTCGTAACATTTAGTTCCAAGACAACTTTATATTATTCTGCATAATAAAATAAAAACCTCCATTATAAAAAAAAGGTATCTAAGAAAGAATTTTTGTGTGATTGTGTGATAAATGATACACTTTGAGCTATGGAGAAAAGAGAGAAAAAGAAGAGAGAGAAAAAATGTGATACGAAGTTGCAGACTTCTTACGAATTCTTGTGACGAGTTTGTTGTTATAAAACTTACATTCATTTATTACGAGAGCTCAGGCATTCGATAAATAGTATATTTTCTTCCCTTTTGGTATGCCTTGAGGTGACGAAGCGATTGATGCAAGAAGAAAAAAAAAGTATAAATCTACGAGAAAAAAAGGTATCCAAAAGACACAAAAATTGAGAGTTTCTCTAGCCGAACGGCCAAGGAACCCCGAAGAGAAGGAAAAAAACCTCACATTAGCAAAGCAATAAAAAAAAGTGTAGACGATCAGGAATGTGTGAAGCTGAATCAACTAGTTGACATCGCATTTCGTTTGTCCAAACCCAAAATCCACATAGTTGAATCAATTTCTGCATTTATATTTACGAATCGGAAGCGAAATAAAGCCTTTTTTTGTGTTATCGGTAGAGAAATTGTAGCGAATTAATCATTTTTTTTTTCTTTCGAAAATTTCTCTCATTCTCTCTATTGCTCTTGGAGAAAATTAACCACATAGAAAATTCATCTGTTGCATACATTTGATGTATGCGTTCATTTTTCATTTTTTTGAAGTGTTGAATCAATTAAGCAACTGAAAAAATTGAAACAGAAAAAAATACGTTCGATCGATGGTCGATGGTGTTAATAATTTATCATGGATAAAAAATAATTGAAAGAAACCGAAAAAAAAAACAGCAACCAAGAATTGCATCCAGCGAAAAAGCATTTTTTTTTATTGTTTTGTTTGTTATTTTTCTTCATTTTGAATTTTTAGAACCAATGGCGGCCATCCGCAAAAAATTAGTTATCGTGGGAGACGGTGCCTGTGGTAAAACTTGCCTATTAATCGTGTTTAGCAAAGATCAGTTTCCAGAAGTGTATGTACCAACAGTATTTGAGAATTATGTGGCTGATATCGAAGTCGATGGCAAGACGGTAAGTCGCATTAATTGCTTTTCATACGTATAGATTCTCTTCGCTTTTTTTTGTTGTCGTTTCATTCGTTCTTCCATTCAATTGAGTTGAGTGAGTGCAGCGGTATTTGTAGATTTGCCAACATTCCAATCTTGTTTGCATGCGTGAGCTTATACATTCGGATTTGCGTTTCCTTTTCAAACTCATTGCAAGGAGCAAAAAAAAATGAGACGAAAATGTCATTCAGAAAAGAATAGGAAAAGGCGTGAATTACTTTTTTCCTTCTTCTTCTTCTATTTTTCTGCTATATCGCATTGTGCGATTGTGTGTTTGTATGTGATCCAATTATTCCTTAATGCCGAATGACAAGGAGAAATTGAAGTCTCAGCAACGAATTAAGTAAAAGAAATTGAGTGTGAGGGAGAGAGAGAGAGAGAAAAACAAAACAGTCAACAAAATCGACGATATTCCAAGTAAGCAGAGAGTCATTGATGAAATCATCAGTCATTTGTTGACGTTATCGTACTTTTTTTTCATTTCGGTTATGACACCAACGAAATAAGAAGTGTTTTTTTTAAATAATCAAGTCAGTACATGGCCATACGAGTAAATACAGACATGAACTTATCATATATTTCATACGATATTTCAGTAGCAGAGCTTCCATTACGGCCATTGGCGCTGGCTGTATTGTTGTTGTTGTCGTCGTCGTCGTCGCTGAACACATATGTATGTTCTGTCGGCATGTATATACATATGCGTTTCAGTTTATTTTAAAAGAGCAAATCGTATAGAAAATTATGATAGAGAAAAAAAGAGCGTATAAGAACCTACATTACAGCACACAGAGTCGGTCCAATGCCTTGATATTCCTTTTATACATGGAATAGAGAAAAAGAGAGAGAGAGAGAGAGAGAGAGAGAGGTGAAAAGAATCAAGTGTCGCACGTTAGACTATTATAGTGTGGCGAATTTTTCCGAGAAATTGTCATACGACAGCAAACATTTTTAATTGTGATCTCAAAACTGTAGGATTTTTTTAAAGGAACTTTACACCCTAAAGTTGTTTTGACGCTTAATCAGTGTTTGCATGGCCGTCGTTGTAGCCACTGCTGCCGCGCCGTCAATGTTTCTGTTACTCCTTGGCCGAACGCAGTCTCGGGCCTTTTCTTCTTTCAGTACGATGTAAGCGTGTGCAAATTACTAAATTAATATTTATTGATTATAATTATTGCAGATTAAACGCCAATCCAACGTGTAATTCACTCTTATTTACGCACTCAATCAATTATTATTGTCAATTTACTAACATGTGCACGCACACATTCAATAACCGGTCAGGCACGCGCGTTATGCGGCCGCTATGATCATTATTATTGTTATTTTGTGGCGAGAGAGAGAGAGTGCGTGTGCATTGAAATGCAGTGAAGAAAGACGGTGGAGAGCATGAAAAGTAACCGAGAGCTGTTGATTCATTTGACATTGTAATGAACAACAATGATTTTCGGTATGTCTTTTGCGCATGGACGGATCGGCATCGAATCGCGTGAGCCTGTATGAGCCAATGCTCATGCGATGTTATCTTTTCATTAATCCCCACAAAAGTGAATTCTCTCTCTCTCTCTCTCTCTCTCTCTCTTGGTGTGTCTATGTGGATGTGTGTTAGTTGTCGATTTCTTGGAAATTGATTTGCTCATATGCAAATTGGGTGCAAAATACGCAACATATGAACACCGCATATTTTCACCCATTTACATAGACGCCGAATAAATTATAATGATTGAAGTCGTTCAACGCGCTCATTCATTCGTTCACTCATAATGCACAAAGTCATTCGGTTCATATGACATTGTTTGATGTTTATAGTGGCGTATACGATCCAGATATGTAGAGAGAAGAGAAAAAAAATGCTCTTGCACCAAGAAATTAGATCATTCTGACTGGACATTAGTCACGTTATATAACGTTGCATTCCCCCGGATAACACATATATACACACATACACATCAACTATATTCAATACATTGTTGTTGGGACCCAAAGCGCGTACAATGAGTGCACTTTGATGGAAATCGATGTCTTATTGTGGTCATGGCTTTATGGATGCATAGAAAATTATGATTTTGCATTTTGAAGAAGAAAAAAATAACGACGAAGAACAAGCATACACACACACACACACACACACATACACACACTCCATGAATTAACTCTTCATGTGCATGGATGCAGAACGCGCATACGTGTATTTGCGTCTCTTTTTGTTGAGCGCATAAACTTGTTTCTTATCTCATCTCTTTCTCGTTATTCTTGTTTAAACAGTTTATTGCATTTTTAACGATGTCTCGGTCGATGGGTTCTTTCGTTCAATTTGATTTTATTTTTCTTGTTCCCTTCCTCTCTCTCTCTCTCTCTCTCTCTCTCTCTCTCTCTCTCTCTCTCTC
>NW_022601467.1:20619884-20665820 GCF_009176505.1 Sitodiplosis mosellana | reverse complement strand
TCTCTCTCTCTCTCTCTCTCTCTCTCTCTCTCTCTCTCTCTCTCTCTTTCACACGCTCTATTTTTCTTCTTCGTTCAATTCTACCTCTTGCTCTCGCAAAGTTCAATAAAATCAATATTTTTTTCCGGACATTAAGTTCCTTTTTATTAAACAATTTTCCATCCACACACACACTCACACACACACATAAACCGACTGTTTATTGTTGTTGTTTTTTTCATCGTCGTTATTCGGTCAATTTCTCATCTTGCGTAGAAAAATGATGATTTGTGCGTATGGTATGTGGTCGGTCCGTTGCGGTATGAGTAGTGTGGTTTGTTAACGAGCGCATGAGTCATACATTTCGAATTTCGAGTTTGTGCTAAAATCAATCAATTGCGATTGGATGTGGATTATGTTCCCCGCACTAAATCACTTTCATTAGTTCGACGATATTTTCTTCTCTTCCGCCGTTTGTTCAATTTTGTAATGTTTGTTTGTTTCCCCGTTTTGGATGTATTTTGATTTAGGTGGAACTGGCCCTGTGGGATACCGCTGGCCAAGAAGACTACGACAGGCTTCGACCTCTCAGTTATCCAGATACAAATGTCATTCTAATGTGCTTTTCTGTCGATTCACCGGATTCGCTGGAAAATATACCAGAAAAATGGACACCCGAAGTAAGTAAACGACAAATGGAAACGAATTCATTGCGAACAAACCTTTGAACTGAATTGCTAATCCGTCATTTCAATTTTAGGTTAAACATTTCTGCCCAAATGTTCCAATCATCTTAGTCGGTAACAAGAAAGATCTTCGAAGTGATCCAAACACAATTAAGGTAAGACGTCTACAATCAATATTTACCACCAAATCACACACACACACACGCACAACCCCTATGGTTTACTAATTTCGCTCACTCTTTTTCCATCCGTTATTCATCACCGCACCAAACGCAAACCATAGGAATTGGCAAAAATGAAGCAAGAACCAGTCAAGCCAGAGGAAGGTCGCGCCATGGCTGAAAAAATTAATGCATTCGCATATTTAGAGTGTTCGGCAAAATCTAAAGAGGGTGTTCGTGAAGTATTCGAAACAGCAACACGGGCTGCATTACAAGTTAAAAAGAAGAAGAAGGCACGATGTAATTTACTCTAAAAGAGTTGCACATGGAAACATATTACTTTTTTTGTCTTTTTTTTTGGAAAATTAACACATACAACAAGATTTTATAAAATAACATTAAAAAAAAAGAGAAAAAAAAACCAAGAACAACAACGTATTTACAACAACATCAACAGCAAGAAAATGAAATGAACCATGCCCGTAGTTCATGAAAGAGAAAGAAAACCACAACAACACTTTTTTTCGATTTATCGTTTACTTCTTTTTCTGTTTTTTTCTTTCTTCAATTGATTGATTTTGACCGACATTCACACATTCAGCGAAAGAAACAAACTGAAAATTTAAAAAAAAATTAAAATTAAAATGAAAGAAGAATGAAAAAAAAACATAAATTAATAAATGAAACAAATTTAAACGTCATTTTGATTTGGTCAATTTTCTCTGGCCACGAATGTGTCAAAATCAAAGTGTGATGTAGGTGCCTCTGCTAAATACTGCTACTACTGCAGCTACAACAAATTCTTCATTTTAATTTTTCCGAGAATCCAACTCTTTTTTTCTTTTCTGAACACGTTCAACAAAAACAATTAAATGAAACAAACAAATAAATGATTAAAAAAAAAGAAGAAATTATAATAATAATAATAGAGATGAAACAAATTGAGCAACAAAAACAACAAAAGTAAAAAAAATTTAATCTATTTTAGAATACATTATGATAGTTTTTTTTTCTTCTTTATCTTAACGTTTAATTAATCAATTGATAAACACACACGAAAATAAAACTACAACAACAAAAATTACAAAAAAAAAACAAATCTGCTAAGGATGGACAAAAGAAAGAAAGAAAAAAATCAAATTATCGAGAGAAAAACAAAAAAATGGATTTATTTTAAGTGAATTAATTCTAAACTGTAATAATTTTGTACACACAAAACCAACTTTTGTGGGACGACAGAATTTTTTTTAGGAATGTTTAACGCAAAATAAACAAAGGAACAATATTTAAAGAAAAATACATAAAGAAAAGAGAAAAAAAAACAAAATAGATAGACAAAAACTATGATTAAGTAAAATCAAATGAAAACAACACATTATTTCGCATAACAACAACAATAACAGCAGCAGCAACAAAAACAACAACAACAACCAGAAAATGAATCACCATCATCAACTTTCACCAGCTGAAGGAAAATCAAACTATTTGATGATTGAGAGTGCGCCAGAATATTCCAAAAACGTAGACAGGTTTAGGGACAAATTACACATTTGAACAAGTTCGAACACATTGTCATTCGCAAAAAACGAATTTCAACAACTTATCCCCCTCCTCCATTTCTTCGAACGTTTTTTTCTTTTTCTTTTGTAAAACAAATATAACATTTTACATTACACACGGTTTCTTATTTTTTTTTTCTCTTTTGTTCGACAAATTAAACAAATAACTAATTCAAAACCAATGAAAATGGAAAAACAACAAACAAACTGTAACTAGACAAGATGAAGAAGAAAAGAAAGCACATTACTTTATGCATATATTTTAAAGATAAAAAGATGAAAGAAAACTTTTTTATTAAGCATGAAAAAAAAATCAGTTGTATTTTTATTATAAATAATAAAGTCGTATTTATTATGTCAGTCCGAAATCGATTTTTTTTTTAAATCCGATTTTCTGTAAATCTGTTTTTGAGTTTGGTCAATTTATATTCATATTTTTTTTCTTTTCAAAGAGACACAAACAAACAAACACACACTAAAAATCGTTTATGTTAACTTTTGTTCAATTCTAAGATAACTTCTAACACATTTGCCTCGAGTGCATCGATCATACGGCAAAATAACAGGGACTATGTAAACATTCGTATGAATCAACAGCAATTATCGACTCTAATTTAATTGTTGGTGATTTTATTTTTGATTTGGCTGCTATACGGAATAAAACTGAATGTTGCCATTTACATTTCAAGTTGAATGTTTCGAAACGAGAGATAGAGAGAGAGAGAGAGAGAGAGAGAGAGTCTGTTGTTGAAAGTGATTGCCGAAAATAACAACTGATTGCATCCTGTTATTTTGATTCATGCCACAAGTGCACGTTGGCGAGATAATTTTTGTTATATATATTTAAATTGAGTGCTATAACAAAACAAAATCTAATCTAACATTACGTTACTCATTCAGGCATCTGAGCATGTTAACTAAATATTAATTGTAAAGAAATCATACATTTGGCTGAATTAAAATTGGGAGCATAAATGAAAGAGAGTTGCATATCCCGAATAAAAAGGGAGAGAATACATTATTCAAACAGTACATTCGCAACTTAAAAGGTCGGAAAAAGACTTAGAAAGAAGAATTCCATTTTGCAAACAGAGAGAAAAAAAAACATGTTTTCGATGAATAAATTTGAGTAAAACTAACAATTGTCTTCATTGCGTGCATTGCGACAGATAGAAAATGTATCGCGTTTTTAAAACCGAACGAGAGCACTTCGAATGAATGTTCGTTTTAGAAATGATTTGTAATTATGAAAATGAAACAATGCAGCAAAATGATATGTTCTCTTTTAATTCTAAGGAATCGACTGAACAAATTGATCTAGAGAAGAAGAAAAAAAAACAGATGATTAAGGTTTCAGTGAGCAACTTTTATTCCACAAGCAATAGAACCGACAATTTTTTCTTTCGCTCTTTTTTGTTGTTTTTTTTTATCGCAACACCAATGTTTCAATGCAAAAAGATAAGAATATTTTTACTGGAACATTTCCTACAAACACAGACACAACAACTAAGCTTCAATGTTGCTTTGCTTGATTCAACTAATTTAAATTGATTTAACAACAGAGAACATACTAGTATACACAAATACAAGGAATTGACAGAATTCTTCATACAGAAAAAGACGTGAATTGTGAGACTATGAAATGGAATAGGAATTTTTTTTTAGAAAGGCAATTTCACGTTGGAAGGTCAAAACAATTAAAAAAAAGTATATTTTAAATTTAAAAAAAAAAGTGCCTGGTTTGCGTAGCTATTGAAATACATTTGCTGAAGTGCACATGATACCCTTCCGCCGACATTTTTTTGAATTGATTTGGATTAAATGAAACCGTTGATCAATATGTTTCGTTTTATCCTTAGCCGATTGATAAAGTCATAGAAATAATCATGGGTGTATACATAATCCCAATTGCCATTGATGTGTTGACTTTTTTTTATTTTTCTTTTCTTTTTTTATTTGGTCAATGGATAATCACATTGTGTGTGCCACAAATCATCAATTCTTCGCATTGTCTTCTCCAACTCACAACAAAACTTATTTATTAGATAAACCGAGAAAATGAAATGATAAGCACATTTTCAACTAGTTGCTTCCAAATCCAGAGAGAAGATATCTGGATAATTGGCCATCAAAACGAAAGCAACTCATTTACTTAAATACTATGTAGAATGGTCATCCAAAAATAATTATCAATTGATACGATCGATTCGCGATAATTATTGCATATCCAAGAAAAGCTTGAGCTTCATTCATTTTGCGAAACTTAGTTTGTTCGCGATCGTCGTTGAGGTTTCATACAAAACGTGTAATTCAGTCGATGAATTATGCGCTAGCAAAAATTAACTGTCGAAAACGATCCCATTATTTCTTGTCATTTATTTTTTGTTCGCCATCGTAGATAACCAAATGTATGTATCTTTTTCTTTTCTCGCCGTTTTTTTTTTAAATTCTTTCGTTTCAAATGTAACTCATAGCAATTTGCTAGATTCATTGCTGTTTTCATACCAAAACTAAAATTGCATATTTGAGTCTTCTACAAACCGACATGTTAACAATCGAACAGTCTTAAGGTACAGAATGAAGAAATAATTATAGAGAAAAACAAACAACAAAAACTAACTAATCGAAACTGTACTGAATTGCATTAAATGAGCATTAAGCAAACACATACAACCACATATTTACTTAAAAATGTAAAAACACACACACCCACACAACATACCGATAATATAAACAAATGCAAGAGAGATTTTTTTACAGGAAAATCCAGAACATGAACACACAAAAAAATGAAATAAAAAAAGAACACTTTTTTTAAAACAAATTAACTAAAACAAACTAAATGCAATACAAATTTAACGATTTTCTATATAATCAATAAGCAAGAAGAAAAAACACTATATTAAGATAAATAACAACTGAATCAGGAAATGAAACCAGCTTTCAATTTGTTCTTTATAATTTTTACAATAAACCCCAGATTTGCCACACCAAACGTTCGCCACCAAACTGCATCCTCATCCCCGCAACCCCCATCCTGTACACATTCCGAACGTCCTCCTTTGTGTCAGTGATTCAACGAGATATAGACATTTACAAACAAACAAACAAACAAAGAAAAACATCTTTATTTGCATTATGTCCTGAATTTATTTTCATGTAATTTTAAGATGTTTTTTCTAATGAAATTATAATATTGACATACTGAAATACTGAAGAAATTCATATAATAAAAATGATGAAACTGAAAAAAAAAATTGTAAAAAGATCCACTGCATTTCAATCATTTCATTTTGTTTTCTACTATTCATTCATTCTTTTTTGTATTTGACTTTATCCCATTGAAGCGCAATTTCTCCTCACAGCAGTTTTTAAAAACCGATGGCATCTTTAGCGAACGAATCAATTTTCCCATGAACAATTGGTTTCTCATCATCGGATGCAAATGAACAATCGATGGCACCGCGACTCAATTTTATCAAATCATCGGAACTCAAGTTGAATGTATCACTAGCGATCTGAAGCTCTTTCGACAAACTCGTGCTAAACACACCAAAATCATCCGTCTGAAAAACAACACAACTTGATAAATGTTATAATGATAATAATGAAGCAATGCAAAGCGTACACATATCACAACTGGATGGCCATTTTTATAGAAGCGCCAAAAATGATGGTCAGAATATGTTGGCACCACACCACACAATAAATTGCTCGTCAAACAGCATTCTAAGGCGATTTCATTGTTCTTCAGTAGAATTTCCTCATTTTCACCTAGAAATAAAAAAAAACGTTTCGATTTTTATTTTTTTCTAAATGATTAAATCATTGTTCATTTGTTGAGGCCCATTAAAAGATCTACATCAAAATTGTGCTCAAAATTTTCTCCATATCAGTATGGGTCACACAGAATTTTACTTCATTCCCAATTAACTGGCCAAAACAACTAACAAATCATTCAAAATATGTCAATGAATGTTTGATCAAGAAAAATGAAAATACCTTTGATAAATGTTCCATGGCCAAGTCGATGCATTCCAAATTTGAGCATCGCACTTATTTCATCTTGATCGTCAATTTCGCCACAGTGAAGTGCCAATTTCAATCCAGTCTCCCTGGCCTTAGCGAGAATGGGTTCGAAATCGGAGAATTTCTTGGATGCTGGATCGCCACTCAAATCAACACCACACACAATGTTCGGATGTAATTTGGCATATTTACTGGCCAAGGAGCCATTCTCTTCAGCTGATTCGATACTTTCACGGCGGTTTATCGACACGATAAGTTTTACCAATATTGATGGCAACTGTGACTTCATTTTCCTGCCATGTGACAAATCGATCAGATAATAAAGGACAAAAAAGGGATACAATTCATTAATACTTCAATCATATCCAATAAGTAAAGTGTTAGAAGTCACAAGAAAAATATTTAAAAGTAATTACAAGATTGTGTCGATCACAGCCATTATGTACTCATCTTTGGTCATTTTCATTGTGGAGCGTGGTGTTGATCTCAGTTCAACATAAACCACATTATCATCACTGAAATCACGGATAACGCACTCAGTTGCCAGTGCAACTGCCTCTGGAGTGTCGGTCAGTTCGTGAGCATATTTGAACTTTTCGAAAGCACTGCAAAAACAATCCAAAATAAACGATAATGTAAAATCAATCATAACCATGCGAAATTACTCAATTAAATCCATTTTGGTGAGCAGATGATATTTTTCAGTGTGTTTTGCGTCCGTTCCATATTTCAATTGGCTAAGTTTACATAGTGTCTCATTGGACAAGGATCCATTGATATGAGCATGCAATTCCTGATAGAAAAAAGTAAAATGAATTCGGTGCTATGAACATTAGAAGAGAATGCGAAAATTTACCACTTTCGGCAATTGTTCAATGAATATTTCCTTGTTTGGCTTCATTTTGATTCGTTTCCAAAATCTCCAAATGTTGAACACAATTCATCAAAATGCAAAATGCAAACCGAAAAATTCTGACATTAGCGCGCCGCTTTTGACATTTCAACACAGAGCATTGTCAACCAGTGTCTACTTAAACCAATTTGACAGTTGAGCAGCTCTTTTTGTAGCTAAACAAAAACCGACCGTTTTTTTTGACAATACCGCTCATTTTGACATTTCAACACAGCGCACTGTGAACCAGTGTTAAACTGAACCAATTTGACAGTTGAGCAGCACGTTGTTTTCGCAGCAAAACAAAATCGACGGTTTATATTATTTAGCAAGAGTTTAGTACTATAGCGATCGAAAATCCACACAATGGATACAAACGACGAGGAATTATTGTCGATATCAAGTAATTCGATGTCGGCTAGTGATGAATCCGCTATTCACAAACCACACGCAAAAAGAGCGAAAAAAGGAGACAAACGAAAAAATAAATATCCCGTACGAGTGGCACATGTTCCGAAGCGGATATTTGAACACGTTCACCGAAGAGTAAAGAGAAACAAATCCGTTATCGATGAGAAAATGCAAACGTTGGAGAAAACGAATTGCAATCGCTTTATTCTGAATCAAATTCAAGGTGACAAAATGGAAACAGTCAGCGCCGAATCGACGACACGTTTGATGTGGGAAATGAAAGAATGTCTACAGCGTAGAAAGTATGGTGATTTGGCCAAATTGATCTCAGTATTCACAGAAATTCCGGTTGAAAAGCAACGCTGGTATCCAACATTACTCAAATATTGCTTGATTGTATTGATGTACGATCCGTTGGTACAGGGCACCGACCACATGGACATGTTTCTCGATGGTGTGATGGGCTGTCGCAGTGATGCAGACAAAAGGGAATTTTTGGAAGACATAAATCGACTTCCAACTAACATTCATGTCACAAAGTACGATAATCTATGGACGGAATATCCAATTCCGAATCAATTGAACACCGAAACTGTGGATCAACTCTGTGAAACACTCAATAAACGAATCAATATCAAAACAGACGTAGACAATAATGATGACGAATCAGATATTGATTTTGATTCCGATTGGGAAACATACGATGAAAACTCGAGCAATGACGATAACGAAACGACAACTGAACCCGAAAAAATCTGTGATTTTAATACACTAATGAACCAATTTCTAAATAAATGAAAAACCAAAATAAAATCACTTTTTTGTTTTATTTCTCGATGTATTTTCTGGGGATTGCTAAATATATGATTTCCAAAATACTTTGAATACATACAAGTTATTGGGCATTTTTCAATTGTTTTGTGTTCAATCGATTTAATGAAATTTGATTAAGACACTGTTTGCAATTGTTGTCAGTTTGGAAATAATTTCAATCATTTGACTGGAAACTCAACTGCTGCCTACAAACATCGTCAACACCCCATTGAAACGATCTTAAGCATTTCTTCGGTGTAAAATTAAAATTATTCACAAAAATGAAATTATTTGCAAAAGAATATTTTATTTATAGTTCAATGGTGGATTTTCTTTCGAGTCTTATTAAAACCAAATAAAAATTCATTTTCAAATTGAAAGTTGAAGAATATTAAACATATTATAATGGATAATTGAGTAGAACATCTTGTCTGGCCAACTCAAGCAACATAGGATCGTCGAAGAATTTGTTGATAGACACATCTTCTGATAAGCCTTTTCGTCGTCGTGTCTTTATCATGAACTCTCGTGCCAAATGTGTGGCTGGCTGTGGTTCGAGTGGTCGAATTATGATGCCCTTATCCAGTGGATCACCAGGAACGATCTAAACAAAACAATAATAATATTAGATTGGGTATTTCATTCTGAATATGTTTCTTTCTATCGTCTATAACTCACCTGCCAGTGATGAAATACGGATAAGCAGAAGGCTTGTCCTTGGGTGTGCGTTCGGAGATCGGTTTCAAATCCAAATGAATCGATGGCGGGAATGAATGCTTTGATTACGTACAATGGTGATCCCGAGATGGGTGCATCCTGTGTCACATGACCTCTGCGACGTGCCAGCACTGTATAAACGGCTGAAACACAATCGGCCGGCGCTTGTACTTCGACAAAATTATACGGTTCCATTAATCTAGGTGTGGCCATCAGAAACGCTGAATAGGCAACACGACGAGCGGTTGGAATGACTTGGCCACCACCACGATGCAGCGGTTCATTTGCAATAACTGCATCCAAAATCTTAAATTTAACATTTCGAATTGGCTCTTCGCACAGTGGACCTTCACGTGTTCCCCACTGGAAGCCTTGTACAATCGAATCCTTAACAGCACCCAACAGGTTTTTATCCACTTCAGACGGCAGTGTGTCATCAACCAAAATATTTGGACCGGCATTATCTGGACCAAATGCCCAAATCGAACGTGCGGCGAGCAAATCCCAATCGTAGTTCACTTGGAAAAATTCGCCCAAACGTTTCTTATTCCAACCAATTGATACGACCTCATTTTCAATATCTTCGGCCAAACCCTTTTCCAATGGTTCGGCAATCATTGTGATTTTATTCTTTTTGTTTGGCGTTTCGGCGAAACATTTCAACGAACTGGTTTCGACAACTGTTTCACAGAATGCAACCACTGGGTCGGCCACTTTGATGTCGATTTCAGAATACATCTTTCGTAAATCGTGCATAACACAATCTAAATACAATTCTCCAGTTCCAAGAATAACATGTTCGCCAGACTCTTCGACTCGTGTCGATAGTAGTGGATACGATTTGTTAACTTTACGTAGACCGTCCAACATTTTTGGCAATTCTGATGGGTTAACCGGTTCAACGGCGATTTTAATGATACTTTGTGTGTTGAATTTAAGCGGTCGGAAAATGTACAACTCTTCACTGTTCTGTGCTTCGGTTATGGTTGAAGTTTTCACAATGCATTGATCGATACCTTCGATCAGTACCCAGTTGCCAACCGGTACACGATTCAATTCCACTTTGTAGCGGGCTTCATAGATCCAAAGTCGTCCAACTTGCAGTACACGTGAGTCTTCTTCATCCATTAGCGAATAATTCTCACCCAACACTCGAACCTCCTGACCGGCATACAGTGTTCCACTCATGACACGAGCTAAAACCTATTTTGATTATAATCATTTTCAAGAATGTTATTCGAAAAGATTTAAATGTGATATTTAGGCAGCAGAAGCTTTGTAAAAACAAAATGCCCGAAAATGGCACCTACTTGAAAGAAAGTGCAATCATCCGTTGGATACATTTTTGAGCTGTGAACCATCAACGCACCATGCTGATCACAATTGACCATACCATCGTACATGGTGCCATATTTTGGACCGGTGTACACATGATCCACTTTGTTTCGCGCATTATCCAGTGGCGATTGTATGTGCTCCACGCACATTTGAACGAAACCACTAAAATCGCCAATGAATCGATTGCAAATCAAACGTAGCAGCGGCCGAATGTTACACTTCATTTCTTCTTTCGTCACACGAATCTCCAGCTCAGACAAAGTATCAAGGAGTGCAGCGTCAACGTCACCAACAACCTGAGCGAATAGCTTGTACAGCGGCTCAAGGATGAATTCAACAAAACTGCGTTGTGCCGAATTGTGTGGTGGTTTCTTTGTGAATTTACGCCTGAAAGACAGAATTTGATAAATTAAGAAATGGATTCCATGAAGAGTTGATAGTTTCGAGCTATGCTTCATAAAGTTGACATTCGATTCAAATTTCCGAGAAAAATGTCCCATAAATTATGGAAACTTACGTTTTTGGTTGGAAGTAAACGTCACCCCATAAACGTTTGGCAAAATCACTGTAGTTCACCGATGGATAGGTGTCTGTATAGAGTTTAGCAAACGATTTCAATGTAAAGCAAATGCCATACAATGAACTGGCAAAGCAAACATTGCCCAATACAGGCGACATCACCAATGGTGTCTCCTCTGTTGAATAGGTGCTACAGAGAAGAAGATAGTTTTCGATTAACATTTGATACAAATTTAATGGTTACTTGACCTGGCTTTTACCTTAAAATACTATTTACTTCTTCGATAATGTGCTTCAATTTGAAGTATGCATCTTGAGGTGGCAATTTCAATTCCAAAATCAGGCGATCAATCTGTAAGTGGATTATAGAATAAAATATAAGATTTTTCTGGTGAATTAACTCATTTAGGTGTCTCTTTCTTTGTCATCCGATTTTATCCAAATTTGCAGTCACTTAAATTAAATGGAAATTTTTCAAATAAAGCGAAATTTCAAGAGAATATTTTCTCTTTCCATTGAATCCAGCAACAATTTACCTTATTAATGCAAAGGGTGATGGCTTGTTTTTCCTGAACGGCATGTTTGAGCAATCGTTCCGTATTCAACATGACACCTTCGGCAGCATCCACAAACAATACGATACCGTCAGTGAGTCGCATCGATGCGGTGGTTTCATCGGAAAAATTCACATGGCCGGGTGTATCAAATATGTTCATCAAGTAGCTTTTTGCCTTGACGTCCTGCAACACCAGCGTGACTGGTGTTGATTTAATGCTCACACCGCGTTCTTGTTCTGTGAACAATGTGTCTGTATATCGCAATGCTCTTTCTTCGTTGTTTTCGAATTGTGGATGTGTTTGGCGAATAAGACAATCGACGAATGTGGTTTTGCCATGGTGCAAGTGACCAACCAGAGCCACATTCCGAATCAGTGTTGGAGTATCCATCAAATCAGCCAAGAATCTGCAAGTATAAGTTATATTTCATAAGCAACACATTGAATTGGTAGGGTAGAGAGATAAATTGATAATAAATCATTTAGCAAAATGAAAAGCCGGTGATATTCTCGCGGCAAACATACTCCATTTCATATGTTGTGTCCGGTAAATTTTGTTCTTTCAGCTGGAACTTCATCTTCTTCACGGGCTCAATGAGCGGTTTGTCCAGCGGTTGTGCATCTTCTTCTTGAACGATTGTCTCAACATCGGGACCGTACACCTCAAGTGCCGTTGGATAATATTTCTTATCTTCATGCAAAACAACCGCTCGTGATGCCTTTTCGTCATCAACTACATTATCGTCGTCTTCATCCATGGCATCATCCTACAAATACACACCACAAACGCATTGAGATTTGCTTGATAGAAAGAAAAAAATGAAAAAATGTACAGCAAAAACTTACATCCACATCATCTTGTGGCTCTTGGCCATAGATACTCTGATCGTCATCATCATCACTCTCTAAATCGGGACCAATGTAATTGCCAAATTCATCATAGAGATCTGAATCCATGTTGCAGCCTTCTCAATTTCCCTCAAAAAGTCAAGAATTTCGTCGGTGTTTTCTGTGAATGAATGTCCATGAAAAGCAAACGTTTATTGGATTTTGTTTACACCAGTTCACACTTAACCTCAAACATTCAATGGTTAAGCGCCCATTGTAAAACAATAGATTTTCAACATAAAATTGATAACATACATGCACTGGACACAATTTTCTTAGCACCAACAATCGAACCACGAATTAAAATATCGATTTTCCAATTTGTTTAGACCAATGAATTAATTTTCAATGCCGGTTTAATTCTCTTTCTTTTTCGACAAGACGAAGCGAAACACTTTCATATATAAATGCTGCTAGTTGACACTTCAACAAAAGCCGCATAGCGCCGCCTGGTGATATCTTTGACAAGGTTTGAATTGTCAACACAGCAGTGACTCAAGTCAAAGTCGCCAGTAAACATTGAGTGAATATTGAAACAAAAGTTATACCAATTTTTTTCTTCATCATAATCCAATAAAATACAAGGAATTCAAGATGCGACGAAAAGCAGGAATTGGTGCCGTGCATAAACAGAAGCTAGAGGCGGGGAAGTTTAAAGACAAAGGCACTGAAATACAAGATTCTCAATTTGAACAGATGACAAAACAAATGGAAGTTTTTCGTGAAAATTTGGAGGATTTTGCAACGAAGCATCGCAATGAAATTAAGAAAAATGCACAATTTCGACGACAATTCCAGGAAATGTGCGCCGCCATCGGTGTCGATCCGTTGGCATCTGGCAAAGGGTTTTGGAGCATTTTAGGCATGGGTGATTTCTATTATGAGCTTGGCGTTCAAGTTGTTGAAGTGTGTTTGGCACTGAATCATGTTACGGGCGGTTTGATGGAATTGGATGAACTGCGTAGACGCTTGATTGCAGCCAGAGGACAGAAAGCATCCCATCAGGAGATTACTAGTGAGGACATTCTGATGGCAGCAAAGAAATTGAAAATATTCGGAAATGGGTATGAATAACTGTGTAATGTGATTGATTCATTGGAAAAATTGGCAGATTTCATTGACACCAACCGTTTGAATCGTTTATTTTTTTTCCTTTAGATTTGTCGTGTATCCGATCGGTAGAGGCAAACATATGGTGCAATCAATCCCCGGAGAATTGAGCTTACAAGAAACAATGGTATTGACCACTGCATCCAATCAGGGCCAAGGATTTGTCACAATTAGCATGCTGATGAAGGAACTAGGGTAAATTGATCAAAGTGTCTAGCTCGACTCTAAATTAAAAACTGATCGATTTTGATTCTGTTTTTTTTTCATCCACAGTTGGAATGAATTCCGTGCAAAACAAGCGATTGAAAAAATCGTGGGCGAAGGTTTGGCTTGGGTGGACGAACAGGACGAAGAGAAGAGTTACTGGTTCCCAAGTTTATTCCCGAAACGAGAACAAGCCGCTGCTCAGTCTTAAACACTGTTATAATGAAATTTATTCACACTCTGTGTTTTTTCTTTTGCAAAATATGTACATATTTTTATAACATTTCGCAATATCAAATTATTTTTCAAGTCAAACTACATTAGCTTTTATTACGTTTCTGTAGTTCTTTGGTCAACTTTTGATTTTCAGCGATGAGGCGTGAGTTTTCCCTTTGAAACTGTACCAATTCTCTTTGCAGCCTCTCTGTCATTTCAGTGAATGAGTCTCTCCACCTAAAAGTGAGAATGAATCATTTGTATCCGTTGCAAATCAGAAAAATTGGCTTGCGAGAATTTAATGCAATGAATGCAAACTTACTTTTGCTTGAGATTCACGTTTTGAACCAACAGGTCTTGTAACTTCTTCCAACGCTCTTCTGATTCCCTGGAGATAAATGAAGTTCTAATTAAAAATCAAAGCATATTATGTAGTTCCAAATGCGGCTCTCTTTTATAAACATTACTTTGAGGTTGCCTGTTCACATGCGATCAACTTTTCATATGCCCTCAGCTTCATTTCGAGTTCCACCTGTGAACCAAAAATTCCCGAAAATTGTAAAATCAAAGCGCGATTACAAAATGGAATAAAGAGCTCACGATTGTTTTTGAGGCCGTCTGTAGATCGGTGTTGAGCGTTTCATTGGCAGACACGATTTTTGCAAGATTCGATTGCAATTCCTGCACTTGGCCCCTCGACAACTGATTATTTTTCGATAAAGTCTCTTTCGATACGATCAACTGAAAAATACGGTAAATGTTAGAGTTTAAAGTATTTGAGACTGGTGTTCGATTCGAATTTGAAAACCACACTTTTTTGATGATATCCTCCAATTTATGCATTCGTTGTGTATAATTGGTTTTTATCTCATCGATATTGCCTTCGACTTTATCGCCAGCCTCTTCCATCACTTTGCCTATCGTCAACGCCAATTGATCACATTCATCTGGATCGAAAAATAAGAATGAGTAATTGGTATTTAAAATTGATGAATTCAAAATGAAAAGTGTAAAAAATCACCTCGAATTTCTTTTTCACGTAGCATCGCCGCATTTTTCTCTGCCAGTGCCGTTTCGATCATCTGAAGAGCATCGTGCATTTTTGTGTGTGCTATCGATTCGCGAAGTTGGTATTGCTTGTGCAATTCACAATATGATTTCAATTGTTTTTTGTACGCATCTCGCTCCTTTCTCAGTTCAGTTGTTTCAAAGCGATTATCGCGCAACACGTTTTCCATATTTTTTAGTTGTGCCAGGACGTCCCTATGTTCGATCGTTAAATCTGATTGATGGAAAAAATATCGAATGTCAAAAATTGGCACTAAAAGCGATATATATTCAATCACCATTGTATTTTTTGTCCAGCGTTCTCATTTGGACTTCACAGGCGTTTTTACTCTGTTCTAAACTCATTTCGATTGATTTTCCTGAGTCTATTTCATGCCGAAGTTCCACGATTTTCTGCTCGGAAGCGCGAATTTGATTTTTTAACTGTGAATTAACGAAATATCAATTGTACGTTGCAAAGAATTGTCAATATTATTTCTAGCTCTATTGCTTACTTGTTGAACAGAATCTGGACAATTCGACTGTTTCAAATATTGATTGATCTCCGCTTCTAAATTGCATATAGTTTGCTGTGATATTTTCCATAAGTTGTAATAAGTCAGTCTCTCCTATGGTTGATTCGATGGAAATACGAATTTTGTTTGAAAGGTAAATGACTATGTGATTTAAAGTATTTCATTTTGAAGTGACAGTTAACGGCAAGATTTAGCGCGAATCATCGCGTCAATTTTGCAAACTCACAGTGTTGATATATTCAATTTGTCCTTTTAAATTATTGATGGCATCAGTGGAGATTTGTTTGTACGATTGATAATTGGCTTCGGCCTGAACAAATTTTTCATAGGCATCATCATTGCACGGTGCCTCATTTGACTTTACAATTTCGTCAATTTTCTGCCGCAATTTCTCGTGCTCATGCTGAAAGTAGACAGTAATCCATCGATTAAAATCGTGTGCAGTTCAATTGTTTATCCATTTGGTGTTACCTTATACAAATCTAATTCGTTCTCTAGTGATAAGATCAGCTCATTGTCCTTGCATCCACTAAATTATATTGAAAAATGTTAGAAATCAATCGAAAATTGGTCAATATCATCCAAAGAACGAAAAACTGTAATGATCGAGCAACTCACCACTCAAAAGTCATTGAACAAAACAACAAAATGAAATGAGAATGATTGAAATGTTTTTGCTGCTGGCACGCTTCACCCTTTTCCGTCACAGTTGAAATAGTAAACAAAACAAAACTAAGTGGCATTTCACATTGTGGCTGAATGCGTGGCATAAGCAAGTAACCGTTGCTATGGATATCGGAAATACAAAACAGCAAGTGGTATACTGTGCGGTGTGTTTGTTTTGTGACCGTATTCACCTAGATTAATTGTGTAACAGTGATCCCATCGATCAATCAAGACTAAGAAACAGAGTGTTTTGTGAGCGAAATGCCAATTTTTTCAAAAAAGTTCGATACAAAGAGTATACCACAACGGAGCAAACGAGATGGCAGTTCTGCACAGATTCAAGAGAAACTGGACGATTTTCAAGTGATTCAATTAAACTTGACGAATAAAAAGAAGTTAAAATTCGTCGATGGCATGTGGATTGTAACTCAGCAACCAGGAGACGCCGACGACATTACCGCGATGCGAAAACGTTTGCAAAAGCTAGAAGAGGAGAATAATTTGAATCAAATCAAAGTCGATATACTACTCGATATGCTCACCGAGAATTTATCCGAATTAAAAATACTTCGTGATAAATGAATTGTAGAAAACGCATAAGATAACGAATAAAATGATTTTGAAGAAATTTTCTCATTTAAACTAAAGAAATGTTGTGGGTGCTTTTTTTCTTCGTTCTTGTAAAGCGATCGGTGATCAAAATATTCATATTCCTTTTTTCATTGCAAATAAGCGCATTCTAATAGTTGTTCAATTTGCTTGTGAACATTCCACATTCTTCTGTTGTTGTTGTTTTTGTTCCGTCTTTGTTTCAGCAGAAATGATGAAATATCAACAAAAATAATTGCTGACTGTTAACCAAGCGGGAATATCATGCGTGTGCATTTCAGGAGGAACAACAAAAAATGGACAAGTGTGCCACGACCGAAAACAATTTGCAAGCAACGGCAAAAAAAAAATTAGCATCGCACCAAGCAATTCAATGTCAGGTGTTATCTAGTACTTTGATTTGTGCATCATAAACACAAAACTCACCAATATTCAGATGCAACACCAAATACCGTATTCAATGCCAACCCGAAAAATTCATATGTAAATATGTTTACACTATTTTGTTGCTGTTGCTATTGCTGGTTCTGTTGTTTCAGCGATGAAATGACAACGACAGATGGCGTTGGTTGGATTTTTTGTATACGTAAGTTTGGAATTGCAGAGAAAAAAGTCATTAGTTTCGTGTCAAAATACATTCTCTTTTGAGCGATTTGATTCATTCGTCATTTAAATCGAACATTAGCCAAATCGGATTGAAAGTGGCCAAACAAAGCAGCTGTAGCAACGAAAGCAATATAGCCAACACGAGAAATACACAGTGCTGTTTTTTGTTCGTTTCCTGGCCACAGTCAACATATTCTGTGATCAAAATTGAATTATTTTTTCATTCTGCTTTAAATATTTTGATAAGAATATCTTGCGGGTGAATTAATTTCATTGATGTTACGGAAAACCACTTTATCTACAAACAGCTCAATACACACATAGCTGAGACGGGGAGACAGAGTGAGAAAGACAGAGAGAGAGAGAAAGAAAATTATTTACAAAAAAACACACCATACGATCCAGCACATTCAAAAAGTAAGTAGAAAATGTAGTATTTTTCCACATATCTTGAATTCGCTGATTGGAAACTGGATGCATTTGCCTCAACAACAACAACAAAAAAGAAATACTGTTTCTAGAAAAGTGAAAATGAAAACAGTGTGCGTGTGTATATATAGTTGTATGTTTCGAATTTGACGTGAAATGTTTGTAAATGAAGGACACGAGCAAGTTCGAAATTTCAAGAGGCAAATCGAGTGTCCGGATTGGCAAAAGGGGTGAGCAATCGATGCCATTTACTTGCAATAACTATTTGGTATTTTAGTTCCGGTTATTACAAGTCTAAGTGCATGCCGTAGCCTTTTTTTCTCAGTCGCACTCATAGTTGATACTTGAATTAAGGTTATGTGATTTTGTGAAAGTCAATCGTCTCGATGGTCACTTTTTTTTAACATTTCCATATGTTTTCACATTTCAGATTTTTGCATGAAGTGTCGCACACAAAATGTAGTGTATCGATCCCGACGGTGCGGTGTATCATTCGTATGACCCAACAAGAAGAAAAAAAAGAGGACACACATACAATTCAAGTTTCCAGCAAATAAATCAATTCGCCAGAAAAAATAATAATTTTTGGTGAACGTGTACTGCACGGCTGATCGTAATTCGGTCAAGAGAACGGCACAAGTGATTGCGACTGGACCTTCTTTTTTTTTAAACAAGACCGAATTTCAATTTGTGGCGACTGATTACGTAGTGCATTCAAAATGGATCAAAGATATAATCGGCACAGTGAAGTGCGTGAATTGAAGTTGGGCTCGACATTCAACACACCAAAGCCGCGCACATCGTTTCACACATTGAAATATGATTTCAAGCCAGCCAGTGTGGATTTATCGAAATCAGCAACGTTAGATGTGAGCTCAAATAATCAAGTGACTGTAACGGTGCCGCATTTAGACTCATCCGGTGTGCCGAAAACGGTGTTCAAAGGCAATCAACGCAACTACACAAAAGAATGTGTGCTGATCATTGATAAAACGACGGGAGAAGTTACGATCGAGAAATTGCATCACAATATTCAAGTGAAGAAAACACGCAGTGAGACCAATAACAAATCATCAGCCAACTTCTCCTCACATCAAGCGAGTATGAACAATGCAAGTGGAAGTGGCGGTAGCGGCAGCAGCAGCGGCGGCGTCAGCAATGTTGGAGGTGCAAGTGCTGGCAGTGGAATAATGAGCGGCGGAATGGGAGGTGGTTCTGGAGGCAGTATTGGAAATGTGTCGGCCAGTGTAAGTAGCAATGCACCATCTCGACCGTACATGGAAAATAATACACAACGGAAATCGAATAAAACGCGAGTGTCGACAGGCATTCGAAAAAATGCACTCAGTTCATTTGTACCGCGTCATTCGCCCATCCAAGGATCACCATCATATCCGCATCATAAAAGTCCACAACAAGCGCCGGCTTGGAATGCAAACAATGGCCAATCAACGCTACCAAGTATCCCATTGATTGGCATGGACGATGATATTATGCCAATGACCAAACCAATCACGAATAATGTAAATAGCAGTCCGGCAGCACCAGCACCGCCACCACAACGAGCCTCAAACCTAGACGTACCACACCAATTTAGTAGTTATCACTCAAATAAACCATCGACATCATCGCCCAAACTGAATGCACCGTCAAATAATAATCGACATTCGCATTCGCATTTGCCACACTTGCATTCGGGCCATCACGGTGCCAATGCCAATGCCAACGCCAACGCCAATGCCAACACCAACACCAACCACAGTTCACACAATTCAAGTAGCCTTCAAAGTAGTAGTTCGTACGATAAAATGCAACAATCGCGACAATCAAGTAGTAGCCATCATCAATCTTTACCCAAGGATGAATTGACCTCGTTGGTCAGCGTCATGTCTTCATCTGACTCAAGTGATTCATCCGATTCGGATAGTAATAGTAATAGCAATAGTAGCGATTCGGATAGCAACAGCAACAGTGACGATGACAATGACGACGATGATGAGGGCATGAACCATCGGCCACAGCAGCAACAGCATCAACAAAACCAGCAGCAGCAACATCATTCAAATGCAATGCGCAAGCCAGTTGATAATGGATCACTGCCAGCTCTCCTCCTAGACGAAGATCTACGCCTATCATCGGCCTCATCTGATTCGGATGATGATTAGCAAAATGAACACATAATCAAACATCCCTACTCCTCCCCCGACCCGAATATACCGATTTTGTAATGCATATTTGTAATAATAATTTTCTGAGCAAAAGAGATGTGGAACAGTTCTTCCATCAAATCGAAGAATTGATTGTATATCACGAATTTTCTTTGTTTCATTTTTTTTTAATCATTAAGTTCTGTTTTTAATAATAATTGAAGATGTATCGAAAATCTAAGACATTTGTTGTTTTTATTCCAATTAAATGAGACAATGAGCAATTGGGCATTCATCAAAATTGGAGAAAATTCGAGAAAATTCCAGACAGATAAGAATTTAAAGTGAACTGATCCGGGCTGGTTGCAGCTGAACCGATCCGGGCTGGTTGCCGCTGAACCGATCCCGTGCTGTCATAACATTGAAATGTCAAATCATCTCGCAGCTCAAAATAAACTCTGTACACAGCACCTTATAACCGAATCACAATTTTCATTGGACTCAGCGAGAATGAGTACTTTGTGGAAAAAATATGGACCGGTCCTTGTTCTGGTGCCGGCTATAGTTGGCATTCATTACGGCTGGTTTTTATTGCAACAAAATGAAAAATTAGTGCCAAAAGATCAACAAGTCAAAGAACAACCCATTGTCTCGGTAAGAAATATCGACTTATCGTCATGAATTCAGCTCAAGCCAAAGCATATTGTTGATATTTTATCTATTCTCCTCTTCTCAATTTAAGGCGGCGAAATTATTTTACGAACGGATTAAAAACATCGGAACAAATAGCAGTGCCAGCGAAAAATAAAATGGAATACTTTGCTTCACAATTCAATCTACTTAGTCGTATCTTTTAGTTTTATTTTTGAAACATGAATACTTCATCAACAACAACAACAACAACAACAAAAATTATCGTAATGTGAGAATTTGAGTTTATCCTCGCAATTATATTTGTTTATAGAGATGAAATAAATACAAATTGAAAACATAAGATAAAAAATGCCGTAATCAATACAGCCATAGAATTATTATGTAAATATTGTTTCAAAACAAGTATTCGGTTTATTTTACATACATAAAAATTCCTTCGTTTTCGTTCAAACAATGGCTTATTTAAGAGTACAATTTCGAAATTGTAATTAGAATCGCATTGCTTTAGCGTACTCGATTCAAAGCAATTGAATATTGGCTTTGGCATAAAATGGATCAGTTTAAGCGAAACGTCAAAACACACACACGACACCAGACGTATAATTATATAATAAAAAGTAAACAAAATTATACATGTTGTTATCAACGAATCACGACCACAGAGAAAAAGGTTAAAGTTTGAGTTTGTTCAAGAGCAAATCATAACAATAAAAATCGAATGGACATGACAAGGCATGAATATTGTGAATAGTCTCCAGACGATGCAGGTCGTTGTTTTCATGCTATTATTGGTGACCGAGAGAGGAACATACGATAATCGAATACTTTTTGGCAATCGATTGTACCACCAGTCGATTTTTGAATGAATAAAACAAAGAATCTGTGATAAATTTTTGTCAATGAAAGTGAACTGAAATCCTGTTAACAACAAGTAAACAATGTGAATCGCATGTGTATATTCATTATGATCATTGTGTGTTGTCATTAGCATTTGCTTAATTCAAATCATGTGCCGAAATTTGTTTTTTTTGTGTTTTATTTACGGTATTTTCTGATCACACTATAAAGTTTCTATAAATAGATTACGACAATTTTATACGCTTCGGTTCAACGCATGGTTGTTTTTAATCCCTTTACTTAAATTGTTAAGAAGAAAATTGCAAGAAGTTCGTCGATGTGTCATTCAGTTGAAAATTTTGCCTGCTAATCATTTTGTAAACAAACTAAATCATTTGCTTACGATGCAGTAAACAAATCCAGCCATTTATAGAATCAATTTACGTGTAAATTTTAAGAAAATTTAATTCAAATTGGATACATATGACGTGCAGTAAATGTAAACGCCTAAGTAATATTTTGCGGGTGTTGCAGCAGCAAAATCGTTGATTGACGTTTAGCTGACTCTGTTCATTTCATCATAATAATCATTATCATCTGATTCAGTCAAATTGTCTCAGCAAATACTGTGTTTATTTTCGTTTATTTTTTTTTCTCTTTATTTTGTTATTGTTATTACTTATTTTTAAGGAACGTCGTTTCCCAAATTTTTTGAAAAAACCCAATAAGCAATTCAATTGTAAGCAAAAAATGCTAAGAGAAAATACACAAATACCAAACCACCAACCGTCAACCAATCATGAAGTCAGAAGTAAGTATCTGAATAATTCAAAACAAAGTGTAACATTTTAAGCAATGAAACACAATTCTAAACTATGAACGAGTTGAACTTGGAACATTGAAGTTGATTCTAGAGTAGATTTTACATGTTTTTTTTTCTTTGTGGCTCAGTTTCAGATTCTGTAAAAGCGTCAGTTAATACTGTTGCAATAAATCTATTCTGTGGCGCTCTAGCGGGTAGCGTGGCAAAAACTGTTATCGCGCCACTAGATCGGGCTAAAATTAATTTTCAAATTCAGTAAGTTGAATGCAATTTTATAGACCGTTTACTCTTTCACTGTGTGCGTATTAGGGATTTCAAAACGATTATTTCCCTTGCAGCAAAGATATTCCCTATTCCTTTCGAGCAGCAATTTTATTCCTCCGGAACACGGTACATAAAGAGAGCTTCTTTGCACTATGGAGAGGCAACTCGGCGACAATGGCACGAATTATCCCTTATGCAGCTATCCAATTCACATCGCACGAACAATGGAAGAAAGTGCTGTCTGTAGACAAAGACCAAAGGTACGCGAACACCAATTCAACTCATATGGAACATTTGGCTAATCTTTCTTTCTTTTCTATTAGCACCAATTGTCGGAGATTTTTAGCCGGATCGTTAGCTGGAATAACATCACAGTCATGCACATATCCATTAGATTTAGCTAGAGCACGAATGGCTGTTACGGATAAATACACCGGTTACAAGTAAAAAAATACGAAGAGTTATTCTTGATTATATGCATACCAAAAATGACTTTGAATTTAATCGATTTGAATATTCGATTCACAATTTAGGTCACTACGACACGTATTCGTAAAAATTTGGGTTGACGAAGGGCCAAGAACTCTATTTCGTGGCTACTGGGCCACTATTTTAGGTGTTATTCCCTATGCAGGCACATCGTTTTTTACATTTGAAACGTTAAAGCGTAAACATTACGGTGCATACCACTTGACAAAGGAAATATACTGCTTTATACTAGTGCCAATTGCTAATGTTTTTCATGTAATTTTTCAGAATATACGGGAGAAAAGAAACCGCAGCCAATTTATTCGTTCTGTTATGGATCGATGGCTGGCATCTTAGGACAAACGGCCAGTTACCCATTGGATATAGTTAGAAGACGAATGCAAACGGTTGGAATGATGAAACTGCCACCGAACAACTATCGAACAATTTTGTCTAGCCTCAGATTTATTTACAAGTATGTGTTCAATGGTTGTCATCCGAGAACAACTGCAACGATTCATCATTTTTTAGATTTGATCTAACTTTTTTTTTTTGCATTGCTCCGGTAGAAATGAGGGTGTAGCGCGCGGATTTTTTAAGGGATTGAGCATGAATTGGGTGAAGGGCCCCATAGCTGTTGGCATCAGTTTCACCACATTTGAATACTCCAAAGATTTTATAACCATTCGCTTATCGGTGTAAAGCTCATTTAGACGATAAAAAAAAAATCGCAGTGCCTAAATATCTATGAATGCCCTACAACATGCTTGACTGTATACATCAAATCGATTTTCTATGTAATTCAAAATACGTACAACAGAAGGTGTCGACTGGATTGATATAAAATTTCAATTAAAATTTGGATATTTTTTTTGGCTTTGTTTACCATTTTTATTAGATTCGTGATTTTTTTTCTATTCAAATTTATAGTAGAGAGAAAGGAAAAGCAAATAAATTGTTGATTTTATTGAACTGACTGAAGGCAATATTACTTATAGTAATCTGATATGATATTGAGCTTTGATGTAACTGCTTATGCTTTAGCATCAAATTTAGCAGTATTGTAGTACAAAGAGAACAAATAATGTTAATGCTAAATACCAAAAAAAACCCAACTAAATGTTGACTGGCAATGTGCGTGTTTGAATAAATGTTGAATTTTCATCGAAAAGTTCAAACAATGTGTAAAACAAATGTTTTACTCGTTTTTTCTCCTGCTCTGTTCATTGATATTGTCCATACCAGAACACGTTGAGCGCTAAATTTGAAACGAAACAAAAACGAAAATCACTTGAACACATGCACCAGCAACACTACCACCATCACCCCGTCAATGAGTGCGGCGACGAGCGACAAGCGTACGAAAGAGACAAACGGATGGAATATTCAAGGCCAAATAAGTGAATCGTAATGGTACCAAAGTGTTACAGCTGTCAAATACACAACGGTATGACTGAGCTAACAAGAACGAGAACTCAGCATGCGAACGATGTGCCTATGACTGTGTGTAAATGTCAAAAACTGGCTGCGTACACTGTAACACACATACACAAAGTAAACGCGGCGTTGAACGCAACGCAAAAGCAGGATGGCTAGATAAAAAAAAGCGGCTCACATTTCAATCCGTTGTCGGTTCAGCGCGAGTCAAGTTGAACAAAATTTTTTTTTATTCCATCAGTGTGATCGAATGAGGTAAACAGAAGAAGACAGAGCGACAAGTGCGCGTCGACTTCTCGGTACATATGAATTTGTAAATGGCTGACGCTATTCTGGGAAAATTGTGATTAGATAGTGTGTGATAAACTGAAAGTGCTTAAATTTATTCTCAAAATAAAAATAATTAAAAAAAATAAAAATAAAAATAATCGCCATACATATTACGACGAATAAAAAGAAAATTATTGTTGAAAATCGTTTTTAAACCGTATTGTGTTAAACAGCGAAGTAAGTTCAACCATTTTTTTATCCTAGATTTATTCACGAATTTCCGACAAGTCGCAGAAAAAAAAATCTGTTTGCAAGTTTGTTTTTCTGAGAGTTTTGCAATGGTATTGGTGTGTTGTGTGGTCATTATGCGTACATGTGAATTTTAAAATGTGTATCAATCTTAATTTATTTTTTTCCTTGCCCGAACGGTGAACAGAATACATATAACATGCATATGCCGAGATATATATTTATTCTTTTGAATTTGTTCTGTCATTTAGAGAAAACGAGACAATTTCGCAATTCGTTTTTTGTTGTAAACAGCGGACATCGCGAATAAATCCGATAACATTTACCACGACAATCAAATTGAAAATGTCCATGCAACTAAAAGAAAATGAAAAAAAAAACTTTGGCGAAAAAAGAAATGTCGTCTGTCGGAAAAGAATTGTCGCCGATAAAAGTGACGACAGCCGAAAGAGAGAGAGAGAGAGAGAGAGAGAGTTAAAGAGGGATGGAAGAAGAAAAAAGATGAAAATGAAAGCGAAAAATTCACTTTTTTTCATTTTGCGTCCATTTCTCGCTGAGAACAGAAACACAAACCGAATGCAACACCAACAACAACAATTAGCAATGAAATAATCTCAAAACAACTCGTTCGCAATTTTTTATGCGTCATTCGCTATTCTCTATATATTCTGGTGAAGTGGATGCATGTGTGTGCGCTTTTTTTTAAACTGTTGTTGTTGTTCTTGTTCTCAATTCTATTATATTCTCCATGTTTCTGCTCTTTCATCCACTCATATTGTATGCCGCATTTTGTGTGTGTCTGTGTGTGGCTTTGTGTTTGTGTGTATACACAGGAGAATAATTAACCAGAATTAATTACATGAAACAAACAAAAAAAAAGCTTGCCATTTAGAATGCGAAAAGTAAAAGAAAAAGAAAACAAAATTGAGTAGAGAAACATTCTCGGTGCCTTATGAAAACATATGCACGGTCGCGAGTTTGGAGTGTTATGTATTATTATTTCCGTTCAATCAATTTGTTGTTGAAAGGGATATTTATGGTTGCAGAAATGCCGTCATTATTCCGTTGTATTATTTTTTTTAATTTTTTCTTCCTTCGCTTCTCTTCTTCGGTCTGAGCGGTTACAGTTGCCAACACAACCGAACTTGAGACATCGTATTGGCTTCTTGCAAATTGCAAGAAAGTGTGATAGCTACTGAACAGTTCCTTGGCTTTAAACTTGGATATATACTTGTTATTTGCTCGTGTAAACTGATACATATGGGGTACCGTACTGGATAACATATTTACTCGCGCATTCGATTTGATGGCTAACGATTTGAAAAGGATTTTGTGTGGGACGTTGATTCCTGTAATTTCTACTTGTGTGCCCTCTGCTGCCGCTACTGTTGTTTTTGTTGTTGCCATTGTACATTTTGTTCTTGTTGCAGTCATTATTAACGCGGTGTGTATTGCCAACATACCCGATATCATTTGCGTTATAGCTATACCATCGATAGATTCCAAAAAAGACCGTATTAATTGTGTGTTTGTTTCTTCAAATGATTTAGTACGTAACACACAAAGCAATTCAATATCTATGCAACACTGGGGGGGGGGGGGTACACGAAACTCAAATGAGTAAAATTAGAACATTATTCAACGATAATAGGAAAAATAGAAGAAACTTGTGAGTTTGGTTTGCCAATGTTAACGCTTATGGACGTATTGTTTATTGTTTACAAAATAATCCCGTTAGGTCTTCCATAATCGTTGTATTGACAGTGTAATACGCTCTGCAACCGATTTTAATAGAAATAATAGCACATATATTAGCACTTTTGCACCAAAACTAGAAAAATTAGAGGACATAAAGCAAAAATATATAAAATTGAATGTAACTAGACTCTACTAGAATTTGTGTCTCGCCCCTAGATGCAACATGTATCAAATGTACAAACTATAGAGATTTCGTATACAGTCACTCCAAAAAGTTTTCGGCAACCCCCTTTTTGCTATTTTGGTTCAAATCAGAGCTCAAAAAGTTATTCAAATAATCGTTTCTTTGTTGAAAAGTCGATTTTTTTTTGTATTGGTGGCCGAATACTTCTTTTATCATATTTTTTTGATTTAAAAATCATATGCTTTCAAAAAAAGCGTTGAATACACATGTTTCTATCGTAAAATTCCTTGATCTTTTCATTGCGGCTGGAATTTTTGAGCTACACGTCATAGTTTTCTGACAAAATCAAATTTATAGCAACAAAAAAAGAGGTGGCCAAAAACTTTTTGGAGTGACTGTACATTAAAACGCCGAGAATGGACTTGTACTTGGTTTATTTACTTGATTTTGGATAGCAAAAGATTTCTATTTTTCCCCGAAAAGGGGTTTGAAAGCTTCATTTAAAATTTATTTTATATTTCATCGCTATTCAGAGCTCTCAACACCACAAAAGCCAATTCAAGAAACTCATAATAACCATTGAATATTCACGTTTGAATTAAACGCACGTATGCACATCGAGGCATAGACACACGACGCATATAGAATCGTATAGAATAGGTAGGCAATGCGAAGCGTAAACATTGAAAGACGACACCCAACTTCTCAAGAACCCACCGACCGACCGACCGACACAGAGTGAAGTGAAGCAAAAAGAGAGAGAGAAAGAGAAAGAACGAGCAAGCGATATATCATTCTCCGCTCCTTGCTACCTTTGCTGCCTTTGCTTCATTAGATTCAATCAAATAAATAGGAAAACATATTTTATGCGCATTGTGTACTGTGTCACTCGAACATAATAGACGTATACAGCTAGTTTTGAGTCAATAAAATGATGCGATGCGTAGAAAACCACCAAAAAATGTCATTTTGCCGTTTTTATGTTCATATTTTCCATGTAGAAAACTGTTCGTGTGTATGCTCATGTGTGTGCCTGTTTTCTTTCCTTCTTCGTTATCTTTTCATCATCATATAATATGATGGTCGTCACCATCCTAACGCCATGCCTCCAGACAAAAATATGCGTCAGATTTGTCAGTGGTTCAATTTACACTGTGATATACATGTTACAAGAAACATAACAACAGTAATAATAATATGGACCCAGGAGCCTAAAGAATATATACACCGAAATGATGAACGTGCTCTCTGTTCAGAAATGAAAGAAAAATAATTAAAAAAGCGACAAACATACAATGTCCTTCCCTTGATAATCGGTTGACAGTAACATTGATGCGCTATTGCTTTCTGTTCCACTCCATCGAGCCACCATATTTATTTGCTCTCTTGTCAAACAAATTAAGAAGCAATGTGAATAACAATAATGCCTGGAAATTCCTATTTACTTTTGCGTCGGCAATAAGTCTGTAACACACATATGCGGCTGCAGAAGCACCAGCAGCAGCAGCACATTACCTGTGCGCATATTATGGTAATAAAACCAAATCGTACATTAAACACTTAGAACAAGCGTCCGAAGATCATCTATCAGTAACAGAGCAATAGCAGTAAGCAGCACCTGAATTATTATTATTATGTTGTGATGATGCTCAAGCTCAACGAGACACATACACGTATACGAGAGAAGAGAAAAAAGCCCGATAAAGAGACAACGATAACGAACGGTTGAACAAAATAATAAATACAGGGAAAAAAAATTAAACTGAAACACACATTAAACTTCACGCCAAACTATACCCAATTTATATAGATGTGCCTGTTTATATGTGCTATGAAGTCGTCTTTTTTGCCTTTATACCTGCCTTTTTAATTTGTTTAGAACGCATTAAAACTGGCGTTCATAAACTATACGATGTACAACATTGTATCCAATGCAATATATGCTGAGGCACCAATTCGGTGTATCTCTCTCTCTCTCTCTCACACACACACACACACACACACTTGCTCTTTATGAATGCATGTCACCAAATTCACACAGGAATATATTTCAAATTCTTGACAACGTAGAATGCTTCTTGCATCCATCGCATTTACTTTCCAAAAATCGGCTCGTCGCCGTTGCCGTCGCTGTCGTCATCATCGTGCATTGTCTTTATGATACCGTTTGACTTTGAATTTCGGTGAAAACAAATATTTTGGAAAAATAAACAATAAAAACGTATATTCAAAACAACAGAGGAAAAAAAGATGTTTTCAAAGCGTCTGAAGTTGAAAAGAAATGTCAGACAAATAAACGCACGGAAAAAAAGGATGACCGAATAAACTAAGTGTAATAAAAAAAAGGTAACAAATGTATGGGGATAATTTTCTGTTGTAAATAAAGCATAACTTATTCGGTATGAATGCATATGTATGTGGATGTGTTGTGTATTTTTTTTTCCGCTCCTTTGGATAAACATTATATTTTATGCATAAATAATAAATGTTTGTATTGTTTAGAGCAATAAAAATATTTGAATTATGCGTTGAAATGTCGTTTATTTGACAGCCTATGATGGCATTTGTATCTCTCTCGCTCTCGCTCTCGTCCTACCGCACCGATACTCCGATTTCGTATGTTTCGATTCGTTTGCGAGAAAATTGCCCGATAAGTACACATCAGAAAACCGTATCGAGCAACAAAACGAAATAAATACACCAAACTGAAAATCTTTACTCTATATAGAGAGTCCATGCGCATATATATACAAATATATTTAAACATATACAAATGAAATTCCTGCGAAATGTTTTTCTTTGATATATTTTTGTTGTTGATATTGTTGTTCTCTGGTTGCGCCGCATTCATAAGCGATCTGTTTATTATTCGCTTTTTCATTTGTTGCATATATTTTAAAATACGAATAAATAATCAAACATGAGCAAATTGATATTCAAACGAAAATATATTGTGCTGAGATACGCGCGCAATGCGCCTGCTATATTCGTTTTATTTTTATTCAGTGATTCCTCGATCCGATTTCGCATATCTCTCTCACTCCCGCTCTATCGCTCACTTTAAACAAAAGCAGCAACGACTGCTAGCCACACACACACACACCAAAAATCGAAATGAATTGAGAAGCGCGAAAGAGCTCACTGTCGGTCGGTCGGTAAGTCGATCGAAATGTTCGTGTCAGAGTTCGATACATCGGTGCGCGTTCATTGATGTTGAATGTGTGTGAGAGCGTGTATCTCATTGGAGATTCGTTTCATGAACTCAACTATAAAATATCAGTAGCAAAAGGCAATCATTGCTATTTACTCGAATGTCTTCGGTGTTACAATTCACGCAAATCGACTATTAATTTAGACGGCTCCGACGACGACCTATTATTCAAAAAAGAAAGAGAGAGAAATAACAACAAAAAATTGATCGTATTACATATTAAACACTGATTTTATTATACTTAAACTTTCATCCGTTTCTCTTTCTCGCTCACTCTCTCTTCGATGTCGTCATTATTGCTGCTATTGTTGTTATTGTTGTTGTCAACTGTAATCACTTGAATGTCACACGGTTTGTTCGTTCCGACTTTGATTTATTTAACGTTGATGTGAATATTAAAAAAAAAAAATACACAATTTTCAGTTACCGATAAAAGTTATCAAACAAACATATTGATTGTGTGTAAGTGTGTTCAAATACGAACAACATTTGTGTCATATCGCATCGAATTTAATGTTTATGTCAATAAATTGAAACATTTGATCGTCATCTACCGTGTACAGTGTGTTTAATTTACTCGCTAAATTTCAGAGAAAGAAATAGGTACGCATTTGGATTCCAAGCAAAACGGACCATATCAAAATAAATAAATGTGTGTGTACGAGAGAGCAGAGAGAGAAATAAACAACTCATTCTAAAACAGATTCACACGTGTGCACATTCGATCATTTACAACAGTCAATAAGCCGTATAGTAAACGGAAACACATAAATATCATTTGAATTCGTTCAGTGTTATTCTTTTTCTATTTCGCGTCTCGAACCTCGTATACTTCATCGCATCGGTATCAGTCGTTGCACCAATTTAACGCATTTTGATCGAATTAAATATTACGCTGCGTAAGTAGCTCTCGTGAAAATTTCCAATCAACTGAACGTTGCTTTTGAATATTCTTGTGCTTGGTCAAAGCCAATGCCGAAACAAACGAAAAAAGAAGAAGAAGACGTAGGCGAGCTGCAATCGAAGATGAATACTCGAAATTGATAATAATTTTTTAATTAAAACAATCGTGATGAAAACGATAATTTATAGTTTACCGTGTTATTAATACACCCAAAGCAAGCCAATTAAATGGAATTGATGTTGATTAAGTTATTGTTCAGCTAATTATTTAGACAAGAAGTAAAGAAGAGAATAGAACAAATGAAAACGAACCAGCGCGCGCAAAAAAAGAGAGATGAAAAAGAAAACACAATAAATGCATAACAATAATATAATATTGAAGAGCTGTGTGTGCTCTATTCTCTCTCTGTTTGTCTCGAATTCTCTTTCGATTTCTGTTATTGTTGCTTTTTATCGCTTCTTTTGCCTCGTTGTTATTTGTTATGAGGGAGTCTGTGCACACTTTGTGTGGTGTGGTATGTTTTGTTTGCAAAACCTTCAACACACAGTTTAGTGTTTCATTGTTGAGCTCGAAGCCTGATGTATGAAAAGCATATTAAACTATTTCTTTCTCTCATAGTTTGCTATATTCATATTTATACTTCGGCATTTTCCATGGATTTCTGGAAATCAGCTTCGTATACGTGTTTTTTTTCTCCTCTCTGTTTTCTTTTCTTTATTTTCACTCACTTATATTGCTGTTCATGCTGTGCTGGCATTCTCTCCTCCTTCGTCTGCTCCATACTTCTTCTTTCAATTTAATTCCTTAAAATAGCCGACGTATAGACGTAATAAAATTTAATATTCAAGTATTTTGTCTTTAATGATTTTGTTCTCTCCCTTTCTTTCTCTCTCTCTCTCTCTCTCTTTTCATCATTCCATTTTTCTCTTTCAATATTTTCATAGAGATTGCACATTTAATACTCTGTTATTAGAAGCTTTATATACAAGCATAACACTTAATGCGATGTCAGTACATTATAGATATTTGTTTTTAGATATTTTGTTTTTCCATCGGTTGTATCATTTGCTTTCAGATGCCATTTACTTCATATTACATTTTGTACCTCCTTCTCTTCTTCTTCTTCTTCTTCTTTTTCATTCTTTCCATTTCAATTCTTCCCGATTTTCTTTTCCATCGAATTGGTGCAACTAAATCGTATGCACGGTTCGTTGTTGTATACAGTATGCGCTGCAATTCAGTGGAAATGGTTATCTTTTGGTTGATGCAATTGTTCCGAAATGGGAGATCAGCCGTTTTGAATGCAAACATATCCTGAAACGCTTCAAACGATGTTTCGCAACATCGCCTCAGAACTGTTTCGATAGTTGAATAATAAGTTTTTGTGTGGCTACAAGATCAAAGTCGCTCAATACACTCAATACCATTCTCAATGCAACGTTTATTATTCGGTTCATTTTGATTCGACGCCATGAAAAACCATTTGAAAGCATACAAAACGATTCTGCGAACATTTTATAAATGAAAAACAGAATGTTGCGGCACATTTACTGTTAAATAATATTTAGTTAAGCGGAATTTGTGCGGCTTTTCCCCCGCACATTTATAAATCAACAATAAACATAATTTTTAATAATAATTTTTTTTCTTCTACTTCTTTTTCACTCCGCATCATCATCGTCATTATCATCATCATCAGAGTCTATTTGTGTTGTTTCCCGTTTTTGTTGTTGATGGAATAGCATCATGTCTTTGTGGGAACGAGTATCTGGCCAAGCGGGCTTCGAACGAATCAAGTCACTGTACAATGAAAATTTCCCCCTTGAAGTGCGTATATTGTGCGCTGCATGGATCGAAGAACGGATCAAAGCCGAGCAATACATCGACATAAATGATCCACAGTATGAGCAACGTGCGGCCAATTTTATTTCAAATTTGATCCAACAACTGGAGCTGGAGAAGCAACGCTTGAAAAAACCCGAAGAACTGTCGATTAAATATCGAATCGAAGATGCAATGCGAACATTCACACAGAATATCTATAGTCCGGGTCAATTATATAAACAAATTCGTGATGCATTGATGTACGAACAGCATATTTTGGACTCGTGTGCTAATAATCCACAATTGAACTATGTGGACAACGAGGTGCTCGAAATTAATGATAAAATCAAGAACTTACGCACACTTATCATGCACAACAATGAGGCTGGCAATCGATACAAACACGAATTGGAACAGTGTATGCTGCGCTACAGCGAAAGTACAAAACGTATCCAAGAAATGAGTAATATGCCGAAAACACAGGATAATGAAGACCGATGCGCCGCATTTATGGAAGAGTGCAAACGTCAAGTTTGCCTCATGTCGGACAATATCAATCAACGACGCATTGAGATCTATTCATCGATTCGAACCGTCATCGATTTATTGGACGAGGTACAAAAGATTGTCATCCATAAGCGTTTGGGCAAGTGGCAACGTGATCAAGCGTTAGCCGGCAACGGTGCACCATTACCGCTGAATGCGCTCGACGAAATTCAGATCTGGTTTGAAGATTTGGCCGAACTCATTTGGAATACACGTACATTGATAGATACCATGCGCAAGTCTCATATGCCACTTAGTCAGGCAAATTTTGACGGTTTTGAGGTGGCCTATCGCGAAATTACCAACCTTCTACAGAATCTGATTGTATCGGGTTTCATTGTGGAAAAACAACCGCCGCAAGTTATGAAAACCAACACAAGGTAAATACCATTTTGGAAATTGAACAGAGGAGACAGTTTGCGGGTTTTTTTTTCTTCATCATCTAATAATCGAATTAAATTGCTTCATAGATTCGCTGCGACAGTGCGTCTCCTATTAGCTAATGTCAGCATTCACTTGAATAATCCATTTGTGACAGTTTCCATTTTATCTGGTAAGTCAATATTTGAACTACAAACGCATGATCGTCATCGATGTCTTTTACACATCAATTTTTCTCATTTTCTCATAAACAAAACAGAGGCACAGGCTCAAGCCCAACAGCAGAACCATTCATCGCCGTTGGCCGAAGCATCTGGTGAGATTTTGAACAACACTGGAAACTTGGAACTGCAGCAAGCAACGCGGCATCTAACATGCAACCTGAGAAACATGCAGCTGAAAAAGATTAAACGAGCCGAAAAGAAGGGCACCGAAAGCGTAATGGACGAAAAGTTTGCTCTGCTATTCCAGTCAAAATTCCAAACTGGTGACATGCAACTTAATGTAAATATCATTGATTTGAGAGAAGAACGACCAAAACCGAGAGAGAGAGAGAGTTATTTAATTTTGAAAAAACTGTGCGTATTTCCAATATAGGTGTGGGTAATGTCATTACCGGTTGTTGTTATCGTACATGGAAATCAAGAGCCACAATCATGGGCAACCATCACATGGGATAATGCGTTCTCCGAAGTCAGCCGCATTCCCTTCACGGTCGTTGACCGAGTGCCGTGGTCCAGAATGGCATCGGCTCTCAACATGAAATTCTACTCTCAAACCGGCCGAAGTTTGACCAATGAAAATTTGTACTACCTATGTAAATACGGTTCAATCTTATTTTATCATTCACCGTTCTATGCTTTGTTTTGCGGCTGCAGTTATTTCAATGGAAAATTGTGTTAAACTTTCAGGTGAGAAAGCCTACCGAGCAACTATCAATTTTAATCCCGAGGAACGTCCAATTACATGGTCTCAGTTTTGTAAGGAAGCGTTGCCAGACCGGACATTTACGTTTTGGGATTGGTTTTACGCAGTTATGAAATTAACACGTGATCAATTGCGCGGTCCTTGGACCGAAGGTCTCATCATTGGTTTCATCAATAAGCGTCAAGCCGAAGAAATGCTTCTGAAATGTCCACCCGGTACATTTTTGTTACGATTCTCGGACAGTGAACTTGGTAAGTACTCTATTCCGGAGTGACATTCAAACGGTGTCAATGAAATGCAATCGTTAATGAGGTTTTGTTTTGTGTGTGCGTGTGATCCGTTAATTTGCAGGTGGAATTACAATTGCATGGGTTGAGCATACGGTCGATCAGTTGCCGCAAATTGTTATGCTACAACCGTTTTGCCACAAAGATTTCGCCATTCGTTCACTTGGTGATCGCATCAAGGATCTGAATCAATGTGTCTATCTGTATCCCGATATTCCGAAGGATAAAGCATTCGGCAACTACTACACACCGTTGGGTGGTAAGTTTGGTTCATCTTTTTTTCTTTCGTTTCCGTTTTTGTCTATTACAAAAAGTGGATTGCTTTTAATCGAAATCCAAACATTTCAAAACTCAAGTTGAATCATCGACAAATGGATATGTGAAGCCAATTCTCAAAACAACCGTGCCAGATGAGTGTAAACAGTTGAGTAGCTATCCAAATACTCCGCAACATAATTGGCAGTCACCGGATGATCATCGTGATACCGCATCAGTTACGAGGTAATTATTTGCAAACGGCCACGATTTGAAACCCAAACAAAAAAAAAATCGTTGTTTGTTTTTCTTTTACATATAATTATTTTTCCTTCCAAATATATATCTTACATAAATCATATTTTATCCATTGGAATTAATTCGCGACTTTATTTCTTTTGTTGCAATTCACGGTTCTGCGCTTGACTCATAGAATGCACTAAAAAATTATGTGTTTGAAAACGGTTCACACATACACACACTTCATTATCATTCACAAAACTGCACATCAAATTAAAACCAAAAAAAAAAAAAACAAATAGCAAAAAAACATAGCATAACATAGCCAGGAAGCAAAAACCTTTGCTGCGAACCTTTCGACTCGATGCTTTATCGGTTTTTCCACCATTTTTTTTTGAGCACAATCTCGTCTCGGAGAATGTGAATGAGAAATGCGCAACCGAAACCAAAGAAAACAAAAATAGCGCTATTACACAAACCAAATTCGTTCTGATATTACGTTGACCTTTCAATCGATTGCAGTCTACATTTGCTTTTCAATTCAACCTTTGAAATCAAACCTGCTGAGTCAATCAAAATTTGCACCAAATACGAAAAAAAACCCAACCAAATCTTTATATACACCTAATAGATGTATGTGCTAGTCCATATTCGAGGAATTTTAAATGATAACTAAAGATACACAACAAAACCACACTCACTGTGCGACAGAATAAAGTTTTATGTTTATGTTTTTTTCTTTCTTCTTCTCTTTTCGCAACAACACGTTCCAGCTACCAGAATAGTACAATAATGCATCTGTAATTAATTCCCTTTATCAATTTGAATGTGCGAAAAGAATTAATTTATCATGAATTCATTGAATGCAAAGAAGAAGAAAAAAACGAAAAAAAGAATAAAGAGAAAAAGATGCGAATTTAAATCTTTGAATGGCACCTAGAAACAAGAGAAAAATTTTTTTTTACTGCGGATGAGAATAATACCGAGTTTAACAGAAATCCGGTTTATTTTCATTCGGGACAATGTTAAAAGTCGATAAACTAAATAAATGTAATTTAATTATATAATCAGACAAAAAACAAAAGCCACACAGAAGAAACACAGTGAAAGTCCAAAAAATATTGATGTATTCTGTACTTATCGTCTCGATTCCCAAAACAAAAGAAGAAAAAAACCGAAAGACAGTACAAACGTGCATGCAAAATAATTGTATCGAAAACAAATGATTATAAATTGTTTATTTTCCTTTCGAAATTGTCAAGTTGATGCGTTGTGATTCCTTGAAAATTGTATATTTTATTTGTTTTTATTTCCTTCTGTTTGTATCTGGTCACGAGTCATCGAGAGATGTGATGATCTCACTTAATGTGTGGTTTGTTTGTGCACTGAAATCATTGATTTATTGCACCCAAAAGAATGAATGGGAAAGAAAAAAAAACACGCATGAACATTTTTGTGTCGACATTAACCACGTCACTGGTATAAGGATGTTTGTTGTACTGGTTTCCCCCTGCCAATTTGAGCGTCGTTTCGTTGTGTTATATTTCATTTTGTTTACTTGTTATAAATAGCAAATGTATTTGTGATTGTCGTTGAAAGAGTATGACTTGATATTTTCTTTGTGTGTTTTTTTTCTTCTGTTTTGTATAATTGATGTTATATCGTGTTGGGGTCGTTATTTGATGAACAACCACTTAAGTGGAAAGCATATGCATCCATTTTTAATTTGATCAAGGAGGTTTCGACATAGAACACATTTTAAAGGGAAGGGCACAAAGTATAGAATTCGCCATTTTGATTGCAAAGTTCGTGCAATGAATTTATGTGCAGTTTCGCTTATGTTCTTTTGCACCTTCTCTCTTTCTCTCCTTTCCTTTCACGAGACAGTTGAATATCATCAGCTTAACTGAGAGATTATTAGTAATTTCTCTCGTTTAATTTGATCATCAGCTTGTTCTTAATAAGGTTGATATTATACTAGAGTGGGATCATAAATACATCCGATTTGTGTAGGTTTAAGACAATGAATGGAATCAAAACAAGGGAAAAAGCGGAAAACATTTATTTTTCAGCAGTAAACAAATACGCGAACGAAATGGAATTTAATCTCCGATTTGAATTTATTCATGCAAACGTCCATGTTGTGTAGGTTCTAAGTACTAAGCTAAGAGAATGTCTGTATCAATATGTCTGAGCATTGTGAAATAATAACTTTGTTTATTGTCTTTTGATGGAATCAACGATTTGCTGCAATGAAATAAATCGAAGGGAGAACAAGAGGAAATGTTCAATTGTTTCACTGTCATATTTAAAAGATTAGATAATTGATATGTATTTTGTGTGTCGATTCAAACATAATCGAATATTCAATTTCATGTCTCGTTCGTAAAATGATTCGGTTTAACTGAACTGACTTCTTCAAATTGAAGCTTATCAAACTGAATATTGGTTGTAATGGAGAGACAACGAACACTTTCTTTGCATCGATTGCATCGATGATGAAACTATTTGTGTATCAAATATCGAGTGTATAAAGAGAGTTTATGTTTGTAAACGAGTGGTTTACATGTGTTTGCCTTTTTTTTTTTTCAAATGGCAATTAACTTGCATTACTGCGCACAACAATTAGCTTCAATTAGTTGATTTTGTTTTAATGTTTGAGGAAAGCCAGTATTTGGAATAACGAACAGGGTACCAATTAGTCAACCATTTGCGTTGATTTTGCATCGATGTTGTGATTATAACGAATTTAAACATTTGTTAAGCATACATAAGTTACTACTACGGATTGTCATCTTCTTTTTAACACTGTCTTGATTGCACGTGCATATGTATATGTTTCTACTGTGAGATCGTAAAGAATACAACCAATCAAAGATGTTTCGACCAATTTTAACTAACTCACTTCAGAATATTTATTAGAGATAAATATTTACCGATAGAATTCGATGGATTAAACAGAAAACTATATCAATGTGATGTGATGTGATGTGATGTAATTTAATGTGACTTGAAGTGTCCATGGACATTCACATATTATTATTATAAATGTTGGATGTAATTTAATAGGCACTAACAAAAACCAAAGTCGTTATTCAATTTAATGGATTTATTGTTATTCAACTTGGAAAATGGTCGACAGGACATTCAGTTTTATCGTAGTCAATTTGGATTTTTGCTGTAATTAAGATTGCATGTGATAGCAGCACTCTACGTACTATTTATATCACACAAACACTATGATTGTTTGGTCAAATCCACGAAACTACAGTTATTTTGAGGGAAAAACGGATGGAAGAGAATTAAATTACAGGGCCAATTTGACTAAATCTAGCTAGCTATATATAAATATATGAAATTCTTACTTGTTTTTAGATAATTAGAGCGGTACAAGTTTACTATGAATTCTGATTCTCCGGGAATATCTTCAGCACACGAATATTTAGACGATTACTCACATTTTCACTTGATGAAGAAAAAAAATTCGAAACAAACATTTTACAAAAAAAAATTGCTTCGTCTCTGTTATGTCCGGTGAAAGTGATAAGAGATTTAAAATATTTCTACGAAATTATAGAGATATCTTTCGCCAGTTCATTTCACTTAAGCCCAAGGCCTATTATTTTTTCATTTAATTTTGAGTGGTTTGGAGCGAAAATGTTATACAGAAAAGTTGAGAGGAAAAATGTCAAATGAAAAGAGATAGCTATATAGTTCACTATAGTTTACTATATAGCTATCCCTTTTCCGCTCATTCATCATCGACATTTTCCCGCTCAACCTTTCTCTATAACATTTTCGCTCCAAACTACTCATATATACGCGTTGCTGGGCGAAAAAATGAGTTGCTCTTCACTTTGACCGAGTGTCACCACCACAACAAAATAGCTTCATAATTACCACAAAATAATGAATGTCATTGCACCGATCCACTAGCTTTTTAATGGTTGCCTCCCTTTGGCTTCATTTCATTCATTTACGGCTGTTTATTTTGCCTATTTGTTTTTTTCCTTCTTATTTCATTCTTTATCAGCGCATTTTTTATTATTATTACATTTTTCTTACGCTTACTCTCTATCACTTTCGATTTAAGGTTTTTTTTTAAATGCATCGTTTAAATTTTCATTTTCGTTTTTGTTTTAATCATTTTTCTTTTGTTTTTTTTTTGTTTCTTTCTTTCAATCCAATTTGTTTTTTTTAATTTGATTGGGGAAAAAATGTAGTTTCAACCCACATGAATCAGATGGCTTCAACAATACCACTGATCCATATTTGGAGATGCAGATGGATGATGCCGACTTCAATGCTCTATCGGATTATGTAAACTAAACACAAGCTGGAGCATATATTAGAGCACACACAACTTTATTGAGCAACAAAAAATGATTGAGAAAAAAAAATTAAATAAAACACATTGAAAATAATGAAACAACAACAATAAAAAAAAATCAAGTAAAACTGACATCATTTCAGCATAAAAGATTATAGCAAGAGAATATATATCACAATATTGGAGAGAAATGACACAGGAAGAGGGGCGACACCGAATTAATAATAAAAAAAAGAAAAGAAAATAAGATTCAATAAAATCGATTACAAAACCGAAAGAATTTTGTACATGAATAGAATTAATAAGAAAGAAACACATAATATCGAAACTAGAAAAAAGAGGAAAAAATGGAAAAGTAATAATTGATTCATCAATCCTTTTTTTAAGTTCATATGATTATATATATTTTTACGTTTTTCTCACTTACAACAACCACAACTTTCTTTTTTCTTTGTCTAATTTGTAAGGAATTGAGTTTTTTTTTTTGAAAATTAAAGCAAACCTTCTAGAGCAATAACAATCAACGATGCAAGAGAAAAAAAATAAACATAACAGAATAATAGTGTGCAATAGTATTAAGTTCCATTGGTGGGAATGAAGCTAGTGGTAAAGGTATACTCTCGCTCATCAGGACACACGCAATATATATTGAGAGTTGATATCAATGAATTTTTTCGCCTCACTCGAGTGAGAAGAGATCTCTTCTCGAATTTTTTTTTATTTCCTTCCTAAAGTTACTTAATTTTCTATATTTTTTTACAAGAGACCAAAATTTCAAGTATTCTCGAATTACATAAATTTCATTTGTTTTTTTTCTTAATCGCATAATTAGGGAAAAAAATAGATTTTCTTCTCTATTTCATTTTAAAAAAAAAAGGAAAAAAATAAGTATATAAATGTAAAAAAGAGGAAAAAACAGAAACACAGATTTGATGCCTTAATTAAACTCGAGACTAAATTACACACAACGACAGTCGATTTGAGAGTGCTTCTAATTGCATTTCTCGCATGTTTTATTGATGATGCAATTATTACGAATAGTTAAAAAAAAAGAAGAATTGGTTTTTTTTTCATCAGATGTGACATTACCGCATAATTCAATTATATATGAATTCTTTGAAAAAAGTATTGGAAATCTTTGAACAAAAAACAAAAACAATGCCTTTCGTTTAATTTTTTGTTTATTGTTTACTAAATTGTCTTTCCGCATTTTTGGCTTGAGCTTGGTTCGACGATTGCAGCCCGGATGATACAGCGTGACCGTTAGTTTGAATGCGGTTTTATCACAACAAAAGAACAGCAATGAAACCGTTTCAAACCTTAGGCTGTTGGAATTTCTTACTTTAATTATTAAAAACTTCGTCCATTGATTGTGATTGTGTTGCATGCTTGTACTTTATCAAGTTTTATCAAACGTTTGGTGAATGCCAATTCTTTGTCTTACATTTTAGTCTGAATATATGAATAGCGTGCTTGCTGCGAATTTCTAATTTTTTTTAGCTATTTTTGGTTTATAGTTTATTGACATGGTAAATTGTTTATTTTCATTTTTGTGTATGTGTTTTTTTCTATTGTTTTTCTGTTGGTTAACCGTAAGAATTATTCGAAAACATTTTGTGAACGTTCCGACGGAACTAAAAAAATGGTACGTGACACAATCATATAACAACGAAATGGAAACATTTAAGAAATCTACCCAAAACTCAATTTCAATTATCAATCAAAAAATTCAATTGCATATGAGTGGAGAAAAATTTGCAGAGAAAAAATGAACTATTTTAGCGATATACAATTTGATCGGATTTTTATTATGGAAATAGACATACATTTTTGCATTAAATATACAGAGCATATTTTGACATGTAACAATTGGGAAATGTAATTACAATGGGAAAATGCACATTTTACTCACTTACGTGATAGTCAAACTGACACAGTATCATTGAGAAAAAAAAGCGGTACAGAAAAAAGAAGTAAACAAAAATGATGCAACTCAATCACACAAGACGTTCGAAGGGTGTTAACAATCATCATGGCAAAGAATTTCAATGCGATATGTACGTAGGTTGAGTACATAGCGGTGCAATGATAATACACGGTTTTCCCCAATCGTATTCAATATTAGCCTCTGTCATAAGGTCATAAGGCCCTGAGGCCTAGGGGGTAGACACGAAATAACACTAGAAGAAAACTAGCAAAAATTGAGCATACTAGAAGTTACTAGAAGAATATTTGTGAAAAAATTGAGTGATGCCTCTTCCATAAGAAATGCATTGGCAATGCTATACTTATGGAAGAAGCAATGGTACGATACTAGAAATACTAGCAGAATATTTGCGTTTCTGCTTGTACACTAGAAAAACTAGAAGAAACTAAACGCCTATTTGAACCGATTTGAACAAACTAGCTATACTAGAAATTGGTGTCTAACCCCTAGCCTGAGGTCAATACTATGCGCAAACTTGAACTAATGAGGTTTCATCGTTTTTATCCGTGTTCCGCTTGGCATCTTTGACTGTTCCGTTTGGTTCGGTTCGGTTCGAATTGAATAGAATTCAGAGGGAAAAAAGAGCAAACCCAATTCACACCAAATGCAAATTTGCATGTTGAGCATCAACTAAAAATAATCGGCCATCAATATTATATGTATAGTGGAAGTGACATGTCCTATGAATGGTTGTAAAACTATAAAATACGAGATTTAAAAAAATAAAAATAAAAAATGAATCCCCACCCCCAATACAATATATCACACAATATATTTCAAATAAAATGCAAACATCAATTTTTCCGATTTGTAACTGAATCTTCAATAAAAATTTATTTATGACTTTCAATCAAATTTATATTCATTAAAATTCACATCATTTCTAACACACAAAATTCCGATTCAATACCAATAACAAACATACGGTTTCTATCCAAAATAGACAAATTTTCCTCCAATATAACAGATGAACACATATTTAAATTTTTAAATGCAGATATTTTATCAGGGTTGTGATATTTGAAATCGATGCAACGAATGAAAAAAAAAATTCAATGCAGATTATCATTGAATAAGCTCACATGAACGTGAAAAAAAAAATTATTCGTCCTGAAGCTGTTGTAACGTTTCCTTGGACGAACAAGGAAGAACACAAATTTTCAAAACCCAATACATACTTTCCGTTGCAGTTAATCAATCATAAGCATACAAATAGAATTGTCAATAAAATTACAACATGTCAATTGTGGGAAATAAAAACTGGAAGTTTTAATTCTTGGACACTCAAAGCATTTCATAATATCATTTGTTACTCTTTTTTTACTTCAAAATGCAGCAACTCTAGTGTTAATGGAATTGAAAATATCACAATAAAGCGTAAAAAAAATAGCAGCGGGTGGCAATTTCATTGAATACAACAGTGTTGATGATCAGTTTTGCTGTCGGTTACATTGTGTGCCATGACCAAAGCTTTGATACTTTCGGCCTCTTGCATCCATTCCACCACCTGCTTTTGCAGCATTTCTCTTCGTTGTCCCGATGGTTCCTGCTTCAGCAAAGGTACTAACACATTCAACGCAGACGTATAGCGATCCAGAGCAGCACTGTTATTTTGCTCATACGAATAGAGTTCAGCTTGTCGCCCGATTTCTAGAGCATGTTGTACTTGAGGTGTTGAGGTAAATAGTGAATCTGAAAGAAATGGATTCATTCAATTACATGCGTATTGAAGGAAAAAAACATGACTTTAAATTGCACTTTCATCTAAGTCGGATTGCTTTTTTCGGGGTAAGTATGGAAATGGTATTTTACGGTGAATGAAACGTACATAGTTGCTTGTAATTTAAATTTGGTTTCAAGGCCTGTTTAACTGGATTCTCTTCGCTTGATGAGCACGATGCTTCTGCTTGACCGTTAACGCTCTTGACATTTTTCTGCTGAATAAAGGCTTCAGTGAAGGAGCGTTTAATTTCTTCCGCTCGTTCCATATAATTCGTTGCTTGCTGCTGTAAATGTTGTCTTTTATTTGCATCTGATTCAGCCGCTATTAATGGCACAAAATACTGCAATCCTTCGCAGTACGCATAATAGGCTTCTCTGTAATTCTTCTTTTGGTCCTCTTCAACGGCTTTAGTAACGATTTGTATGGCTTTTCCAAGATTCTAAACAGGAAAAAAAACGTCAAAAATGGAAGAAAACATTTGTTTCAAATTGAAAACCGATTGAAATTCGAACCTCATCGGATGCATCGTGGTTTAAATTGAGGAATGGATGATCGAAAAACTGCTGAAAACTAATTCGTTGCTCCGGTTCATGCACCAATAATCGTGTCATAATGTCTCGACAATCTGATGATATAGCTGCCGTTGGAGAAATGGTAATTTTCTGCTTTACTTTAACTTTTTGCAATAGTTCATCTAATGTTTTCGAACTGTATGGTGCACGACCAAATATACACTCGTACAGAATGACACCAATGCTCCACAAATCGGCCGACGGATTGTAACAATGTTTCAAGAGAATTTCAGGGGCCATGTACAATGGTGATCCTTTTATCACAGTGTTTTCTTCGTTCAAACTTAAATACTGCGCAAATCTACAGTGAAAAATCGACACAGTTAGTATTACAAATATGTAAAATATAAAAAACAAAATATCGTTGCTTTATTGCCAGAAGAAATTTACCCAAAATCGGCCACTTTAAGCATTATCGTCGGTGCTTTGATTAGCAGCAAATTTTGCGGCTTCAAATCAAAGTGGCTGATATTATTGGAGCGCATGTATTGCATGGCTGAAGCCAATTGCTTCATGAAAAATTTGCACGTGGTTTCGGGCAAGGTGCAATGCCGTTTGATGTATGTGGACAAATTACCAGCGTCGCACAGTTCCATAATTATATAAATGCTCCTGACGATGAGAGAAGAAATAAAACCATCAGAAAATTCAAAGTTGAAATGAAGAGCAACGGAAATTCCCGGAAAAATATTGCTTACTTTTCATCCCATCTAAAGTCAATCATTTCGACAATGTGCTTATGTTTAAGGGTTTTTAGCAATTTGATTTCCCTGAGTAAATTGTCGGTGGAACTTTTCGAAAGGTTTGCCTTGGCCACACATTTTATCGCAAATGACAGTTTTGTTTCCTAAATTTTTACATAAAATTTCAATCAAAATGGGAAACAAAAAAACCATTTACAATACTTACTTTATGCTTTGCTCGATGAACCACCGAATAGCTACCGCTGCCAATGATTTCCAATAATTCATAGTCGTTCAGCTTCGGCATCGACATATTTGCTAAAATATCACATAGAAATGGAACGATTTTTAAATGAAATCCACTAAAAATGGCAAAAACATTGAAATTAGAGAATTGTATGGTTTGTTTTGTTTTGGTCATGGAATTCGTATTGACATTTCATCATTTGACGTGCAGGGATGCCAACGCAACCAATTCGCTGCGAATGTCCGTGCATATAAGGCGAAATAGTCGTTGAAATATCAGAACACGAATTATGGATGCAATTTGTGGATTTGATTCAATTATTTTTCTATCGGTTATCGTAAATGATATTTGACATTTCCACTGATTATGGTCTGTTTGAAGCGAATTTCAGAACAAAATACCATCATTACTTGTGTATTAATTGAATTATGTACGATTTAAAGTAAAATACGAAGAAGAACAATTCAACTAAAATTAATGCCAAAAATATTCTTGTTAATTGAAAACACAATAAATATACTTAATTTAATGGAAGATAAATTGTATCGAAAATTCTAAGACAGCCAAACTCCACTTGAGAGTATCAAAAACAATGTCACATATCGACCATTCCACACGAAATCAGTTAAGAATTGGATCGACCCTCTGCGAATTGGCTGAAAATTTGCATGGAGTTTTGTTTTCGGTAGAAAACGATAAAACCAAAATCTTAGGGCTGTAAGTGGCCCACATTTTCGAGTTCACCCAGTGTAAATTTTTCGGAAAATTGGAAAAATCGAAAAAAAGGGTTTGCGCCAACTGAAATCTAACTAAGAAG
>NW_022601467.1:20598608-20599884 GCF_009176505.1 Sitodiplosis mosellana | reverse complement strand
TTGTTCTTTCTTCTTCATTCGCTCTTTCGCGAAATACTAAATGTAAATGAAACATTTGCTCACTCCTATGCAAATATACGTAAGGTATACGCAAAGGTCTAGATGCCTTACGAACCGTTTCCCCGATTTACTCGGGCATTCGAAGAAATGAAATGCAAAAAACACCTAATACGGATCACAGCCCTTAGCTCTTTTGCAACCTTTCTTCCCTCGCACTCACTCGAACCCTCTCTCTACCTCACAATTTTTCTCGTTCCCTGTTCAGTGAGCGTGTGTGTGTGTGCGTCTGCTATCTCGTTCTGTCTGTCGTACAATCAAATCTGCAATCGAAATGGATTTATGTTTATCCATGTCATATATGCATATATAAGTCAGGATAAAAGCACGTAAAACTTCTAGGTAAGCTTATGTCCAAGAAGTTGATGCCACAAATCCGACTCGAACTTTCTTGTCCTCATGCTTTACTTTTTCTTATTCTTCTTCTTATATTCTTTACATTTTATTCTTCACAAAACCATAAAAAGTTTACGTACTTACGTTTTGTTTTCTTCTGATGAGTCTTTGATGTTTCCACATGCGTCTCACGAGAAAAATGAAACTTTCAAAAGGTTTCTCCTGAAAGAAAGAAGAAAATATGAATTATGTCGAAGTGAACAAAAAAAGAAGTATGATTCTTAATTTTGTTTCATCTGGTTGTTAAGGCGTCGGAATATTTATTATTAATATTCGTCGAATACAGCCGAAATAAGCTGAATTCGATACTTTATTGAAATGTCAAAAAAGCCACTCATTTTTTTCCTGTTTAACTTGCTTGACCAATGTGCTTGGAACAGTGATCGATTTATTGTTGTTGTTGCTGATGACGCGAAGTGAAAATGAAAATTGCCTTGAATTTGATCTTATTCTATGATTTGACGAACTGCTGATATTGCTTGTGACACACGATTTTAGTGCCAAATGAATATTCTCTCGTCTAAATTAATGAAGAATATTAAAACAAAATTTGACCGAAACGCTTTGAAGAGCGTATATGTAGTTCGTTTATTTGTGCGTGTAACACGCGTTTCGTATGAAAATAAAATTAACGTGCTTTCGATCTTGAAAATATAATTACTTGAGCGTATTGATACTAATAAATATGTTCAATTGAAATGTTCAAAAGAAACCATACACGCAATTAGTGAGTAGCGAGACTGCCACTGCCGGTACACACACACACACACACACACAGAGAGAGAGAGAGAGAGAGAGAGAGAGAGAGAGAGAGAGAGAGAGA
>NW_022601467.1:20542295-20598598 GCF_009176505.1 Sitodiplosis mosellana | reverse complement strand
GAGAGAGAGAGAGAGAGAGAGAGAGAGAGAGAGAGAGAGAGAGAGAGTGAGAGAGAGAGAGAGAGAGAGAGAGAGAGAGAGAGAGAGAGAGAAACACACATCAAATGAAATACCGAACATTGATCGCATTTCATTTCATTTCATCAACGCAATCGATAATCAAAATTGAGTAAATGGAAATGACACCAAATTAGATAGTCTATATCAAGCCTTCTGCTAATCGGCTACAGTTAATAAAAAATAAAAGCATATGATTGAAGGGAAAATCATCGAAAAAATAGAAGAAGAAAAAGAAGAACCATCAATTGAGTTGGATTTTGTGAGCCATTGAAATTGGTTCACGCTCGCTGTTGCGAGCTGATTGAAACCAAATGTTTCCATTCAAAATTGCTATCTCCTGGGAGTTTCTCATGTGTTGACATGTTGTGAATGTAAGTAATATCACAAATTTTATTCATCATTCAATTAATTCCGCGATCGATGATTGATACGCTGAATGCAAACAATTAGTCAGTGTACATGAGTCGACGACGACGAATAACGGTGGACGAGAGAACGAAACGCCAACTACACACATATGCTTTTAGACGCAGTCTAGCGAGAAATTGTTTAACGAATTGGCGCTCGGTCACAACGACAGCGTGCTACGATTCTGGCAAGTTTAGGGATAGGAAGAAAAACGATAATCATTCGAAAATCAAGCCAATGAATTTAATGTAAATTTTGTGTTGCTGTTACGGCAAAAAAAAATGTTTTTTTCATCATTGCATCGCAGCCAGCGTTGTATAAAAACTCAATTACACTACCACAATATTAAATCGGTAGCACAGACGATGTGTATACACACCTAATGGCTTCCACGTTTTCCACACTGAATGCTATTGTTGCCCATTTTTTGCATGTACATATTGTTCATTTTACAACTATTCCAATTGATGATGCTAGATGTTGAGTGAAATATTACGGAATATTTACGACAAAAATAAAATGGAGATGGAGAGAGAAACGTACTACCACGTAACACATTATTCAAATATTTGCTGCTTTTTATTATGTTCGAAAACTACATTGTTGTTCCACCATTCATCGTTACGATCATTCTTTTATTTTCATTCGCTCAATTTTATTATTTTCTCGTAATAAGCCGTCTTTTTCCTCACAAATTAACCATATTGATGGAAATTTTCGTCATAATTTTTCGATTAGGTGCAGTTTATGATCGTTTGAAGCCGCTTTTATCCCAGCATTTTATTGACTGATTGCATGCACATCATTGTTCCCCGCGCATGCAACTGTCCTGGTTGATTTAACGCTTGAGAGTGTATTTTGGTCTCTTCGTTGTTATTTTTTTTTAAATTCCATTTTCAATATATATGCAATCATGACAATTGAAGCGGAATCATTGAAAGTGTTTTTAAATTCGGACTTTCATCAGTTTGTGGCGGAAGTTTCCGATCCCATACAATTATCTCATTTGTGGGTTTTCTCTTACTCTTCCTCTTCATTTTATGGCGGCATAAAACGAATATATTGGGTCTGGGAATTAGTTTTTTCGATTTTTTTAAAATTTTCTATCATTTATTTGAATACCAAAATGAAATTACATTTAAATCAAAATATTGTCCACCGGAAGCGATGACCTTCTGCCACAATGTGGGCAATTCACGGATGCCTGCCTTAAAAAATTCCTCGTCTTTTGAGGCTATGAATGCATCGAGCCAAATTTTGATTTCTTCAACTGAAGAGAACCGCTCTCCGCTCAAATGGTTTTGCATCGATCGAAACAAATGGTAGTCGGAAGGAGCCAGGTCTGGACTATACGGGGCGTGAGACAAAACTTCCCATCCGCTATTTTCCAAGTAGTTTTTACCCGATTTCCCAATATATGGCCGAGCATTGTCATGTACGAAAATCAATGTCTCTTTTCTGGTCTCCCATTTCTTTCGTTTTTCTTTGATAGCTTGTTTCAAACGTATCAACTGTTGTCGGTAGAGAGGCCCATCGATGGTATGACCACTTCTCAGCAGCTCATAATACACCACTCCCTCCTCATCCCACCAAATACACAGCATTACCTTGTCGCCGTGGATATCTTGTTTTGGCTGTGATGTTGCTGGCTGGCCGGGCGTAACATAAGATGCTTTGCGCTTGGGGTTATCGTAATGAATCCATTTTCCGTCACCAGTGACAATTTGATACAGAAAACCTCTTTTTTTGTACCTAGCGAGCAGCATTTCGCAAGTCACCAAACGCCTTTCAGCTTGCGCCGGCGTCAATTCATGTGGTACCCAATTTGACAACTTGCGAATGAAACCAAGGGCCTTTAAACGATATCCAACTGTGCTTCGGTCATCATTCAATGCTCTGGCAAGCTCATCTTGAGTTTGACTTGAATCTTCATCGAGTAATGCCTCCAATTCCGCATCTTTATACTTTTTTGGCCGGCCGGAACGTTCCCGTGCTAGAATCACCACTTTTGAACCGTACAAACCACTGTTCACATGTACGTTCCGATGGAGCATGCTCATCATAGGCTTCCACCAACATTCGATGCGCTTCAGCCGCAGTTTTTTTCAAATGAAAGCAAAAAATTAATGCTTCCCGGATATGTTGCTTTTTCGGTACAAAACTTGACATATTTAAGGCGCAAAAAAAAATTGGTCATTTACACTTCGATGAAATGATAGATGGTGATTTTTGTAGTTTGACACTAGACCTCTCATGCAAAAAAGAAAAAAGTATTGCCCGTTACAACCATGCAAAGTTACGCCATTTTTTGAAAAATCGAAAAAACTAATTCCCACACCCAATAAATCTACAAAAAATATGATTTAATTGTATTCACTGCACGCGAAATTAAAGTTTGTAAAATAAAAAACTTAAATCATATTTTAAAATAAAAACGTTACACAAGCAGCAGAAGCAGCAACAGCAGCGGCATACGGTAACAACTGCGTTTGCAAACGTGAACTTGATTAAAATAGAACAATTTGTGCAATGTGCACTGCGACGAAAAATGCCATGATTTTATACCGATGCTGCTAATGCACGCAAACACAAACTTCGCTAATGACATCTTCATGTCTTAATATTTTTAAATTATATCGTTATATCATTTACGTTGTTAAATGTCATTAGCTCGGTTGTTGCGTTCGGTTGGCAACCGAACAAAACATTGCCTTTCAAACATTGTGCAATTGCATTGCAGCCTGACTGAATTTATGCTATATTCGATCTTTTCTCTTTTTTCTTCTTCTTCTTCTCATTCGTTTTAATTCATTTCGCTTGACGTGCAGTTGAATTGTGGATGGTGGAAAAAAAAGTTTAGTCGAATTTAGATGAAAAAAAAAGTGTGTGATGGGTACGATAAAGTGTGGAAAGAGAGAGAAAAAAATAGAATGATGCATGAGTACCATTGAGAAACGACCAGGGCCTGAATTCAGTGATGTGGTGTAGAGCATAGCCAGCGGACGAAATGAGAATTGCGAATTTCCACGATGTCTGGGCTATTTCTCTCGTTCCATGAATGTTCCACTTGAGAATATACCGTATTGTTGGGCAAAACATACTCACTTGATGCTATATTCTACGTACTAATTCCAATCAATTCAAAGATCACATTTCGTACGTACACGAGACCCTTATCTCTTTCACAGAGACGGAAAAGTAAAACAAAATTCGTGTTTGTTTTTTGTTGCTGTTCATGTTCTGAAATAATGTTGAAAACAACTTGTGACGTATAATACGCACAAATATACTTCTTGAAGCCATACGAAAACTCCTACAAAAAATTATGATAATCATTGGAACCTTGAACGAAATGCCGGAGTCAATTTCGAATGGACTCGAATCCCAACACACAGAGAATAAAAAATTATTTTAGAAGAACGTGGCGTAGATAAGCAAAGCACTTTATAAAGTGATAATATTTCGATTCTCTTTTAACACTCCTCGCAGAGAAATACATAGAATACTTTTTTTCGCTCTTTCTCCCGCTCAGTTTTTTTATCTCTTTACCATTCATTAACTTTTTAAAGTGTATGCGGTGAACCGATGCAAGCAATTTTAATGGCGCCGTTGAAGCATACACAATGCACACACCGAAAGAGCAAAAAAAACCGAATTGAAGGTGAGAGATTCATCTCTGCAGCAAGATATTCGATATGTGGTTTAGTGGTTTGTTTGCTACCAATGTCTTCTTAATTCTCATTATTTTCCCACTAGCGACACAAACTTTATTTTTGGGCACTTTTTCCATGCTTTTCGCTAGGCATTGGCAAGTAATATTATATTAAACGGGAGTGTGCGAGAATGAGAGAGAGGGAAAACAACGAAAGTTCCGTTGCTGCGGAAGTTTTTTTTTTGCTTGTTTTCCAGCTTATTATATGCCGTCTTTTCATTTTGTTTCTTTTTTTAGTGCACTTATGACGCTTTGGCTTAGAGTTTCAGCGCTGTTGCTGCTACAAATACTCTTGCCGCCGCCGTCGTCGTCGTCGCTGCTACTGCTTCTACTGTGTCTGCACTTATCTCATTTTGTTTCTGTCTGATTGCATGAACTCTCAACTGTCGACATAAAATATATACGAACGGCAAAAATATGGTTGTCGTTCATGTTCACGTTTGTTCGTTTGTGTGTGTGTGTGTATTACCATACTCTCTAGAAAAATGATTTACCACTTCGGTGCTTCGCTTTGTACCACATTTCTGCTTCGTGGCCTCTTGCACTCACATTAAATATGAATTTCAATTTATGCAGAACGCATCGGATATCCTTACCACTCTAATAAACTATAAAGACTGAAACAGATCTGAATGTGCCATCCACACCGAATCCATAAGGGTACACTTTCATTATTGCGACACACCCGTTTTATTCGGGCACTCGGCACTTTCTTCATTTTGCACACGCAAATTACGAAGATGACTCGATTCCATTTTATTTTGCCTCGTTGTTTGGTTTTCTACACTATTTCGGTTGCGCTACCCATGTCTTGTATGTTCCACTCATATATTATGAGTTTGTGCACATACACAAAAGTGCAGATTGAATAAATATTTAACTGTTGGAAGAAAAGACCATTTTAAATAAAATCAACACATCGTATGGTGGTAGAAGAAGCCACAGTTGAATACACATTGTAACAGCATCGAAAGTGCAACGGATGACACAAATTCAATAAAAGAAACAAAAGAGACGAAATGAGGTAATGAATTCAATCCACCATATTGTTTGTAGTAAATTTTTAATGATGACATTTTGTTTAGCCATTCGAAATGGTGTGCAATATACGTTCTGAGGGGTAATACTCGCACATGCCAATATAATGTGATGTAGTAAACTTAGTGGCCGCAATGACAAGAAAACAAGCTTGATAGAGTCCACCAATATTAAATGGTTTGTCTAGGTCGATGTGAAACGATTTTTGTTGAACATGGCATGATAAAAAGAGAAATACAGAAGGGGAGAGAGAGAGAGAGAGAGAGAGAGAGAGAGAAACTGCGAACACAAACTAAGGAGCAAAGTGCGTTCACACCATTTCGTCAAATTTATGGAAATGAATCATATTGTTTGATTGTTTTTCTGATTAAATCGCACGCATCAAACTTAGTCAGTACTCAGTATGGATGAAAATTCATTTTGTATTTATTAATTTAAATCAACAGCACACTCCTTGAGATGACGCACTGACAAAATATTAAGCATATTTTCAGTGTGTGAGCGAGATAGAGAATTTCAACTTCGCCTACACAAAACTACTTGAGTCTCGCCACTTACGAATATATTCAAAGAATGCAAGCTCATTGTATGAATGCCATTGGACTGTGTAGTCATAGTGGATTGAGTCATCAGATTGCAAGACACTCTCTGATTTTCTTCTCGGCTTGCTTAATTGCCGCTGTTGACTTTTCAATTTCATACATTGTCGTCCGTAAGAGTGTCAGAAACACAAAACATTCTTCTTCTGCTTCTTTCCCATCTTCTCTTACTCACTCAATCCAATCCAAATTGAATGTTTCTAAAAAAATGGCCGGATAAAGTACGAATGAAGTCTTAATCAGACATGATTTAAACCGCATCCTGAAGGACAATCATTATTTGAAGAATGCAAAGAAAAAAAAAATGTACAACGACTAATTGCTGATGGTTGCGGGAACAGGAGGCGAAAATGAGAAAACGAAAAATATGCCTGTCTCTCTGGAATTGCATGATGGCATAGAGTGATGAAATTCGATGATGAGTAGATGCAGTGTTATTCACCCGTAATGAAATGTCGGATGATATTCGTTAATTAAACATTGTGCTTTGATATGGAAATCAGAATTTTCTTTTTCGGGCGGCCAATTTTCTGCATGCATCTGGGTTGTTCATTTTGTATTCATGTGTTGCCGAAATTTTTTGAGATACACACACACACAATCAAAATGGTGTTGAATTATTATTGTATGCTCTGATTCGAGCAAAAGAGAAGCGACGAGAGGGGAGCGTGAGCGTAAGAGTAAGCGAGTGAGAAAGCAACAAAAAAAGCAATTATACATTTTACGCAGATTCAAAGTTTGTACTGGTTTCTCCTATCTCTATATCTATCTGTTTTGTGAATTTATTTTTTTTTTCTTTTGCTCTTGCTTTGTTGCTTTTTTTTCTCTTTGGTTGGCGGGTACGTGCTCTGTTTGCCCCGATTCGAGATGAGCGGCGAGAGAGTAAGAGAGATATCCCAAGTTTGACGATGAGTTTTCCGTTCATTAAACTAAATGAAAACGATTCAAGTACCCAAACATTTAAATAAATTTGGCTTTCATCATAAAAATGGTACTTTCAAACAACGTCTACAGCCGAACAGACATTCGACCTAGAACATTTAATATTGTGTTTGGCTGCGTGAACACGAATCAGGGAGAGTGAAAAGAAAAACACACGATTCCTTGTTGTTTTCTCAGTGCCAATAAAGAAAAATACAGAAAAAAAGAAGAATCAGAAGGATACGACGGAGAAAAATGTGGAATACACACGTACACAATCCATATAATTGTATAGATAAATGTTGTCGTTGTTGGTGGGATGCGAACCGATACGCTCCGCTCCTATCTCGTTCGATATTTCGTTTCTATCGCTATAATTGAGCATTGCGTTTATTGTTAGTAAGAGGACAAATGTATAAAAATAGAACGCTTGGCCACAATGAAAAACAATGCAATTCATATTTAGTGGAATTACGTTTCGATTGACGAGGAATCTCTCTTTTCTCTCTCTCTCTCTCTCTCTCTCTCTGGCGTTGCCTAGCACGCAGGAAAACAGTTTGAACAAAAATTTACGAAAAAGCAAACACAAAAGCCAACAGCAATGACAACAAAAACAACTACGCGCAAAGATAGGAAGCAAAAATCAGTGAAAAACCATTTGAATTAGTTTCGCTTGAAAAAATGCACAAAGAACAAACAAACGTGAACATGCCCAGTGTGCGGTAGGCGATGTAACAATTTTTTTCGGCGCTGTCGCTGTTGTTAAATTTCAAATATGTTGTGTATATTATTGTTTGCTTAACCTCCTTAACCTAAATTTAATTGATTCCAACATATGATTGGTGAGATTATTCTATTTTGAATTGTGTCACTGTTGCTGCTGCCTCCCTTTGCTCGAACGGCATATTCAATATCGCTTATCGGACAACAGTTGACCAAACGGCTCTATATAGTCACACTATATATGGCATGTTTTGTAATGCTGGAGGCCACAATATATCACACACACACACACACATGCACGCACGCACTCAACAAAGTTAATCTCTTTTTTTTTTCAATTGAACAAAAATAATGCAATGAATTCATTCCAATATGGACTGGAAGTTTGTTGGCCGAAGAACATGTATGAGCAATCATGATTTATTATTTGAGCCGATCTGTGAAAGCGTTAGTAGCTACGGATATTTTGACTTTTTTAGTAGCAAAGTTTTTGACTTGTTTGATCAACAAAGTTACGGATTTATTTGTGGGCCTCGAAAAAATCGTAATTCTTGAATTATTCTATAATATTCGTCGTAGAAACAAGGAAAAACTTTGACTACTTTACGCCCACATACCGAGTTATTTCACCATTCATCAAACGAATGCGTTCAGTTGTCTTTTGATTACCACATACGAGTTATAACAAGCGAATAAGTTCCATCATTCCATGTGTTCACACTCGTTGTGACTGGACATACCAAAGTTCGATTTTATCACACAAAAGCATCGCAAACGTGTTTGGTTGCAAACGAGCAACTTTTCAGACTATGTGTGATCAGCGAATGGTATGCTGTCCAATCAGAGATTTGCATATACTTGATTCGGTAACAATTAATTTTCCACATGGAAACGGTCAAGTGAGATGTGACCAAAGCAGGGAAAGTACACAAACTCAACTGATAACTATAGTATTTATCAATCTTTTAAAAAGGTCAATGCACGAACATTCATTTGAGAAAAAAAAATCGTCATTATCGCTCATTTGTAAAGAAATTTTGTTCCGAGAATATTCACCCTGATAATCTATCAAACAATCGCCGGTCGTTTTAATAAACTGAAAATATATGGTTCATTTTCATTGCGATCGATTCAGATTTTATTTTCCATGTGTTTTTCGTTTAATGCATTGTATTGACTTAAATGGTTTCGGCCTCGTGGCACAGATTTATAGTAGCCTGCATCCGAATCCGCGAACTGATAAATTGGGAGAACCAAGAGCAAAGCAAACACAAAATAAACTGTATCTTATACGGCATCGCAATGTGAATGGGTGAAAAATGCGTTTTTTTTTTCTCTAGCAAACGGAAAATCCAGGCAAAAACAGCAGTGCCTTTCAATTTTCGCAATTGACCAAATTCGCGGTATATTGACCACAAATTGAATGGCCAGCGTTTGCAAAATGACCGGAAAAACAAGAATGTGCCTCTTGTGAAAGACACTAGCTTGAATTCCGCGCTTCTGAAAATTTAATTGGAAGAGAGAGAAAGAGGGAGAGAGAGAAAGCGAAAAAAATGGGGCGTAAGTCGTGCGAAATCATTTAATTTAAATTTGCATTTACATTTACATTGATTTTAATCGAATTTAATAGAAATGCTAAAATATTTGCCAGGCGCTTTTTGTTTGCGATTGTGAACTAAATTGCGGTAAAAGTTGTCGAATTTTTCGTCTCTACTGATTTGCTGGTGTAATGAGATAGAGGGTGCAAATCTTGATGTGATGTTGTTTGTCACAACTGAAATTTGAATGGCTAATTTGTACAACAAAATTTATTTGCAATTTGTTTGATTTTGAGCGGCAACGTTGATTATTCCAAATTGGAACGAGCGAGAGAAAGAGAGAGAAAACGGAGCTTCAATTTCGGCGGTCATATTCACGCCCCATGTGTTCTCGCAACACAAACCATTTTTCAATACTAAATTCCCAATGTGTTGAAGCCACACAAACATCACGAAATGCATCGAATCCAACGTTATACAGTTTATAAATAAGCTATTACAAACTTTTTATTATGTGGCAATTAAACACTTGAATCCGCTCGGCAATGATCTTGCGATACGCACAAATGTTTGTATCAACTTTGGAAACGCTTGCAGCTCTCGCTCTCTCTCTCTCTCTCTCTCTCTCTCTCGGTGTTTCTGCCACTCTCACTTTCGTTCGCACTTCATTTCAGTCGATTTCGGTGTAATTGTCGTACGGCAGTGATGAACGGTGTTGCGACGATGGCGTGAAATACAGCATCAACAACTAGCATCATCACAAAAGATGACTAAGAAATTACGTGTAGGGAATATCCTCTTTCTCTCTTCCTCTATGTCCTTGCTGTGCTCTTGGGTTCGGTTCTCTCTGTTTTACCATTTCTACAATTTCAATTACGAGAAATTATGCAAATTAATTCATTAATTGCTTGTTTTCTTCTTCATCGCCCCAGTTGTAGTGCACCCAAAGCTCGACTACACAAATTGTCAATTTGTAATAATATATAGCACTGTATACGTATATATATATATGTATAAATAAATGTGTGCTAAGCGCGAAATAAATGTGTTGTGTTGGTGCTAACAAGACGTCTTTACTCTGCTATGAATGCTGATAATTCTAGTCGGCATTTAAAGTACACAATATGACAAAATAATAAATTAGTTTAATGTACTCCAATTCAGATATCTGTGTGCGAGCAGCTAATGAGTGCTGCTACTGAACCTGAACGCGCTCCGTACAACGCGTTTTCTGCCTTTTGTCATCTCTGTCCCGCTCCTCTTTATCGCAATCATGAATAAATTTGAATAAAATGTATAACATATTCGGATCGTATGGAGAGCACAGGCACAAAGTACATATTGATTATAAGCACATGAATGTAGAAAAGCCACATATGGCACTTTTGTTATCATAATCATGCTCAGTGTTTATGGTTTGACAGGCAAGTAAACAGAAACCGACACATATCAAGATATGTAAGGTCTAGGTCGTTGCCACGTGTCTCCATTTTGAATTTTACAAACGGCCAAAGAAATTTGCCAGCCACTGCCGACAATAGCGTCAAGGCAAAGTAATGCATGCATAATCACTGACCAAAATTACTGTGACTAAAACTACAAAGAACAAGACAGAAAAGAAAAAAAAACAGCACAGCCAAACACTACCAGAAAGAAAAGTCGGACAAAACCAAATACAAACAATTCACCTCTTCCAAACCGGAAGAAGTTAGGCAGACGCAAAAAATAATAATAATAATAATAATAATAATAACAAAAGCAATTAACTAAAACGCTTTCAGGTTCAGTTCAATGTTTGAGAGCCACGAAAAAGAATTTCTATAATTGAATTTGTTGCCAAAGAGTATACATTTATTTTCATATCGGAAACAAGTGTAAGCGACGAGTGGTCTAAGCTTACGTAAAATTACAATTCACTTCAGTTGTGTACTGGTGAAAGCGTTGTTTTGACATTTCCTCCTCTCACACAGCATAGAATGTCACACGTTCGCACGCATCGCACAATCAAATGCGAAAAGAGCAAGGCAGCAAGCGACAGTAAGGCAGTAGAAGCAACCGAAAGAAAGAGGAAAAATAAACGAAAAGCCCAATTTACCCAACGACAAATTTATAATACAATTATTACAACATACCCCGAAACAGATTAGCGCCAAAAAAATGTGACTGTATACGAAAAATGCGACACTCTGTGCTAGCAAAATGTTTGCACGCGGCTGTACGCTATGCTGTGCCATACTTTGACCGTGTATGTCAACGCACTCGCACGAACTTGTGAGTTCGAGATGAATGTAAGCTACGAATTTTTAGACTTGATTCGACTAAATACCCAAATAAATAGAAGAAAATGTATATTTGCGTGCCACACACTCTTCGAAAACATAATCTCTACTAAAAGTGTCGTTGAACATAAAAAATGAGATGCTTATCACATTTTATTATTTATTTTAATTAATTATTGTTATTATTTGGGAAACCCGCAAAATAAATTAACACGAAATACAGTATGCAATTCGGTTTATGAATTACACTTGGCACAAGCGTGTGCCGAGCCCATACACACTGTCGAAGGGCTACAGCTATAAATGAGTAACGAGTACACAGAAGAGTGTGCCAACCGATTCAGCATGATCTAACCGCTATTATTTATTTCAATAATGTTTGAATAAATCTGGCACTCACACAATACTCTGTTGCATGCGCTGACCTCCCATACTCTCTTTCCTTTTTCTCTTTCTCTCTGTTCGAATAGCAGTTTTATCAGCGAAACCAACTGCTTTTGTCCGCTGCCATCGAGCCTCTCTCTCTCTCTCTCTCTCTCGTCCCCTCTGTCAATCCATTCGTTGTTCGAAAAAAAGTTGAATTCAAGAAATACAAGAGAAAAAAAAACACAAACACAAAACTTTATTCTGTCGGACATTTTGGAGCGTTTTTAATTCATTTCATTCGTTTGAATTGATTTATAAAATGAGTCGCGTTTCAGTTGGCTCAGCACACAAATTTGCATTTGTTTCTAATTTATGGGCGAAATGATTTACAGGCAAAGCGACGATTTGTCAACAGTGTGCGCATTTGTGTTATCGGCTTCAACCAATGCAACCAGGTCTGCAGCACACAGATGGAAATGTGTTGCTTTGAAAAATGCCAAACGATATTCTTTGACCAAATGCGATGCTGTTGTTGAAAAATGTTCATCAAACTTCGTTTTGTATGCATTTAGAATGATAAGCGAAACGTAATGCATTACAATGCACTTTATTGGTTCTAGGAATCATCGAAGCTCCCGGGGCTTTCCCCATCAATTTCTCTCTATACAAATTTTTCTCGTCGCTACTGTTTGCCGTTTTTTCTCCATTGTACAATGTACATTATAAATAATTGGCAAACTGAAAGTGGTCAAAAGATAAAAAAAATCTGACTTTGAGTCCCGATTGTATAAATAATAAAATAGTAATAAATCACCGGTTGTCCATGATTTTAATAGTTTACACTGGAGAGCATGCAGCAAACACATTGTCGACAACCAAGCGAAACAATTTTGTTCATTTTTTTTCCGCATTGTTGTTCGGTCTTTCCGCGTCTCTTTCTCTCTGTGATAATTCGTATCAAGTGTAATGCACATCAAGTGGACATTCAATTATGAGTATTGTAGACATAATAGAGAAAAATATGCAGCCAACGACAAGCTTGTGCACCCGCACATACACAAATAATGCATTATATTTTAGCCGAAACTGATAGAGTTGATGCGCAACGATGATGTCACCGAATAGTTTGTGCAAGCGACGAAAAAACGCAGAAAAAACACCGTTGAGTGATTGAAAGAACGAGAGTGTAATGCGTACCTAAAAAAATGTTGTTGACTGCAAACATACCCAGGTGGAACGATGACATTCGTTCGAACCAATTGAAATTGCCAGCTACAAAATTATTACTATGAAAACAATCGTTTTTGCTACGACATTTGCTCTATTAATTTTCAATTGCAATAACATTGAGTTTCATTTCAGAAAATAACCATGATAAATTCATACCTTTTATGATTCAATGGAAAGAGAGAGAGAGAGAGAGAGAGAGAGAGAGAGATAGAGGAGGGGGAAAAAGAGAAAATGCTGGGAAAAAATATAAAAATTTTGCACTTAAGAAAATAGAATAGTTTCAAGCTGAAATAGCACACTATCTACTAGTCAAGTGAGAAGAGATAGTACAAGAATTGTATTGATACTTAGTTAGATTATACTGCGCTCGTAAAATTAAATAAAAGATTTTCATGACACAGAATGTCTAGTGCGGTGCGCTCGCAAGCAATCGCTGTATGCGTACATTGAACATGCAATCTTGGAGCCGCGCGTGGAGCAAATCATGAATCTTTATTTGCACAATGAATAAGTATCACTGCCAAATGATTTATTTCCGTACGAATTATTATGAGCGGGAATCTTGCTGGGCTGGGCTGGGCTGGGCTGTGATGTGCCTTTGAAAATGGTCTGTAAAACAAATGCCAAAAAGGAAGAAAAAAAAACAAACAAACGTTCCGTAATCGTTCTGGCCCTTGTCGTCGCCGTTACCAACGAACACATAAACACATTCCATAAATCGTCCACAAATATTTACGCCGTACGGATGTACGCTCCTTATAAGGTTTTATTTTTATTATTGTCTCGCCAGAGACTCTAATAAAACGAAAATGAACCGAGAATTAATTGGAAGTTCATTAAATTTTGTAAGAAAGTCACCGCACAAATTAAACAGATTTTCGGTTGACGTCGACACGAATATAAATTTTGTAACGAAAATTGATAAATGAGAGACAAAACGAGGCTTTAATATTTGTTCGTGCCAACTGCATTCGTAATTAATAACATGTATTCGTATTCATTAATAACACCGCTCTCGTATCTTGTAATTACTCCACCACTTTTCAAGCCAAACCGTCTTTGCGACGAACCAACCATTTTTATGGAGGTGGTTGTGTGTGTTCCTTTTCTATCGTTGTTAAAGCTACTGCGTACGATGTACGTACATTTTGCCGAAAAGTTATCAAATTCTGTACAACGATGTGCAACCAAATGGAAGTAGTTTGCGATATTTGAAATTGAAAAGCACTGACAAAACGAACAAAGTATTTCTTTTTTCACTATTTTTTCCCCTCTTTAGCATCTATACAGGGGAATGATTCCAATTTTTCACGAAAACACGCTGTTTGTTGAAAAGTGGAAAAAGACTCGACATAGAACAAAATTGATTCTTTGAAAGGAAACCGTGTACATCTACATCGCTTGGAGTACATACAGTTTGATTTCGCGCTCGAAATATAAATATCGATTTTTAATCAAATCACTGGTCGACTCTCTCTCTCGCTCACTCACTCTTGCTCTTTCTATTTCTGTTCGTCATTCACCTTACAGATCTTAGATAATTTTTGTAATTTGTACTCACCCCAGCCCTTTTTCACGAATCTCAGAAAAATTCGATTTTTGAAATTGTCCTTGAGTGGGTGCCATTCTCTGTCGATTTCTTTTTTTTAGGAGCAAAAACCCACATTAAACTGAGCATACCTGACACAGCAACAAACATCGACTTGATAGCACTTCAAGACATGAATGATGTGTCCCTGATTTATACGGAAATTCTCTTCTAACATCGGAATCGCCGTTCGAAATTCGGTTAGGCAAAAATGTATGCTTGAGGAAGACAAAATGAACAAAAAATGAATGGTGGCAGTTGAAATAGTATTTTAATGATGATCGCAGCATTTTGACGGCGTGCATAAAAGAAATTCAACAGTTTACATAGAGAGAGAGAGAGAGAGAGAGAGAGAGAGAGAGAGAGAGAGAGAGAGAGAGAGAGAGAGGGACATTTACCTCCAAAAATTGGCCAATTTTCGTTATCATTTTGCACGATGTCATTTGACGTCAACTTGTCATTTTTATTAATTATTGTTAATTTTTTTTTATTTAATTTCAATTAGTTCGGCAAATAAAAGCTTAAACATTTCGATTTTAAAACTAATTGACAAACACACACACACACAATGATGTTAGTTCAACCTTGATAAAATCGTGTTGGGTCGCCTACATTCCATAGAATTTTTTGTTCAAAGTTTTAGCTTGCATTATGCGGAGTTGCACAAAAAAAGAGTCACATCCACACGCGCACTAGTTTTCGTTCAATGGAAACACAATTTTTAATGCATCCGATATGTTATCGAGAAGGAACATTAAAAACACTTTTCAGTATGCTAGTTTATGGTGTATGTGTGTGCATTCGCTGGAAAATGATAATGCAATAATGTATTTGTCAAATATTTACCGATTGTTCGAAAAACGAACGGTCACAATCATATATTTCGCTATTATTACTAAGCACCATTAAACTAATGTACTTTACTACCCACTCGAGCTTCATTGACAACAGTGAAAGCGCAAAACCAACGCCGAGCAAAATAAAAATGGAAACGAACAGATTTGAATGATGATTATGAATGATAAAGCTCACAGTCACTACACGAGCGCTTAAATTATGATGCGTTCGTATGTGTGTAGTTTCATTTTTGGGATAGAGTGTGTGCATTTATATGAATTGATGGTACCGAAACGTGTGTGGCCTGTACTGGATTGGTACCCACTGACCACAAATTGTGTTTTGTGACTATTCCTCATCATATTTAATGGGGATTGTTATTTCTGTCTTTTTTTTCTACCCTTTTTTCCATGACATTTGCGAAGCACTTAGTTGCAGCGCAGAAAAAACATTCGCAAAAATGCTCGCCCATCGCATGTTCGTCCAACTCGAGTTCGGTTCGCTTCACATAACGTTTCGTTAAGTGTTTACTTTTAACCCTTTGACGACCAATGGGACACATATGTCCCATTTTGTTTTTCATCTGTAATAACTACATTTTTTAACCAATTTTGGTAAAATTGGTTTCGTTTGAAAGAGAATTAATGTAGCTATCAGAAAGTACCATAATATTGGATATTTATTGTAAACTCAATTGGATAGAACACTCTAAAGTCAAAAAATCTTAACTTTTTTTTCAACTTTCGCCAAATGCTATATAATTTTAACGGTGGAACTTTTAAAGCTGAAAATTTGGAATAATGTGGGAAATGTCCATTACTTTCCAAAAATCATCGACTTTATTTAGAAAAAACGTTTTTTCCACTTTTTATTGCGTTTGGCGCGATGGGCAGAGCGGTCAACGAGCGCTCGTTCGTTCGTTCGTATGCGAACATGTTCGTTTGTTCGTTCGTTCGTTCGTAGAATCTACGAACATGTTCGTTCGTTCGTTCGTTCGTTCGTAGGTAAAATTTCATTTTTTTTTTCAAACATAAATTTTTATGCCATACTTGTCAAAAAGAGATGAACACTGTCTTTGTCACTTTTTTTCTATCTCTCTCCGTATGCATCACTTTCTTCGTTTCACAACATTTGAAACCAGCATTATTATTGCTTATTTCTCTTCTATCTGTCGTATGCGAATATACGAAACAAATTTAACAGAAGAAAGTGATTTGTGGCGATGTTCTTTTCGTTGAGTGTTGTAATGTTTTTTTTACCTTTATGTTCAATGAAAAAATTATTGTGTATCGTCTACATCCTATAAAAATAGTATAGCATTCAATTATTTTCGAATGGATTTTGCTTTTCGCATTTGAATTGCTCCGTTAATATCGCCTTCTCTTATTTTGGGCTGTTTAGATAACATTCATTTTTTTAAATGGAAATTATAGGATCATTCCTATATTTTTTTAAGAAATAAGAAAAATTTATGTTTGAAAAAAAAAGAAATTTTACCTACGAACGAACGAACGAACAAACGAACATGTTCGTAGATTCTACGAACGAACGAACAAACGAACATGTTCGTAGATTCTACGAACGAACGAACGAACGAACATGTTCGCATACGAACGAACGAACGAGCGCTCGTTGACCGCTCTGGCGATGGGACATATGTGTCCCATTGGTCGGTAAAGGTAAATAAATACCCCGTATTTCCCTGTATTTTGGCTATTATTCGCAAATTTTCAAACACAAAAATTTACAAAAATATCATTAAATTCGTGATTAAATGGGCACAACAAAGCACAATTCAAACCATTTTCGGTTCAAAACAATTCTGAATATTTTAAAAACGAAAAAGATTTTAAACGTAGTTCTTATGGGAGACATATTTTCTTTCCATACAAAGATAGTTACCGTTACCGACCAATGGGACATATATGTTTCATATTTCTAGTTAAAAAAATTTATTTTTCATAACATTTTTAATATGGTTTTTGGGGTCGCTCAGCACGAATCTGCAATCAGAATTGCGAAATTCCCATCCGTTCAATCTTGGTCGTCAAAGGTTTAAGTAAATTATCGCAAACCAGACGTTGTGTTTAATATGTTTGGTGCAAACCCTCATGTCATGTCTTGTCATATCAAATTTCATTATTGGTGTTTATCGCAATCATAATGTTAATTACGTTATTTATGTCGCGGATACGTTTGCTCTCTTCCTCATAAACACATACTCTTGCCCTGTGCACATATTTAACTTTGATATATCCATTAAACAAATAAAAATTATCCAACTATTTTGCCTCACTTTTCCGACCGGCTTCAACGGCGAGACTAAACTATGCATCGGAAAAGTACTGAAATGTATGTCGGCAACACTTTATCCACATTGATTATAATATGGTTTGAAAAAACGCAAACCAAATCGACCACTGAGAATGAAAAGTATGGGAGAGGAAAATTACCATCATTTTCGTTGTTGATTCGGAATATTGCTCATCATTTCACATGAATTTGTGTGAATTTTCCGCTTTTCATTTACCTACCTCATGACAATGCTTTCTACACAATTATTCGATGCGTGGGCATGAGCGCGCTAGCTGTAAATTGAAGACAAGAACAAGTCATTTGAATGTTTTACGAAGTTTTTCATGAAATTGACCAAAGATTTCATGTAAAATACTTCAAAAACTGTTGCCACATAGTTTATTCTATCCCACGGAATGTTCGGTAATTTTGGTGCATATAAATTCTGTGACAGTTCACCTGAATAAATAAATAAATGGAATAAAATGAAAAGAACACATTTTTTCGGCTGTAGAACAAAAATGTTATGCAAATGCAGATCGGAGTTTATTCGTTTCTTCGTTCTCTTTCCATCGAAAATATGTAAATGTTGAGGATTTTACCTAGTTCAAAGTTGTCGTTATGTTTCTCCATATTTTGCACTTGGTGCTCACAGACAGAAAATAGATATGTACACGATGGAAAATGTGAAATGATGTTGCTCACGCTTGAAAATATGGCTGAACGAACATTTGCGGACCGAAGCTAAAAATGGTTGTTGTCATTTTTTTGTCTTTTTTTCACAGTGGCCACTTATCTAAAAGCTCGGCATTTTTCTCTCTTTCTCTCTCTCTCTCTCTCTCTCTCTCTTTCTCTCTCTCCCTAGCTTTGGTTTGGTTTGGTTTAGTCGGCTGGTATTTTGATATCGGATTCAAAAGTGGTACGCAAAAAAAAATCCGACTCCCTCAAAATGCGAATCGTAAGCACTTGCACGTTGACAACCGAATGACAAATACATTAGAGATTTGGATTGAGCTAGATCCCCTGACTAATTTTCAAAATGAAATAGCCCATTTAACTTCTTTTTTCTTCGTTGTATTTTTAATCCTCTTCAAATCAACTACAAATATCGATGTGTTTCAAGTGCTCCCAAATCGTGAATCGCAAAACGGCTAATTCGTTTATCGAAGAGTCACGCAACAGTAAAAATCATGGGAAACGGCACACGGTGTCTCCAAAACGAAGAAGAAGAAGAAGAAGGTACAAGTGATACGCACAGCACACACACACACACACACACGCACAAACCACCATCACAAACGGAAAAACAACAAAAATAAAACAAACGAATAAAAAGTGAAATGAATAATGATGATGCTTCATCATTCCTGAATAATGTATGTCTGCAAGAGATGCTACCGTCTTTGTCATTATTCAGAGCCCTCGATGTTGTCGGGCCATCGGAATCAATGAAGAGCAATATTATGAGCACTTCTTTTTTCTAACGAGCATTGTAATCGAATCAAAATTTCCTACCAAAGAATAATAGACGTGGAGAAAAAAAACGGTGACATAAACACGAGCCCCTCAGCAGCATAGCAATAGCAAAAAGAAGAGAGAGCGAGAGAATTACATCAAGAGAGCAAAATATAACGAAAGCGAAAATAGGAAGTCATAGAAAAGTGTTCACTTGATTGGTTCTTCTCCGTCAATCGGATGGGAAGAAAAGCGAAACGTATTAGGAACACAAAACAGTGGGAAAGAATCAGGGAAACAAAGTAAAAAGAGCGATACATTTCACTAAATTGAAATTCATGCCACAATGTCAACGAAAAAAAAAAGAATCTTCATTGAAAACATGACTTAATAGTTATAGTGATTTATTTTCATCACATTCAGTATTAAGAGATGAACGAAGGATAATAAATTTAAACCCTCACATTCGGCGTTTATACAGCATCATGTCAGCTCACGGTGGGATATTTTCATGTTTAACGTTCATCTCCATTAAATTGATGAACTTTAACACGTTGTTAAACTTATAAGTAAGCTGTCAAGCAGTTTATGTTCGTCGATAACATGCCGAACGGAATCATTCAAAAACGCGTCGTCTTCTTCCAGTAAATTGCAATTTTCATCTTTTTTGCACATTTATGTCACCATTTTATAGGTTTTTTCGTTCAATTTATGTTTATTCTTTCTGAAGAAAATTTCCCATTTTCAACCACTTTCGCTTAAGAATTCTTTGGGAAATTATCAACAGAGAGAATACATTGCGTTTTGGTTTATTTTAAATATTGAACGTGATAAATTATGAAATTAATTACGTGTTGTGTTGTGCTTTGATAATTCATCAGAAAAGTGTTCGGCCGTAGGTAAAAAAAACGCTCGGCTACATTGTGTGGAGTGGGAAATATACTATCAGTGATTTTAGGGGGAAAGAACGACACAAATATAATTCAAAGATAACATGGAAATATTGCCAATGCCTAACAAAACGTGCAAATGCGTGCAAATACCACAAACGAATGCTAGAAGATGTATGCGTATTTGCCATTCTTATTCGTGCTCAGCGAGTACTGCTCACTACGGACAAGGCGAAGCAACATGAAAAAACAACAACAATAACACAGACGAGCGCTATGCAAATGCTTGCAAATGGACGTGAGTACGGCAAATATGTCAAGTCGTTTTTTCCCCCTAGCGGTGATTCGTCTCAACTGTTGAGTTCATGGTGCTAAAATCTAACCAGAATATGAATGATGTTTAAACGCAACGCAACCCAACCAGCCTATGGAACGTTTTTCTTTTTCATTCTGTGTATTTTATCAGTTTTATGAGGGATGATTAATTTAAAAAAAAAAACGTAGTTCCATAGCCGTTGGTGCATTTCAATTTTGCTCTGTCGTCGTCGAACATTTTAGGTCATCAAACATCACCTGGACGATGATAAAAATTTGGAAGACGTTTTAATAAATTTTCACAATAGTTAATGCGAAAAACACTTTTGAACTTCGTACCCAGAGATAATACAGCGTCAAAGCGTCACTCAAAATGATATCAGTTATTTTGAGTGGTAAATCCATGCACAGGAGCGTCACTCCATTTTAACCTCGTCTAGAGGTTTTTCATCTGATTTTATATTGGGTTATTTTGCGTTTGTACTCCGTTGCCAGATACTTTATCATCGCATTGTTTTGGATGCCCTTCAAAAACTTTGTCCATTCGAAAGAGTTGTTTATGGCAAGTGTAAATTAACACAAAAACCTCATTTCCCATATTTCAATTGCATGTAGCAGATTGAATAACATTTGCAGAGAAATTGCAAATATGCTGCAATATATTCCGGTGTTACAATATGTATGTTTAATAACATTGTTTATGTCTGGCCATCTTAATTCTAACCGTTGAAATATCGTAATGCAACAGTGGAAAAATGTGTGTTGAGTGCTGTGTGTGAGGTAGCCGAAAGAGAGAATGCGAATGAAGGAAGAGGTTTGAAACAAAAAAGTTTCAAGAAACATTCTCGCTCGAGTCTGTTAGAATTTACGAAGTAATTTAGGTCTAGTTTGTTATTGTATAACAAACTATAATTTAGGCGTTACATGAAATGTACAACATTACAATGATTGGATGGAATAGATAGATAGCATAAACAGTACAATAAAGTTCAGGTCACCAAAAATCAACTAAACTTCTGTATTAAATTCAATGCTACTCAATTAAAAAAACTACGCTACAAATATACAGCACACAGTAAAAAATAAAAGTCCACATCTAGCCGTTTTTTCAGCTAAAAACGCATTCAGCCGATATTGCTGCTAGTAATTTAAGCTGCAGGCGAAATTCCGCTTATAATCTAGTCGGTTTTTCGTCTGAAACTCAATTTACTAGGCAAAATATAAGACTGGACGCCTCTACCGGTCGAAAATCCGCCTAAGTGTGGACTTTTATTTTTTACTGTGCATGTATATTTGTAGCGTAGTTTTTTTATTGAGGACCACACTAACCAATACACTTCTGACTACATCATAATGTATGGAAATGAAAATTTTTATGTATCGTATTGGTAATAACGTTTTAATCAAAATTTGTCGTAAGTCACAGATAATAATTAAACATAAAAAATAGAATCTGTTTTGGAATTTAAAAATCCAAAGTTTTGAACCCCGAGGAAGAAGAAAAAACGAAGTTAGTACAATGTACGTTTCATGTAACGGTAAAAAGAGAAACCTGAGTGAAAGTTTTCGTGCGAATGGAATGCGTAGGTTATGTGCCTATTTATTTATGTACAATAGGCAATAAACGCAATTCTTGTCGCCGGCAACATTCGTATCTGTATTTATGCCAAACGGAATTAATAGCGTAATTAAATTAGATTGAAGTTCTTGTGCACCTCGTAGGCTTCGAAAGCAAATCTATTTGATGTCAATAATGATAATAATGATGATGATGATGGTGAGATCGATTGGAATGATACTTATTCGAGTGGCATCTACATATATCAGGCCCAGCACGACAAAAAGACTTTGTTTACAACCATCGGATTGGGGTACATGAATGTTTTCTTTTTGTTGTATGTTAACCACAACCATAGTGATACTGTGTGTGGATTCCAACTGCACATCATTTGTCAAACGACAAAAATGTAATATGTAAATGCAGGAGAACAATGTATCAATCAAGATTCTATCTAACAAATATGCTGCTGATAAACACCTTCAGCCCTAAACATAAAATGTCACCATTTGATTTCAATTCGACATGTTAAGATTCAAAGCATACCGAATTATAGCTTCAATTATTCAATGCACGTAGATTAATATCAGTCAAGTTTTGTCAAAGTTCTTAAATAAACAAATAAACACACGGGAGAAACGTGCACTGCTCTGGTCCGAATAAATTATCATTTATGTTAGTTCATTAACAGTGTTTTTTTTAAGATACGTATCTATCATTTGATATTAGATATAGATATTCGATTATTATACGATTCCAGAAGATAAATCGGTAAAAATCTATATCTTATCTATTTTTTCTTCTTTCGAATATCTATTGAGTAGATATAGATATTATTATAGATATAGAAAAAACAGTTCTTTTTTGTTATATTTTATATCTGAATTGTATCTTTAAAAAATAGATAGATATGTGAATAGATACTATCTACATATTTTATTTAGATATTTATCTATATCTAATCTAGATGGGGTTTAAAAAATCCAACGTTATCTGTATCTTATCTAGATACAAAATTCGTATCTAAAAAAACACTGTTCATTAATTAAGAGGGAAATTTCGAAACGAATGCACGATCTTCTCGAAGTAAAGAGAATGAGTGAGCGCGCACAGGAGAGATAGAGAGAGAGAGAGAGAGCACGAGAGACCGAGAAAGACGGCGAGAGAGAAGTTCCAGTTCGACAAACATTTGCCTTCTTTACACGCTGATGAAATGCGCAAGAGGCGTATTGCAAACAAATAAAGTTCTGACAAACGAATGGAGATGGGACAGGAAAATATCGCATTGCATCAGAAATTCTCATTTAAATCTTAGAAAAATAACAACTTCATCTGCTTTTCGACGTCGTGACTGTTTACTGTTGCTGACCTGCAAAAGAATGAAAGGAAAAATAACTATCCGCAAAAATGGCAAACTTCATTTCAGCTTGACAAAGTGCTTAAGTTTGAAAGAGCACTTTTCATTACACGCGCAATGCACACACAAAAAAGAAATCAACGCTCATTCTGTGCTCCGTCTTTTTTATCTTTTGTCTTCTCGTCGCCCCCTCTCTCTCTCTCTCTCTCCCTCATACAATTTTCATCAAGAGATAACACCTCTCTTTTGCTGGAAGCAGGAAGTTACCGTTTTGAATGCCACGCAACGAATACCGAATTGAATTTCACACAGTTGAAGAGCGTGAACAAAATTTCAAATATGAAACAATAACAGGGCAAAAACGTGTCGTTGCGATTGCTATCTCTCGCTCGCCCGCTCACTTTTCTTGAGCATGGAAACAAAACACTTTGCTGAGCAGTCGGCAACAGCATCAAGGGGCGAATTACTACTGAAAACCGGTTTTCAGTACTTTTCAGTACCTGCGATCGATTTTCAGTAGCGGTTCAGTTTTTCAGTTCAGTACCTAGTAAATATATGACTTTTATTGCAGTTCAGTATTGTTAAAAATTCTTGACACTTGTGTTTAATGTTTGTTTTCTAGCATTTCAAATGGAAATTGAACGTATTTTATCACAAATAAAGTCCACTTATATTTTAATTAGAAAAGCCTAAAGACACAATAAAGAAGCTAACATCAGAAAAGAGTGATTTATGTCGAAAATATATGTCTGGCAATTTTCGTCGAATGAAAATTTCAATGACATTGATGTGTGTGTATCATCAACTCTTTGAAATGTCAGTGCATCTCTGAAACCTCGAAGACTAAAACCAAACAAAACAAGAATGGATTTTTTACACAAATGTTTCTCGGCGTATTTTTATTTCCAAACTACTGAATACCGTATTTTTATAGTTTGGCACTTTTGTAGACAAATCTTTTTCAATTTTTTCCAAAATTCACCTCAATATCAATTTTTAAACTGTATGGCGTTAATGATATAAATCAAGTGTCATAGTCTAGATGTATTCAATGCATAAACTGACACTGAAGTACTGAAAACCGGTTTTCAGTATTTTTCAGTATCAAGAAAAAATTTCTGTTCTTTTCAGTACTTTCAGTCAATTCAAGTAGTGATTCGCCCCTTGAACAGCGTAGCCAATTCCATTCTTTGTGATGGTGCGAGTGGGTCGCTATGGATTTTTTTGTGATTATTATTCATTCCTGATTCCTGCTGGCATAACTATTGTTCCATTAAATTGTTCTCACGAGACCAAAGAACGTTCAATTTTTAATATTTTTTTTTCCTTCTTTTCTCGACTTCTTTTAAATCAAGAGCCGTTCAAATGAACATATTTAATCAATTAAAATATACCCAAAAGAATTTTTGATTCAACTTGAACTTTTTTTTACCACGGTGAAAAGTAAATTGATGTTTTTAATTATGCTGTTGTTGAACTGACCAATTGCCTGGAAATACATACAAATGAACCGTTGTTTTAAATAGTCGGAGGCTGTTTCGTTTCATTCGGTTTAAGATTAAAGTTCAATCATTTTCTATTTCATGAATTACGGAAAACGAAGAGGAGGAATAAGTAATAGCAACTTACAACTCATGTGACAAAGTGTTAAGAACCCTTTTGTTGGTGACTGTTCAATGCCATTTCAAAAGCAATTCCGCAAATAAAACCAGCTGAACCATTACCACATATGCAATGCGTGTGATACTGATGGCCACAAAATGCGGACCAAATTCACTAAACCGAGCCATATCAAAAAGTTATGTTGAATTCATGGAACAATTTAACTTTTAACTCAATGAGGTAATAATCTCTTGGAAAAACGTTGACATTTGACGATAATGGAAAGCAATGAATAATTTAAAGAGAGTGAGACAGGAACAGAGAACGAGAGGCTAAGTCGAAAGGAAACCAAATTTTTCACGACCCAAACACACTCAATGGAGGACTGTTTAACTGAATCGGTAGTGAGCTTTTCATCAGCTTCCTTTTTAGACACATGTACAATAAAGACGTAACAAGGATTGCTGTCATCAATTTTATAGTCAAAGTGAAGAGACCGGAAACGCCATCACTCCATAGACACATTCAAATGATTTGAATAAAATTTGTATCCGTAGCTCACAGATTACGGTGGTCAGGTAGTTAGTTGACGAGAGCAGGAAAAAGAATTATTTAAAAAAGCTAATCCACTGGCTGACATTCGAATAGAAAACGTGCACGGATATCTATTCTCATTTTTTTACTCACTCTCTCTATCTCTCTCTCTCTCTCTCTCTCTCTCTCTCCTCTCTTCGGTTGTTGTTGCGTGTGGTATGGGTGAATGTGAGTGCAAATTTTCATTCATGTCCGAATGAATGCTTCTATCCATTTTTGATTTAAACCGGTCGCAAGGGGGAAATCACTCTAAAGTAATTTGTAACAGAGAAAGTAATAGAGAAAGTTATTACAAATTACTTTAGAGTGATTTCCCCCTCGACCGGTCGCGTTACTCTCTCTCTCTCGCTCTCCCCATTTGATGGCCTTTTGGATGCCTTGCCCATTGTATCGTGGAAAGAAAGAAGAAGAGAGGAGATTTTTGTCGTTCATGGCCAGCAAAGTGTGTCGTATATTCTAATGGCGATATATGTATGCAACGCATGTATCGTCTATCATATAACAGAATAACAAAATCACTGGGGTGCAAATACACACACACACGCACAGGATGAATGGTAATCATCAAGAGCCAGAGCTGGATCAAGAGGACGAGGGTGACAGTAAATGAAGGTTTTTTTCGTCACCAAACCTCATTTACAAACCACCATTGTCATTGATCGAAAGATGATTCCTCCTAATATGAGCTCTACACACCTAAAGTGAGACCGCTTATTGTTTTTCATCCACATACCGTTTCGAATCATGAATTCCAAATTAACAACCCATTCAAAGAGTAACCACATAAAAATCACCAGCAAAATATATAAATGCGTGTAGTATCAAGCCAAGAGTGATCGCTTGGGGTCAAATGGAAGTTCATAAGTGGATCGACACACGGTTTTCGTTTATATATTTCATAAACATTGGCTACGCTACATTGGCCTATTAAGCGATTCATAACAAACGATTATATTGTGCATATGAAATATAAAACTTGGATATTGAACACGGAACCAAAATCAATTCAAATCGCAGATCTATCGATAAATAACTTTGATTACCAAAATGTTTCGAATGTTGATTGTATGAATGTGAATAGATATTCTATTCATCCATCAACAAACGTGGAAATTCCTATACATGAAATGTAATCAAAATAAAATGAAAAGATTTTGTTGTTGCACGCACTTCATCTACGCCCTCACTCTCAACCAATCCAGCACAACGCTAACCGGACAGTCGACACACAGTTGTAGTCGAAAATTTAAATCCGTTCCGCACTGATAATGTGTCCGACAAATATTTTGACAGAGTTAAAGGTATATTTTGAAACCGTCGCACGGAAATTGATGTTTGAAAATTTTATTTGACTAAAACCATTGGATTCCACACCGCATTCAAATTTTAGCCAAAAAGAAAAAGAAAAGTGAACGAACAACAACTTTTTTCCACCCAAAAAAAAAGTGTTGAGAAGAAATTGTTTCAACGCTTTACTTTACTTTGCCTAGCAACACAAACTTTGTTCGAGATCACATCAAGTTTCGGAAGTAGATATCATTAATTCACATGTAAAAGTCATCAAGAAAAACCACCCAAAAAACGATTTCCGTTACCATCAGTGGGAAATCGGTGGCGATTTTCCATGCAACAAGACCAAAAAAAAAACAAGAACAAACTAAATCGCTGACAATGCCTGACTTCGTGACGAATACGGTGATTCATCAAAAAGCTTTGCAACCAGCCTTAATTAAAGAATTGAATGGAAATGTCAAACGGTGACCAGCTATTATCCTATTCATATACCTACACATCACGTATCATGCCTATCTAAGCGGATACGAGTATGAGAAGAAGGAGCCAAACATTTATTTCTCTTCGTTAAAAAAAATGCGCCGAAAAAAACAGAAATTTACGTTTTTCTCTTCTTCTTCTTTAACATTTTTATCTACCAAAACAAATGTTTAAATATTAAAAGAAATGACAGACAAAACGCATATCATTCACTTTCATCAAATGTTACCAATTGACAGAAAAACCGAGAAGAAAATCAAGGTTTTTGGCTGTTTTTTTTTTAAGTATGTGTGGAAGAAAAACGGTGTGTCGCTATTCAAATTAAAAAAATTTCTATCATTGCACTATATTTAACGATGCGATATTGCTACGAAATTTTCTTCAATACTCCACGTTAGTTCCGTGTTGGGGATGAAAAATGCTTTTATGTTTTTTTCTTTGTTGTTTTTTTTTGTCTTGAATTCCGAAAAATACTCTTACACTGATTTGAATCCTTATCTCGATCGATAGCATTTTGCTTTTTGTGTTGACGATGCGTGTTTATTGTTATGTGTGTTGTATTATCAAAATTTGGCGCAAGCTATTGCGTGTAGCTTGTGTTTGGTGCGCTCAAAATGTTGTACGAATATTGCAAAACAATGACAATTTCCCATTGAATTTTCGGATATGGAATATACGACGTGTTTCACTTTATTTATTCGTTAACACACCGCTTAGACGATTTATTTGCGTGACAGCATTACATTTATCGCATTTACTGACTTGGAAATTCATACCACCGCCATGTCGCGATTTTGCGCCCATCCATTCGGCCTCCAAAAACACTGAATTCCGTTTGAATTCTGCCGTTGTGTCGTTGTCGCCGATGGTTGTTGTGCTGTGACAGAAAAGCGACAAACCAACAGCAAAGGGTAGTTACTGTAACGCACATACATTACACATAAGTTACAAACGTCGATCGCACACGCACGAAACACGCGCCAAATGCGTTTCGGAGAATTATCCGATGACGACAGAAGATTTTCGGAAATGTATACTATTTCACCAGAAAAAATAATAATATGTTCCGACGGTGTGTTTGTTTTGGTGTCATACTAGAGCGGTCCAAAAAGAAAGTTGTCCCTCATCCGGAATGTCCAGCCAGTTTCGAAAAATATACCTCAAAAAATAGGTTTTGTCCAAAAAAAACGATATAGGTACCATATAAAATCAGGAGGCAAGCCCCATATCAAATTTTTCATGACAGCGATTTCGGAAGCCATTTTAGATCGCGACATTTCGACCGATTCCATTTTTTTTTCCTAACCAGATTTTGGAAAAAAATGTTGATCGGGTTTTGTTTGGCTCGTCAATATCTACAACTTTTATCGAGACATCAGCCCTTGAAAAGGCCTCCTGGGCCAGTTACGGTGTAAAATGACCGAAAAAATGGCAATTTTTCGGCATTTTTTGCATTTTTCGCTCTACTGGCCACCCGGTGGTGGACTTTTGTTCAGTTTTGGACTATTATCGTGAAGCCAAAACCTGTATAAAAATTTTGGTGTTTGTCAGATTGCGATTTGGATGGAATTTGGCGACAATTGATTCACACATATAAGACAAATTTCAGGCCAAAATGAGCAAATCACAAACATGAGCTTCGGTTTGACAGATAAAAGCAAATGATTTCTACCTTTTCTGCCTTTGAACATCTAGTATGATCCCTTACGAACGGACATTCCGGATGAGGGACAATTTTTTTTTTGGACCGCTCTAGTCATACACAGGCTAATGTCGTCGTTTTTGTCTGTGATTTTCAGCATTTTGGAAATGGTCAAAGCGATACAATGAACAGCGCTCATTTGACTAACACGGTATTTTCTCTTTCTAGTTGCAGTTTATTTGCATGACTTCATGAATGCTTCAATATTTGAATTTATTAAGCGCTCTCATAATTGTTTAGCACAAGAGATTTGTCCTGCTTTTTGCTCATTCGCTTTGATTTTTTTTTCTGCGTTTTTTTGTGCCATTTTTTCTTCGGTGTGCTTAGAAACAAAAACCAGATGTAGACTGGTAGTAATTACCCTAAATAGAGTATTTGAGGTGAAACGCAACTTTGCAAAGTTCTAGTCATTTGTGGGTGATTTTTTTTCTCGTTTACCACAAAATCAACAGCATAACACTGTATGTAACTTCAAAAAACAACAGCCATTCGGCGACATCACAAAGAGAAGTGCTATTTACAGAAATTTGCGTTTTATGCACATGGCAATATCATTTGATGCGATAACAAATGGTGATAATTGTTATCACTGTTACGAAATGTATATTTCTAGTACTGGGAATACATTTTGCATAGCAAGCGTATAATTGAGTGTCAAATTTTGTTAATTGTTAATTGTTGTGTTTTATACTTTTTTTAAGCAGCCCACACTTTGCATTGTCTTGAGATAACGTATGCGAGCTCTATAAGCCCCCTGTGCCAGTGAGCACACGCTGACTCTCTATTTTCTATTTTCAGCTTAATTTCCAATGCCTTTCTATTCATGGATAAAAATAATCTGTTTCCATCTATCCACTTTACAGTCATACGAGGTGGAATGTATACGTGTTTCAAACACACACACATGCGCACGGAATGCAGTACTTTTTTCGGCTCCGTGAGGATTGTTATTGAGTACATTTCCATCAGTATTACATTATGATGACAATCAACTGCTCAAAACTGTGGAATTAATGAAAATTTTCGGAATATCTATGGTTTGTATACCTATACGGTAGGCGGGTGTTGGCCTGTCCCACATTCATTGTGGATAAAATGCCATCTTTTCAAAACTAAAGAATGTAAAGCTAATGAATGTGTGTAAAATGACAATAAGCCGAAACGTGTTGTGGATATTCTATCTTCGAGGTTTAGTTTATTGTTGCCATTGCATACATCTTGGCTCAGCACAAATTCTGACTATTATAAAAGTCTTCTCTCAGTTTGAGACTGCGGTAAATATTGAATTTAGCCAATTCGCTATTCTTGCTACGATTTCACATATGGCACACACCTGTGCAATCAATAGAGTTTTCCTTTTATTTGGTTGCAAATATGATTTTTCTCATACGTACGCATGTGAAACCAAAAAAAACTGTTCTTAGTCGACAAAGGAATAAAATCAAGTAAATTGTCAAGTGTTCCACATCACAAATACTTTGCTAAATTGACTTGCCGCGTCTAGACTGAAAAATTGAACGAGTCTATATGAGCAGCATGTTGCGCGTATGCTGAATCTCAGCCACCACATTAAGAAACGTGTGAGTTTGGTACGTGTTATTTTTGTGATTGAAGTTTTAGTGTGTGGCTCAAATATGGAAAAAGTGCTCGCTAAATCAATCATAATCATAACGCATTTCGACATCTCACGCTGAATAGACATCACACATACACGCATGGGATTCTTGATTTGCCGACTGAATACATGCGAGTTTTTTTTCTTCTTCCTCCTCTTCTTCTTCTTTTTCATCGTCCATAATTGCCATGGAAGTGAAAAGGTTTCCTTTCGCCACTGCCGAACAACATTTTCACGCTATTTGCTCGCTGATGAACGGAACCAAAGAGTGTCATTTTCATGGCACACGCATATGTACGTGTAACGTTGCGATACAGAATGCATGTTTAAGACATAAAATCAAATCACAAGAAGCAGATCATCACCGTAATAAGCTTATCATTATTATGATGGCATCGGAAAAAATGCACGTATATTATATCGGCGTGTGTGTGTGTGTGTGTGTGATCGGTAGTGTAGTATGTGTCTCTCTGTCTCTTTTTTGTAACTATTCATCGTAATCGCGAGTGGACGAGATACACGCACACACCAAAAAGTATTCGATTTATATGTTCAGAGGTTTCTTGTTACATCATCACGATTATGGACTGTTACTGATGCTACCACTGCCACTGTTGCTGCTTTCACTCTCGTCTTTCCATTCTTTTTGACTGTCAATGTCGATACACAGTGCCAACTTCCATGTCTGGATGATGATATTGCCGTATATTCGGTGATCAATATTAATACACTTGTTTGAACTGAGAATGAGACGTAAAATCGTGTTTGTTAATGCTTTTCGCATATAAAGAGTGAAATCCAGCAGTTGGATGAAGAAAATCGGGTTTCTGTCGGTAAGAATAGAGAAAGAGAAAACGAGAACATCTTCAATGGGCAATATAAAACGTTTCTTGTATGATGTTTATCGAGGCTTATAATACCAAACTGGATCATAAACGCTCTCGATAAGATAAAAATGATTCGTGCCACTGGTGTGTGCGCACCCCCACGCGTTTATTTAACATACACACATATATCCATAGTCAGTTGTGTGTCATTTATTGTGCATAGATCGACGGAAATCAAGTAGACCGTGTAACAACAATCGCAATCGCAATCGCATCTATTTCTCTCATTTGCTGCCTCTCCTTCGCGCGTTCATTGAATGTATTTAATTTTGCTTACAGACAGTACTTCTAACAATGTTCCACTCAAAGTGAGCTGATCCAAGACTAAGGTGTGTTTAGAATAGATCCCATTTGTTTTTCCAGAACATTTCGACGAAATATTCATTAAAATACAACAGGGAATAGTCGTTGATTTACTGAAAATGTAATGAAGCGACATGTTGTTCAATAATGTGTTTATTTGATTAATTCGATTCTCATTACCATATGCTATGAAGATTGAAATACGGAACTAAGCACTGAAATGCACACGAACATACCGATACAGTGGTTCAACAATCCGAATACTTCTTTACAATGCTGAGTTTGCATATTGTGAGTTGCACAAAATACAAAACGAAGCATCCAAAAAAAGCAACAACCAAATCGAAATCATTTGTGCCAAGTTTTATGTCATATTTTTAATACTCCTTGCGGTTAACTCAACCACAGAAACCACATTTTCGTGCCGTTGTGAAAAAGTGGGAATCATTCACGGTTGTGCTAATATTCTCTTGTTGGTGCATTTGAGAGATAAAATTCAAATTCGAGTGAAAATGATAATTAATAGTTTCAAGTGAGTTAAAATGGTGTTAAAAAGTGTTCTGAAAGGGAGAGAGAGAGAGAGAGAGAGAGAGAGAGAGAGAGAGAGAGAAAAATATCATGGATTTCGTGCATATTAGTCACGTCACAGTGTGTAATCTTTGATGGAAAAAAAGGAACATAGAAAAACGAGAACAATAGATATCATAAGACAAAAGGTAATAGCAGAAAGGGAGAGAGAGAGAGAAATTGTGAGCACAAGAGCATTGAAAAAAAGCTCATGCAGAAAGAATGGAAAAAAAATGGGAAAGAAACACAAAGTCGAAGAAGAAGAGCGATTCATTTGTGCGCGTCGTTCATTGGTGTGAATAACTACATTCGCAATTTTCACGCGTATTTGTTTCTTGCCTGCAATACTTGTTAATAATATGCACACCATTCGCAGCACCGCAGCAGGTATGAGATACGCGCGATAGACAATTTGTATCACAGTTCATACAGATGACGATGGAATTTGTTAAATCCTTAGCGCTTTGAAAATTTTGTATGATGCAAAATACGAAACGATGCAATGTGACGAAAGAATGACATGGCGAATGGGACAGAGATACACAGTGAACTGAAAAAAAGGGAACGAGCCCGTTAATGCGCGCACGATTTGAAAGCGAACATGTGTGTGTGTGTGTGCATGAGTATGGATGAGTATTAGTTTGTGCATGTGCCGAGAGTTGCATCGTGACTTGCTGTGCTTCGTTGATAAGTTTGTCCTAATTTCACATTTAATTTAACATTGTGTTTCAACGGCAGCAACGACAGACATAGAATAGAGCGAGAAGAGAGCAACATCTGCACCGATGCACGTGCAAATATTCAAAGTAACTTAAAATATGGTAGAGTCATTATTTACAGCTACTATGCAGACAAATTTGCATTATGTCTGCTGAGATAATTAGATCGACGATGTTGAACGCGATGTGGAAACGACAAAAAAACGTACGTAGCCATGTTTATTATATGTCGGAATGTGGAATTTGAAATTCGAATTGTAATTGAAGTGGTACGTGATACATTCGAATGATTTTGATTTTTGCACTTGAAAAGCCCCCCGTTTATGGTCCCCATAATAGAAATTTCGAATTCTTTTCGTTTCGTTTAATGGCTGTTTGGCAAATTCGTTGCGATTTCTTCTTCTTCTTTTATTAATCTGGCGAATTGTTGTTTTAGTTTGTTCGCATTGTTCCACGGGCCGCTGTTTTTAGCACTACATGAAATGTAGAACTACTAATCTGCTTCTTTTTTTTCTAGATACTTTTTATAGTGTAGAAACAAAAAATGGTGAATTTGAATTTTATGCTCATATTTTTTATTTAATTTAAACCAAAGGCAGTATATTTCAAAAAAGAAATTAAACCAAGATCTTGTAATTCATTTTGCAAACAAATATATTACTTCAAAGTTACTTTAATGAAATACATTTCATATAGTGCGCCAACAAAATAGATTAAGTAACTAAAAACTCAAGAACGCAGAGCGGAGCGAATTGTTTTGTATCTATTTTGCCCCGGTTTACTTTCTCTGATCTCAGTTTTTGACTTGCACAACAAATGTGTATGTGCTTTTTTTTTCATTCGTTTTGTTGTTGAAAATGGAATGCGCAGAAATAATTCTTGAGTATGCAGATGCTCGCATTATTGACAGAATTTCGGATTATTTCGAAGAATTTATTCAAATAAATGTTGAGCGTAGCTTTGCATCCATTTGGCGGGCACATTGCCTACTTTTAACGTACATTCATTATGTAATTTACTTAAGATGCGAATGAACTCATACAATACTCACACATACACACATATATATTTGCATTATTTTATTGTGTCAAATATCGGCGGAGTGTTCCACCGTTTCCAAAGTAATCTCTTGGCTTTCCACGTAATCGGAATATCGTACATTTAATCTGGAGATAAAATGATGTTCGTTCGCGAGGAAAAGATTACAGATGGTAGATAACAGGTAGTTTTCCCCAGCCACACAGCCACAGTCAACGCCACAGGAACAGGAACCAGTCAAATGTGGCGCTAAATAAAACCGGGAAGTATATATATATATGTGTGGTGGTGCGAATTGCCAAGATTATATGTATACATAGAAAACCACAATGTAACACACAACTTGCAGCAGTGGCATTTCATCTCACTGTCTGTACCTGCGGCTGCCTCTTCTCTGTGTGGAAAATCATCGATATCAACACGATTTACGGTGAATGCGAATTTATCGCAGTACATATACGAAGAATGGAGACCCAAAGACCGAAGACGACGACGATGATGACGACGACGTCTTCTTCATCTTCAGTACGTTGACGAAGAAGACAAAGCTCGTTCCTCTGCCTTCGCTCTTGCCTCATCGCCACCGTGTGATTATCATTCTTTCGTGAAACGTTGAGCAATGCATTTAAATTGGCTTTGTTCACTTCTAGCACAGCCACTAAGTAATAATGTGTATGTATAAGTATGACAATAGGACAAACAACGTTCTCCGAATTTCTAGTTTCTCTGTCTTCATCAGTGTATTTCGATGCATGTGTGTATGTCTGTGTGTATGTGCTTTGGTTCGTTGTCTCTGTCTCGACAGTGCGGTACGGCGGTTTGAGACACACCGAACCATATTCTCTATGCAGATCACACACTTTACGTCGGTTTATTCGAATCATCACTTACTTATGATGAATACGTTGCTGTAAAACCTTAGTTTTCCAAGGCACATACGTGTCGTCCTTCTTTCGTATGCGCACTCACTCACTTGGCCCTCACTTGCTCATTATTATTCTTATTTTTTTCTCACTCGTTCTCACTCCCTTTTCTTCTCTCTCTTGCTCCCTTAAAACGCTTTGAGTTTGGGCTTGATTCCTATTAGTACTGGAACTTGCTGTATAAATGCTGCTTGTTTTCGTGTGAATCAAGCATGTAATATAACCGCAGCAAACCGAAACCATCCTGAATTTCCTTCAAGATGTATACTTATTTTTCGCAAATATGCGTCTCTCTTCCTATTTCCCTGGAATAAAACTGAAACTACGTTTAACGCATGAAATTGAAGCTCTGCAACAACAACGACGACGAACAAAAAAAAAACGGGGAATTATACTCATTTTATTTATATGGGAAAATGGGGAAAAAAAATCCATAAACATACGATTCAGAACGTGCTCTCCGTACCACACTGAATATTATCAGGGTAAAAACAGGTACTGACGAATGATTTAAATTTCAATTGTGCTTAATTCAACGAATATTTTCGTAAATTCACGCCACACGCACACACACACACACACAAGCACACGTACATTGTGCACCCATATATACCCATTTGGTCTCCTATCTCAGTCGGTTGCGATGCCACCCATCAAAATCCATCACTTCAATGAATTGGTTGGTTATTTCATTTCAGAGAGCTTTTACTGCCTATTTTTCCATATGCATGTGAATACTTGGCACTTTTTCACCATACCACGCAATCGAGACACAGGCAAAAAAAGAGAAAACTCTGAAACAGTAACCCATTACTTGTAAGGGTGCCTGTTGTCAGCGAAGGAGAAAAAAATGCGATTACATACCTTTTTTCTGGTTGGGATGGGACAGTAAATGTTTTATGCAATTTGGCCGCATCTCAAACACAATCGAATATGACAGTAACAATTCAATCCATTGTTGTTGGAGCATGTTTTCGCAATTGCATTTTGTCAAGTTTGCTTTCGTACAGAACAGCCACTAAGTAGGAAGATAGGGGGAGGGTGAAAAAATGACGAACGATTCGAAAGCCTTGCCACTTTGAAATTCCTCGCTCGAAATGCAAATATGAAAAGCATCATAGTACAGATAATATTTTGCGTTGGTTCGTTCGTTCGTTTCACGTTGCACACAATCCATAAGGAAACGGCTGCGACAAATGCCAATGGTTTATTCATTCTCGTCCATCAATGATATACGTGCCACGTGTATGCTCTGGTCTTGTTTGGCTAAGAAGATGCTTTGGTTCTGATGCTTATTTGGCAAAAGTGATAAATAGACATGACACATAAGTAAACAAGTTTGTGGATGAAACAGGCTACTCGCTCAGTGTCGTTGCTTTAGTTGTATTCGCAATCGAAGTGAAATTGATTCATTTTGTGGCTTCAAAACGTGTGTATAGTGTGTACCGTAACAGGAACAATAATGAAAATACAGCCCTTTGTTACATCAATTTGAGATCATTGGAAGAGTGTGCTACGGGGTATTTTCCGTTTGCTTCTTTCCCAGTTTTATGGCAAAAGCACCACCAAAAAGTAAATGGTATGCTTGAGACTACTCAAGATTGTGCCAGTCCAAATGTAGCGCAAAGAGTTGTTAAATCCAGCATAAAAACAGGAAACTAATGTGAGAAAATGCGTGATAAAAAAATATCTGAATATAAAAATGATGTATACCATATCTACGATGTTACGCTCTGTTTCTCTATCCGAGTCATGTGCTCTCCTCTGTGTGTGTTGTACTGAACACCGTTGAACTTTTGCATGTTCATTTTTTCCGCCAGCGAACCTTTAGCTTAACGCAATGTGTAGTGTGGTGAGAAAAAAAAACAAAGTTTCCATGAGATTCTTTGATACCATTACTGTGCCGCAAACGCATTTTTCCTCATCGCTTCATCCATTTTTTTTTTGTACGCATGGTGTTATTTAATTTCCAAATTTAATTATAACACAAAAATTAATTTAAACATTTTCGAAACAAATGAGAAAATCTATCATATTGCGTTGAAAGCAAAAATTAAATTCAGAGTCTGAAAAATCCTATCAATTTGCCCACGCATCTGATTTTTGCTTCGCATGCCCATATTTTTATGTTGATCGCTGTGTTTTGTATGCGGAACGAATGGAGGGGTGGAGAGTAAATAAAAGAAAGCGAAATAGGCACATAAAATGATTGTATGCATCAACATATCACTACCGCAAGGGAATTTCGGGAATTCTTTTTTTAGAAGAACAATCCATCATAAAAATAATACATCTGCATCTCTTGAAGTCGACACGAGCAAAAAGACAACAACGATATAAAAGTTTGCCCAAGTGCTAATCAAGTTTAAAAGCAATAATTCACAACACGGCCGGCCATTGACATGATCCATCTATTCACAAATGATTTGTCAAATGTTTGCGATTTACTTGCTTGTTGGCTCCAATATGTCCGCAATAAAAAAAAAACGGGGAAGGTGTGACCATTCAAATGAATATTGCCGCCTGGCGCAAACATGCCACGTGTAATGTATGGGAAGAACCATGAGCCCGTTTTAGTCTAATGAATCAACGTTCGTTGCGCGTGATGCAGTACAAGTGAGGATTTGTCTCTTTATTTTCGCATCTTTAATATAAATGAGCAGATCACACAATGGCAAGAAAAAAAGGGAAAAAAAACATGAATTCGCCCAATTTATTCGGATTTTGGTCTCTTGGTGTTCCAATGGAAATTCTACGTTTTTTTCTATCATTCTCACTCACACTCTGGGTGTCATCAAAACCATTCGCTTTTCTTCTCTATTCTTGTATCGCTTTCAATTTGAATAGCTAGAAGACAGAATCAGAGAGGACAAAAAGGAAATGGGATCGAGAGTACAACAGCCGCATACCTTTCGTTGATGCACTGCGTGTAAAGTAAAAAAAAACACAGTCATGCACGAAAAAAGCGGAAATTTGTTATTGTGATAAATTGCGAATGTCAACGATTCAAGACCAACACAAACTATGAACCATTTGTACATGATTTTCGGAACGTACAAATTCAATTTTCCCATCTTTCAAATGGCATACGCAATGCGCAATGCGTGTCTATTTTATGGAATAGTTTGTACACATTTGGGCCTAAAATAGATTTTTAGTACATTTGATTTGTGTGCACAATTGTGTCTAACTATTGTGTACATACATTTAAATACATACAAAGTTTTTGTGCATAATTGTGCACATACAAAAATATATTTTTTTTATACAAATATTACAAGCGTGTGCACGCTTTTCACACAAAATTTCGTTGCGTTTTGCGCATTGGGGTATCCTTCCCTTCGTACTAACCGCATCTTCGTTCTGCTTTTACTTCGTCTTTTGCCATTCCAGCACAACCTTACGCCAAATATACAGATCTTTTTGTTCTGTTCCACGCCTCTCTCAACATCTTCACTTCGTGTTTTTCCATCGCATGTCTATGGAGTTCGTTCATTCAGCTCAATGGTATGCTTTTAATTTGATGCCTTCGTACACTTGTTTGCTCAGTCAAAAACCCCTTTCGAATTGAATGCTTTTTTCTACACAATCAATTTGTTTCGGATTTCAAATTCAATGCCGTAAAAAGTGGAGAGTGTAAGAGCATTGAATCGAAAACTCCCAAATATAAAAAAAAAACAAAGTGAGAGTGACGTAAAATTTGTTTCGTTTTTTTTTGTTCTCTTGTGTGTGCGCTGCCAAACGAAGGCAACAAGGTATCCAACACCGGATGAACATTTAAAATCGAAACCAAAAAACGGTCAAGTGGAGTGGATGAATCAGAGAAAAAGGAAAATAAATAAATATATATCTATGTGTATCAGAGATCGTGTGGTTGCGAATGACACTCAACAAATTTGTATGTGATCTGATGATCAGCCTAAGCACTCATTTTTTGTACAGATATGGAAGTAACTTGAAAGCTATTACTAAAACCATAAAATGTTATTATATCCGCTTCGTTCGTACAATGTCAAAGCCACCTACTCGCCTCCCCGCTGCTGTTGCCCCTTTCTCTCACGCTCTGTCTCTGCGCTTGTTCTATTTGCCTTTTCATGGGTTTCTATGCTCTAGCAATTGCTTATGCCCCGAATGTTTCACGTTTTGTTAAAGTTTTATATTGAGTTATCTTTGTTTAGTCTTGAAAAGTTGAAGTAGAAAAGAGCAGCCGTCGAAGTAGTGCACGAGCAAAAAATGGAAGAAAAATTCCACCGCTCAAACAGTGTGGCACAGTGGTGTGGTGGAGATGGTAGAAAGAGGCAAATCTAAAACATAAATGAGAAATTGCGTCCTATTGTGCGGTGCACGACATTGAAAATACTCTAAATAAATCAGGCGATACGTTTTGAATCCTTGCACGAAATGAACCGCGTAATTGCTACAAATTAGACAACGCATCAAGCGAATAAGACAATGAATTAGCGTTGACTAATTATTCAATGGCATTGTCTTGTGATGACCCGTGGTTTTGATGGTGCGTGTACAATGTATGTGTGTGTGTGTGTGTGTGTGCGAATGTGCTCTCCTCCACAATAAAAGTGTAACTAGTTTAATTGCCGCTGCGATTTACTTCCGCTTGCCAACCAAATTCCAGAATCATTTAATTAGAGAATGGTTTGGTGTTTTTCGAAATGATATTGCGAACTAGCGATAAAGTTTCAACGCCAACAAACCTATTTCCAATCAATTGAATCCGAGTGCTTCTGCACACGTATCGGTTATCTTTATGCCCGTAGCTGTTGCTGTTGTTGTTCAAGATATTAATCAAATACGGTCATTGCACACAGGTATTTAACATTATTGACATAAATACACTAAAAGCTACTTCAAAAATTCGTTGTTTGGCGATCAAACAATGCCGAATAATGGGTGTGAACTGTAGTGTATTTTGAATTCAGAAAATCACAGTCAACCCATTTGCACACTAATATTCAAACAAAAATAGTGAGTGAAGAATGAGTGGGGTGGCTGTCTGGCTGGCTGGCTTGCTCTCGAGCACAGTCCAGCTGATGTGATCGATTGTCAGAGATGAACGATGATGTGTTCATCGGCGTGTATTTCAAAGTGCTCACTTGACCGAATGTTTGAATGTCAATAGGATGAACCGTGGGTAAGAATTCTCAATTGACCGTGTAGTTGTCAACAGGCTGTATGGTCTCGATACGATGCTTGGCACCTTTTGTGCATCGAAACAATTACGATCCTATCTCAAAATTTGTCCGTCCCATGGCATTCATTAAATTTTAAAATGATAAATGAGCTTTCGATTGAATAATCGATTCGAAAAATCAAATCAACAAGTATTGGGCATGGAATTGATTAATTCTCGTTCTTACTAACTGTGTACCACTTCTACCCACTACATCTTGGTTTGACTTTTTTTCGCATGAGCAAAAAGAGCCGAACCATTATGTAAAAAAAGATGTGTTTGGTGTAGCAGCCGTGCAGGAAATTTATAAACCAAATAAATAATGATTCGGTTTTGTGTTTTCAAATTTTATCTAATTATGTAAAAGGCGCTTCAGATTGTTAAACGCATTCCACACTATTTTCTCTCTCTCTCTCTCACTCTCGCTTGCTCAGTCCCCATTTCGGATCGATGAGCCAACCGTTATACGATATACTTCTCTTTGGGATATTGTCAGTGATTGTCGTTTGTCGTCCTCCGTTGAAACATATGCCATGTGTATTCAATGCAAACGTTTAGCTTCAAGCATTTTACCGATGCAGAAACAGCGTAAGCGAACAGCAATCTGTTGGTTGTGCTTTGTGCAATGAAGAACACCATGTACAAACACGCCTGCTCTACAAGCCATAGATGTCTATTTGATCTAAATTTACGAGCTAACCGAGGACACTCACAAATGAAAATATGGAGATGTTGAGTTTGATGATGTGCCTGGCGTTCCGAATCATAATGTTTTTTCTACCTCCTTCCCTCGCTCTCTCTCTCTCTTTCTCCCTCCCTCTCTCTCTCTTCCTCTTCCTCTCTCGCTCTTCTTTGGGCTATTTATATTTTTGCATTTCGTTATATGCACAGATCTAATTGTGATAACCGTATTCGCATAATATGTGCATGCATCACATCGACGGAAGGCGATTGTTTCACTTTGGAAAACCATTTTAATGGGAAAAGTATAGAATATTGAATCGATCTGATAGAGAAAGGGAGTGCGTGTGTGTGCGTATGTGTTTGAAAGTGAGATGGAAACAATTCTGCACATAAAACCATCGCCAGCAACTCAATCAAATCAACTAAACTCGTTCGATGTGAGCGAATGAGAAATAAAGAAAAAAGAAAAGAACAACAATAAAATCAACCGCAACTGCAATAATTGCCATCGCAATAAGGTGTAGCTTTGGCTGTAAGCATCCCTGGGCACAGCGAATTACGTTGCTAACGCTGCTCAGCTCCCATTGCGAATGTTTTCGAAAAACTTTACAGATAATTGACACACTTCGTTTCCTTTCATTCTTCTTTCGTTCGCCATTCTTCTGTCGTTTAAGCGCGCGCGTGTGTACAACAGAATAGAAGTTGATAGTCACTGGCAACAACGATGATTTCTTCAATCTTCTCTCTCTCTCTCTCTCTCTCTCTCTCTTTATTTCTCTCTTTCCATTTCATTCTTTCATTCACTTTATTTAAAGAATCCTCAAGATCATTGAAAAGTTGATAACTTAGCCAATTTTATGCATGTGTCTGACGCAATGGGAGGCACTTAACAGCATAAATACGTTCACATCGGAATATATGTAGATGTGAACATATCAACCAATTCAAAGCATTTAAAAATTCTACTGAGTTGCAGTTTTCAGAAAATTCAGTGGCAGCAAAAAATGCGGCGAAATGAATATGCATGCCATATGCATTGCCAGATCATAATTCATACGGGCTTTTGTTATTTGCCCGAAAATTCGATCGAATCCGGGATAGATAGAGAAAATATATGGGCAAGGGTCAGTAAGACGAAACCACGCAAAAAATGTTTCTAAGGAGCAAAAAAGTATATTAACGTCGTTCGATCGCAATGAATTTTTGAATAGCTTAATTATTTCATAAAACTTATATTCTCTGAAAATTTTATCCAATTCGGATAATTTTTTCATATGAAAATCTACAAATTTTCGATTTTTTTCCGATTTTTGTAACGTTACCGACCGTTTTTTGAAAGCACAAGATTTCTACTATGCTTTTACAAAACTACAAGAACCTTTCCATATTTTTGTAGAAATGGGCCAAAACTTTAATAATAAATTCGAGAAAATATGATTTTTATTTTCTTTTCTGGTTTTTGGAGCACTCAAATCGCACGTGTAACGTTACCGATTTTTTTTGTAACGTTACCGATTCTACGCCTATTGGGTCCAGAGACCACCAAAACAGTTTTTCATGCACACCCTGTATTTCTATCTTTTCTTTGATCCTTCATCTACGATATAATGAGTGACAACAGATTTATGCCTGGGTAGATTCACTAATTTTCATAAAAACGTTGAGCAACCTCTCAAATCACTTCCAAAATTTTGTAACGTTACCGACGCCTTTAATCGCTCATAAGTCCAATACTATAGGTGATAAAAATAAAAACTTTTCTTTGAAATGTGTGGTATGGGCAGCACTATCATATGCACTTTTGAAATTTTGGGTTTTCATTATTATTTTCAGAGATATGGGCGAAATAGGCGTGCGAATTGTAACGTTACCGACCTGGCCCTCGCCCATATGTGTGTGTTGTGTGTATGCCGTTGGCTTTTATAGTCGTCGGCATTGCATGGCATCAATTTTCCTATTAGACTTGTACGGCATCTTTGTTCATCGCATTAATGTTAACCCAAATTTTGTCCGTTTAACTTTTGTCGACAAGCGCGCACAGACAATTATCAAAGATTTCATTGATTTTTCAAGTGTAAAACGACGACGTTCTACACCATTAAATTGATTGCTTTCGCATTGGTCCACAGATTTTCAAATTGATTCCTTTGTAGTGCACAAAGTTTTCGAATAACAAGAAAATAATAATATGGAGAACAAACGACTCCATACATCAAATTGATGCGATTGAATTGAGAAAAAGAAGAAATTTTCACTAGAAACGAAATCGCTTCTCACAATCTTAATTCCCTGGTGATCAACGTCAGTTTAATATGTCTCTGGAATGTAACAAACGATTTCATGTAAACAAAAAACGAACAATCCATTCCCCTCAGTGCTGGTTTTAACCGAGTCATTTTCAAATTAAAACCAATACTCGATTAGAGTCTAATCATTAGACCTTGTGTAGCATGCAGCTAACTAATCCCACTCTGTATAAATTTCTTTTCTCTTGTTCGTCGTTTCGACTACAAAGATCCCGTGCTGTTCGAAACATTCTTTCGAAAAAAAATTCACAATGGAAAACCACAGCGATTCTTTTCCGTGCACTAATCTCAGCTGTGACAAATGCTAAAAATTACAGGTTACAATGTCGATGTGTGTGTGCGTGTGTGTGTGTATAAGCGACGTGCAACAGCGCACTTCCATTCCACGTCCCATTGTTTTCCGAACGGTTGAAGACATTACGCTTATTGGTATGTTTTACTTTATCGTTGAATCAAAGCACACAAAATGAAAACGCATTTAAAACGGCTGCTGTGCTTTTTTTCCTCTTTCCCCTCCTCCTTCATCTTCGTGGTTTTCAATTTTTCATTGAAAACCTTTCACAACTGAACAGCAATCCATATTTTGTGCGCGCGACGCGCTCGAATACTTCCATATTTTTTTTATTGCATATGTAATCATTTTTTATAGACGCATTCATCGTCTTGGTCGCAGTTAAGGTAAATGGATTTCGTAGCTAGGAAAAGTTTACGCAGCAAAAAAAAATCTGGCGTGATTTAGCATAAAAGGCATCACAACTTTCTATTTAAGTGACTTTCAAGTAACTAGAATACAGAGTGAGAGAGAGAGAGAGATGGGAGAGGTGGGTGCAAAGAGGGAGAAAGCATAGACATGGTGGAGAGATGATGCGAAAGCCGATACATGAAATATGAGCCAAATTCCCAGCTGAAAAAAGGCTAACATTTGAGAATGGTTTGGTTCTTGATTCTCGTCTCATTTCTATCTCTCTTTAACTCTCATATTTCATTATTTCCATTTTTGTGATTCGTTTGCGAAGTTATTCCGTTTGCTTGGAACTTGTTTCCTCACGGGTCACAGCAGCCATTTCGGCATAATACTTCGTTCTTCGTCATTTTTTCAATCTTCTCTCTCTCTCTCTCTCTCTCTCTCTCTCTCTCTCACTCTTTCACTCTGTGTGTGTTGCTCGATACATATTTTGACTTTGCGAACGAACTAACTTTTTGCGACATTATTGAATCAGAATACCTTTACCTCGTTCTTCTTCTCTCATTCGCAATTCGAAAAGTTTGGATGATTCAGACCAAAATGAATTGAACGAACGAATGAACGGGCGGACGGACGGACGGACGGACGGTCGAATGGAATATTTTTGTACGCGTAATAGATACAGACGATGGCCCGTTATGAGCAATTAATTCGTAGTCTGACGTTTATGGTAAATGTCAATTATTATCCACCAGAAATAGTCACTGGCAAACAAAAAGCACATCATACAGACCATTAAACCCGTGTCTATTCTATCAGTTCATAATTTAAAAAGTTCCAATAAATTTTTCCCTCAACAAAGCAAATCTGAGCGTATTCATGATGGCGACGAGGACGACGATCAAATACAGATTTCATATCGAATTAAACAAACTTTTTTTGTACTTGAATGATTTAATTAGGTAAGCAGATGGACGGTCATTCAAATGAAACCGTTTCTGGCACACATAAGCTTTGTGTTAACGATAGGATGGCACGTTGGTCGTATGTGCGCGAACGGGGCGGGCGGGCGTGTGCCAAGACCGTGAGACAAAGACGACATTCAGCGTTGAATGGAAAATAATTGCTATTGATTAAAATTGACTTTCTTCAATTTTTTTATGGTTTCGCTTTCATGTCATTGAGGCGGATCGCATCGTTATCTGATTATAATTGTTTCACAATCATGAAAAATTCAACGAAATTTCAAAGCGCTGAAACAATGAACGTTTTACTATTAAAATGCAGGGCATCTAATTGCGTATCTCGACAACAATACGCGGATACAGCACGGTATATATATATATATTTTGAATATGACATACAGAGAGAAGTATGGAGTGATAGAGAGAGAGAGAGAGAGATAGCGTCGATGCATTATTACATTGAATGAACCATGCAAACGGAATGGAATTGCAAGGCAAGACAAGCCAAGCTAACACATAATGATGAAATTAATGATAGCGATCCCTGAGTCTTTCAGTCCTTGAAACCCAGTGATTTATTCCATTCACAAATCATTATATACATTTCAATGCAGGTTCTCTCTATATATATATTGGCGCAATTTTTCTTCAGTAGCTCTATCTTTCTTTCATATTTTTCTCTCTCTCTCTCTCATTTTTCCACCCATTCGCGTTTCACTCGAATAATTACGATCCGAATGAATAACACGAACTTAGCAGTTACATTTCAGCGAAATGAGAACGAACAATGGCAAACCGCGACAGCAAAACGTATGCATTTTAAAACAAAAGATGGCGATTGTAAGAGGGACGAAGAGTGGCAAACCAGCATCAGAGGACAAACAAAAAACGTATCCGTTTTGAGTTTATGTTATTGAACATATATAAACGAAATGAACACCTCAGCGCATAGAAGAATGATTCGTTCTAATTTTGCCCTTGGATATTTTTGTTGCGCTTTTTCTGCGTAATTTTTTCCCGTTGAATTGTTGGTATTCTTCTTGTGCTCATTTTTCCCTTATCTTGAGTGGTCAATTTTCTTATGATGCCAAGAAAAAAGCTTCTTTATAAGTTATTTAATTGCATAGTTCTTAAGCTGTCTGTCATTGTTGTTAATCTTCACAGCGAAATTAGTGAATATTTTGAGCTTATATTGATCGAAAGCATAACACGGAACCCACGATGTTTACTTTCGGGTTTTTTGTTTTTCAAAGTTAAACTGATTGTTCTTTCTTTTTGATGTTAAAGCGGAAGCATCAACTCTTTTTGAAGGCGGTTCACACATCTTGATCTAATGCTAAATAACTTCCTTGATTGTTTACGCTTGAATGCGAGAGTAAGTGTGTGAACGGAATTTGATAAAAGATTAAAGAATAATAAATCAAATCGGTATCGTTGTTGCATCGAGCGATACCTTGAAGTGTTGCTTGGAAAGCTCAACACACACACACACACACACACACACACACACACACGTGCACCAATGTTCACATCATGCATAAACCGAAGCCGTGCTGATGTTGTGTGAGCGTGCGATTATAACGTAAATACTGTTGTTGTTATTATTTTACTTTTGGCCCGAACGAGTTAAGCGCATTATGCTCTAAGCGATTATTATGGGAGCTTTAAGATCATCTAAATAGCGACGAGGAAACATGAGCAAGTAAGCGAGCGGAAGAAGGAGGAAGCGAGAGAACGCATGGCAGGGCTGTAAAAATTACAGACATTTCAATTTGGTAGTGCAAATACTTAAATCGTTCCACAAATCTCCCCGCGCCAATTCTCACCTCAACATGAATGCATTATTAATGCGTATTGGGTGTATACCATGGATTTTACATGTATGAACAAAACATGTGTATCGCGCTACATACACACGGCACGGAACCGGTAGGACTTTAGCGCTTGGACTAAATATCAGAAATGTGCATTTCATGAAAAATTTCTCTCGCCCTCTCTCCTTCTCTCTCTCTCTCTCGTCAAACGGAGCCACACCATCGAACCAAAGAAAACCATTTAAGTACGAACGAAAATCCACAAGTACTAATAAAACATTAGTGTTAATACAACCACGAGGCGCGCAACATTGTGGTTCGACTTAAAATCGTATATTATTCTAATGCGGATTTGTAAATATGAATGAGCGAGCGGGGGATTGAAAGAGAATAAGAAAATGCGACAGCCGAAATGTATTTTTCGGGGATGCCAAGAGTTTTTGACTTGTAAGCGTGTAGTTTGTTTGATACCATTCCGATTGCTGTGTGTGCGGTATGTGTTGTAATTTGAGCCAGTGATGCCACAAGCGTTTATGGCGTGCTAAACTTATTCATGTTCATTCGGTTGCGAACCGTATGTTCGATGTTCATTCACATTCTCTCTCTGGCTCTCTATCACTTTGTTTGTGTGTGTCTTGTCAATTGGAAAGGCGCAAAATTGTGAATCGTATTCCATATTTGAGTTTCCATTTGATGTGTTACTTCTATCTCTATTTTCTAGCATTTGGCTTGGTTATTATTCGCCCCATGCTTTCCATTTGTTGGAGCTCATTTCTATGTGAGTGAGTGTGAGTGTGCGAATGTGGGCAACGGAGCTCGTTACGCACAACTAAATAAGCAAACATATGTGCTTTGCGATTCAAATAGTTTCATTTGTGTCTTTGATCTGACAATCCGTCTTACTTACTCTCTCACGCATCACAAACACTCTTCCTTCCTTTTTGTACGTTACGAGGCGCTCGAACGTCTCTAATGTTTTCTTGCTAGCTATTTCAAGCGATTGCTCTTGTTTAGCAAACAGACAGACTCACGACGAATGAGGTGTCATTTGAAATTGCTTCCATTTTGCTTCTGCATTGCACTTATAAATCGTTTTGGTTGGTTTTGGATGCTCTTCCTCTGACGAACTCTCTCTCTCTCTTTCACCTTGCGGCTTGATACATTACACAACGGTACAACATCGAAAAGCACGTGACAACCAATTCATTTGAGTAGTTTGGAGCGAAAATGTAATACAGAAAAGTTGCGCGGAAGAATGTCGATGATGAATGAGCGGAAAAGGGATAGCTATAAAGTAAACTATAGTGAACTATATAGCTATCTCTTTTCATTTGACATTTTTCCGCGCAACTTTTCTGTATTACATTTTCGCTCCAAATTACTCATTTGTTTTGCACTCTTTGTTTCGGTGATTCAAAAAGCATTTGAATTTTTCGCTTCATTTTTTTCGCACCCACATGCTATTTAATGGACGGTTGAATATGATGAATACACATACACACAATCGTCTTATGAAATTGGAGGCGAAATGCGCCCGGAATTCAATTGAAGCATTATAGCATTCTTGTTGATTCAGAAATCGGGAAAAGTGAATTCCTTTTTCTTCGCACGTTGCCAATAAAACTACGTGACAATATTTTCCCCACTTCTTCTACTCATTGGGATTTGGATTCCAAATTTCTGGCCTTGCCTCGTGAATGCGAGTCTCTCCGAGTATTGGCGAAAGCCAACGTTGGCCATGATGTCGGAACAAGTGATCGAACGACGTGTGTGCACCATACACACGATGCAGCTGATTATTTTAAATGATAGAAATGCTCCAGAATGTGTGTTCGTATGTTGGTTCAGGCTCGTGTAAACACATTTGCCATCGTGTTTACCTTAAGAACATGTAGCCAAGATTGTATGCCCGTGATTTTGTTTCTGCAGTTAAAACGAGGCTAGAATTCAAATTTTCTCATTTTCTCTTTCGAGTTTTTGCAATGAAAATAACATTCTATTCTTGTTGTATCTACTTATGGATGTGCCCAGTGGTGTAGCTAGAAATGTTTTTCGGGGGGGTTTCAATTTTTTAGAAGTATTAAAAAATTTAAGGGAGACTTTCTGGGATTATTCGAAATGATGATTTTTGAGGATAAAACTAAAATCGTCCTAAAACATACGAAAATCGTACTAAACTAGACAAAAATTTACAAACGTATTCTTTAACTTCGGTTTTCAAACCGAACTCCAAAAACCCCCTCTAGTTACGCCACTGGATGTGCCACATCCGATCTGTGTTTCGTTCTTTGGCTTTCTCTCTCTGTGTATGTCTCTGTCTCTCTCATTCGGGCTTCGGTCGTTCGTTTTTTTTTCTCGCAGCAATTTTCACCGTTACTTTAGTGTGGGTGGTTAATGCATGCAGCATATTTGTTCATCACAAGGCTTTGTTGCTTGAGATATTATGCAACTTGTTATGCGTTGTGTCTAGTTTATTCTAGTTTTTGTCATTGGCTAGAGCGATAGAGGAAGAAAACATGGTAATGCCACTCTCGTTCCCCCTTCCACTTCCTTCTATTCTATTTCAATCTTCTGTTTTCTCTCATTTAGTCTAATTTGCGAAAGCATTCTACAACAAGCTTGACAACGAATTATGTCCCCTCAGCTGTCATGCATTAATAAAATCCCATTCACATATACAATTTGGCCGTTGCAAGCCATTTAAATATACGATAAGTTACAGTGTTTGTGCAGCATCTCGTGCGATCTTTCCTGTCATCGTTGTCGTGTCGTCATCGTTGTTCAGCGTCATCGTTTGCAAAACAATTATGCACATGACCATGTGGCTCAAGCAAACAATTTCCACTCGTTCATATATTTTATGCACTGTACAGTGTACACTAGGGTGTTTTCGGTATTAAATAAACAGAAAATGGTAGTTTTAGTTTGATAGAGCAGAGAATTTGGAATCGATTTCATATATTTTTGTTCGGAATCAGTCCAAGATGCCACTTCCCACAAGCAAAACAAATGTTCGTCGAATTTTGAAGTTATATCACTATTCGCTGAAACTAATCTGATATTTTCCACTTTTTTCGATTCAATCTCACTGCCAGAGATGAATTCTCAATGCAAATATTTATTTTCACGTAATTTTCATTGGAGAAAGTGGCCAAATAGTGGAAAATTCACACAAATTGTATTGCCTCTTTGACCGGTTCTTCAATCATAGAAAAAACGCCGACAAATTAATTTTTTTCACAAAAATTCATTCAATGGGCTTGAAATAGACGATAAATTATCTAAATCATCTAAAATATCCAATCGAACAAAACCAGGAAGGCCAAATTGCAGCAAAACCAAAACGTAAACAAAAACGAGCTATCATTATGAAATTTGGGCTTAGTTTGATGTTTGACAAGACCAAAATACATCTGCGCGAATCACTGTGCGCGAATTGACTGTGATTCATTCGCACAAGTGCATTGGTAGCCCTTCAAAATGTCAAAGAAGCCCAGATTTCATGATGACAGCTCGTTTTTGTTTACGTTTTGGCTTTGCTGCAATTTGGCCTTCCTGGTTTTGTTCGATTGGATATTTTAGTGGATTTAGATAATTTATCGTCTATTTCAAACCCATTGAATGAATTTCTGTGAAAAAAATTAGTTTGTCGGCGTTTTTTCTATGATTGAAGAACCGGTCAAAGAGGCAATACAATTTGTGTGAATTTTCCACTATTTGGCCACTTTCTCCAATGAAAATTACGTGAAAATAAATATTTGCATTGAGAATTCATCTCTGGCAGTGAGATTGAATCGAAAAAAGTGGAAAATATCAGATTAGTTTCAGCGAATAGTGATATAACCTCAAAATTCGACGAACATTTGTTTTGCTTGTGGGAAGTGGCATCTTGGACTGATTCCGAACAAAAATATATGAAATCGATTCCAAATTCTCTGCTCTATCAAACTAAAACTACCATTTTCTGTTTATTTAATACCGAAAACACCCTAGTGTACACGCCTCAATGCATAACAAGCTCAAGTGTATGTGTAAAATACTAAGTATGCAAAAAGCAATCGAAAAGCGAAACAAAAAAGCAACAACAGTAGCAGCAGCGAGAGGGAAATTATTTATTTTAATTATTATTGGAGATTTAATGATATCAAACGTACTGCAAAATGCAATTCTATCCTTCTATATCAGTTCACATAGTCGTTGTGCGATTCATTATTCATAATTTATATGTTGAACCTACTCCATTCACTACTCGTGTGTGAATGAGTGTACGTATGTTTGTTTGGATGTTTATGTCATTCAATGGGACATATTTTTGTTTATGTTTCAAGCGAATCGACTGCATGCTACGTAAAAATAACATAAACAATACAACTAGATGCAATTCAATGCAAACATAAAATATTTGCCAATGATTCTACGTCATTTTACTTGCGTCAACATTTGGTGTGTCTCGGACAATATGTTTCATGCGTTGAATGTTTCATGCATTTTTAAAGTCGATGAGCCAGCGGCAAAGCTCACTTTCATCATTATATTTTATAGCGTATGCTGAAAAATGTGTACTTTTAGTATTATAAAACAACAACAAGATGTGACCGAAATGTAATGACATTTGTCTTTTTTGGTCGTTTCTCCTCTCCTTTGAAAGTGAACATATTTTCAAATAAAATTACCGATACTGCAACACATACGATATATTTGAATAACCACTTGAAGCGTAAAATTATATGAGATTAATGCAAATTATTGCACAAACAATTTCATAACTGCAACCGGTTCATTTAGTTGGAGTTAGTGTAGAAATTCCACATCGTATTTTCAGCCACATTACCACACCAGTCAATAAATGCGAACGAGTAGCAGTTAGTTTCAATGAGATAAAATAAGACGATGTCTTTGAGCTGATGCTACTAGCATCAGCTCAAAGACATCGTCTTATTTTATCCCAATAAATGCGAACAATCGAATTCAGACAACACGCTGATTTCCTACTTTCAGAATCAGATCAAAACCAATAGCACGACTCATTTCCAATGTGTGCGTGTGTGTGTGAGCTGCGCACACGCTCAGCTTGGAAAATCCTTTGCTACCTAATAGTGTCGAAAATTTCCCGTACACATTTAACGCATTTAAAAGTCGTAATCGTTAATAACAATTTACAAATTAGAGTACAAGGCAACAAGTGCTACATGCCGCAAGCGCGGTGCGCATCATGATAAAAAGATTTAAACATTTTACCCTATTATTCATATTTTGCTTTCAATATCACGTTCTTTTTTTTTTCTTACGCTCTCTCTTACTCACACTCTGGTTGTTCTCTTCTTTACTTTCAGACTGCTGCCACACTGAATAATATGCAAAATCTGGATTATAAATGTTAACGATGTAGCTATAAAAGATCGCTAAGTGCTTGGGAGAAATTTTATCGTTCTTGTTTTAGTACCTTTAAAATGAAACGAATAGACTTAAGCAAAAACAGATGGCATTGGATTAAAGGTAAAGTATGAAAGCATACAATCTACAGTCTAACGAAAAAAAAATTTGACAAAGGAAAAAGAAGAAGAAAAAACGTCTTTATACGGGCTTCCGATCCATAATCTTTCGCTGAGTTTTTTTTTCGTATGAATTTCTTCTACTTTTTTTCGACTCTGGGTTTGGTCATTATTTTCCATTGTATTCGTCTTCATTTTCTTATCAAATGCCACATTTCATTTGTGTTCCTTTTCCCGTTTCCATCGTTCGTTTTCTTCTTCTTCCAGGTGGTAAAAACAAAACACTAGTTCGGACATAGTAGCAATGAGTAACTGTACGGACATAGATTCGGTAAAATGGACAGAACCGGGAAATTTGGTGTCGCTAGCCTGTCTAGCATTTATAAATGTTTTGGTGATTGTTGGTAACTGCTTGGTGATTGCAGCTGTATTTTGCTCCCATAAATTGAGAAGTGTTACAAACTTCTTCATTGTCAGCTTGGCCGTTGCTGATTTACTAGTTGGCATTGCTGTTCTACCGTTCTCTTCCGTTTGGGAAGTGTTCAAGGTAAGTGTTTTACCATACACCGAGTTTCGTTTTTGTTCTGCTCCTTTTCCTGGATGTACATTCCACATTTTTGTGTAAACAGATAATGGTCAGTGGATTAACTTTATGGCGACCTAACAACGTTTTGCCATTTCTACGTGCTTCCGTCATTTTAGGTTCTTTTAGATCCCCTACATACAATATTCAGCTCTTCTTCTAATCGAAATAAAGTTATGCTTAGGAAACGATTAATCTGTGAATGTTGATTCACATTCCCGTTGCTTATCTCTGTGAAAATGATCACAATTATAAGAGGCCGCAATCGCTCGAGAAGAAATCAAATTTTAGATCAGCACAATTGTTGACGAGATTCTTTTCTTCCTTCCGGTTGATTCGTGCGTCACTTAAAATGCTCCGTTTCGACATTTTGACTGCGGAATATAAGCCAAACTTCAAAAAGTCAGCACGTGTTTGGCAAAGCAATCGCATTTTTTGGAGAAGAGCAAAGGGGAGAGAAATTTTATACAAAATAATTGCGATATAATTGAATAACTTCGAATCATTCAAATGAGACTTAAGAATAAATCAATTCTGTATTTATCGCATTTCAGCAAATAAATGAAAATATTCGCTCTCGTGACTCTTGTAAATAATTTGCGAGGCTTTAAAATCTGTTGCTTTCGATTTTGTGTAAATATTTCAGGAGTTTGGATATTTTTATTCTGTGCGAGTATGTGCATTTGAAGAAGGAGGCACACAGAGAGAGCGAGTGAGAAAGCGACTGAAGGAGAGAGAGAGAGAGAGGGGGAGAAGTGGCTTTCGAACGAAAACAGAGACGTTGACGCGGAAAATGCCAGTCAAATCGAAATGGCATCCAGTGTTGAATAACGTATGCATCAAAAAGTAAAGTCAGTAAAAGAAAATAATGTATATTCCATTTTCCGCTTTTTTTTCGTATAAATAATTTAATTCATCCATTTCGAATGGTTTGCCATACAGCCCTCACCATCTCTCCTTCCAATGAATTTTTGAGCAATCGATTTTGATGTTGATTCGTTTTCGCTTTTTCCTTTTCGATTCGTCGTTTTCGTGTTGTGTGTGTCGGAAATTTTATTCATTGACTAAATCGATCAGACATACTAAGTTAATCAACATTGAGTCAATTGTTTGGCTTCAATCCGATTTTTATAACCTATGTCGTTTATCTATGCCAATTATGGCTTCTTATTTTAACAGACTGTGTGCCACATACTGTTATGGCACCAAGCAAATAGATGTCGAAATTGATGTAAAGACCATGCTAAATCTCTCCGCTCGCAAAACAAAACTGATAAAATATTGCTCGCTGCAATGGGTGTTCCACTGGACTGTATTTCAAATATTATTTTTATCGGTCGTTTGGATTTTCAAAATAGATATGTCTGTGGCGCTTGAATTCAACGAATCAATACTCGATTGGCTGCGGCGTTACTAACTTTACTGAATTGTGCGGGAGTTTATTTGAGTTATCATCACTCTGTTGCAAACAGCAATATATTCATCCAGCAAACAGTAATTTCTATGGTGTTTTGCATTGTGTGTATTTGAAGAATGCACACGGATTGTCCATTTTATATATCAGTTGCAGTGATTTTCTGCGTTGAAATAACAACAACAGTGGCCAAAACAAAAACATCAACAACAATGGAAATGGGTTACGATATGGAATTTGAACGGTTGCTATCATGGAATTTCATGGTAATACCAGCAGAGAAAAAAATGTGTGCGTGTCCACATCAAAGTGAACAAACAAATTTGTGAGATTTTATGTGCTCGTACGCATTCCAATGGGGTATCGAATGGCCCACGCGCAATAGCACGCATTCATTTCAATCTTGAAACCAATTCAAACTATAACACATGTTCCATGTGAATAAGCCTCCATAAACACACATATTTTTCGCGATTTAATTCCATTTATGCATAGCGGTGCACATAGTTGCTCGGAGAACGGAAGCGGGATCACTGCCGGAGAAGAACGTGAAAAAGCTGAAAGCCGAACAGAAAAGTCATTAGAAAAAAATGGAATCAAGCAGCAGCGCGCAACAACATACACCTAAAATTGGCACCATCGTAACGTAATGAAAAAGTGTGTGGCATAGAAACAAACGTAATAATTAAATTTTAATTTTGGTGGCAGCCGTGCGCTGGCTATGAACAAACTTATTGGCTCTGATTAATTGATTGACGGTTGTGTTGACTAACAGAGGAAAAACAACGATACCTAAAACATACACATTTGTGGATGGAATGATCCAAAGCACCAATATTGATAACAACGTCCAACACATGACTTTCAAGCTATTGATTTTTTTCGATGTCCTGATTCCCATTTTTTTTTTCGAAGAAAAACGCACGAAGACGTTAACTGAATTATTCGCGCTACAAAATATGTAAAAAAAAACCTTTCGAAATTTGCTATTCTTAGAAGAGAAAGGCAAAGAAATTAACCATATCTAAATACGTCGAATGAATAATTGCGATAACGAATGATTTCCTAGGGGGTAAAATCATTTTTTTCATCTTTTATATTCACACGCATCAAGTAATAACTTAGAAAATCAATGGTATGCATGTAAATCCGAAATATCCACGTATATTCAACAATATTCATCGTGAACGGCAAATGAATATTACTGAATATACATAGATATGTCAAATTTACGTGTATACGTATGAAAAATAAAAATTGTAGCAAATAGTAGTGAATCAAACCTTCAACCGTAAATTTGAACGATTTTGGTAGATAACGGTGAATATTGGAATATTTTTTGACATTACAGTCTAATGAATATTATTAAATATACATAGATATTTGAGATTGACGTGCATGCCAGTAAATTAGTGCAGATTGTATAGTCAAAAAATGTTCCAATATTCACCGTAATCCACCAAAATCCTTCAAAATTAGTTCAAATTTTCGGTTGAAGGTTTGATTCACTATTATTTAGATTTTTTCAGAGCTATTTGCGTTCTGCAAAATCGCGTGTAGCCCCTAGATGATTTCCAAAGTGTTCGATTTTTCAAATTTTTCCATTTGTTCCAGGACATTTCAATTTTTTCAAGGCACAACCGTTTAAAATTTTAATCAAATTTTCAAATCAATCAATACCAAGCTGCTGATTAAATATTAAGCAATCGACACGGCTCATTGATTTTGATATGCCGTTAAAGACATTGGGGTGTTTTAGATAATTTTTGAACTAAATGAATGAGCCCCAATAAAAGCGGCTGCGAAACCAATATTCATGTTAGCATTTGAGTCACAATTTGTTTTTTTGGCGCATGACGAGATCATTGGTCCTTCAAATTGTTCGATATTGTGGTGAACCGAGGAGAAAAAATGATGTGCCTGAAAAAGCATGTTTCAAGCAATTGCAAACTTTTGCCGATAATTCGAATTCACAATTTGCTTTTTATGGTTGTTCATGATGTCAAAATCTATTGAACAACAAAGCGAAGGCAAGTGGTACGCTTAGATGGATATGGACACTTCAAAGGATGAATTGAATATCGCCCGGAACTCTTCAATACTTTGCTGCTGCTGTCGCTGTTGATGTCGTTTGCGATTTGATTTTCGAGTGGCTCTAGCAATTGAAAATGATGGGACGAAAAAAAGGCACTTACAAGTTTGACCCACGCTGTGGATAAACTTCCAATTATCCATATATACAGTTACTCACAAAATTGTTCGTACACCTTGCTTTTCCGA
>NW_022601467.1:20525108-20541895 GCF_009176505.1 Sitodiplosis mosellana | reverse complement strand
TCGGAAAAGCAAGGTGTACGAACAATTTTGTGAGTAACTGTATATATATATATAGTGCAAATTTTCAATCAAAAACGATTGAGTGGGATGTATTTGGACAATTTAGTTTCTCGTTAGAGATGTAAATTGGTCCATGTGGCTTTCGATAAAATGTGTATGAATTTGAGCTACGCACCTATCAACTGCAACAAATGTATCATGAAATATTTGAAAGTTTAAATCGGTGCCACTAATGAATGTAAATTCCAGTGTAAATTAAATTTTTCCGACAATCGATTTCATTTGGTTCATTACCATTTATCGCTAGAATTGTGCTTGTCTAACCGCAGTAAAGTTTTCAAAAAGAAGTTTCGTTGATTGTGAAATGAAAGCGGGCGGTGGTTGTGGGCGGTTGATTGTGGGCGAGTAAGAGAGAGAGAGAGAAAAAGGGCGGAGGAGACACGAGCAGTGTTTTTGGATCATTTAACCAGCAGGATTTCAAACTTTTACAAAGGACCCACAACTGAAACTAACTAAAATGCAACAACCGACAATTAACTGTGGGCTGCCAAGGCGTTTCTTTTGATTGGTTCACGCTTCGCCTGAAATCCGCAGTGCATTTGACCATCTGTAGAATCGGAATTTCATAGAATTGTGCAGGGTAAAAGAAAAAGAGCGAACGAGAGAGAGAGAGAGAGAGCGACCAGGAGAAAGAAAGAAAACTTTTGTGCAAATTTTCGTCAACTTAAGCGAACAAACGGTTATTTAAACTTGTTGCTGTAGCCGATAACCGAATTTGGGATGCGAATAAAAAGAAAAGCGACAAAAAAAGAGAAAACGAACAACTTGGGTGCATCAATGAAAAATAGTTGTGGGCAAAAGAGCGTACCATCAAATATGTATATACATATGTACATTCAGATCGATAGTGGTTGGTGGTGGCCAGAAGATAAAAATGACATTTGCGCTGACATCATTTCAAAAACAGATAGAAACGAAAAATCTTTTATTCAATCTGCGACCGAAGAAACTACAAAGCTAAAAGTGTTTTGAATAAAGCCAACGTAATAACATTGGCCATGCTATTGGGAGTGGAAACGGAAAAGGAACAACGCAGCAAAGTCCACATCATTTATCAGTTCACATAACACGGAAAAACTAAGTCAATTGTACGCTGCGCGTTGTCCGAGATGTAATGTGGGTGTGGATGTGTGTCTGTGTCGGTTAGCTCCATTACAAAAAGCCATAGAGTGTAAAATCCCTCGAAATTGATGAAGTAAAACTCAAATATTCTGGCTGCTGTTGTTTCGCTCATGATGGAGAGCGAATGTGTACGAGGAAACGGTAATTGAATTTCTATTTGATGTTGCGTTTAGTTGCTTATTCTAAGAAAATACGTGAATGAACAGTACACGACCATTTGTGTATTGTATATCTATAGGTGAGATTGAGAGTAGTGTATGTTTCACTGACTTTGTTATGAAAGAGAAGAGTAAGTTTCTTTCGACTTAAAAATGGTTAAAGGCGAGTATGTTCATTTTTGGCCACAATTTTTCGCAGTTTTTCGCGGTTTTTCGCGGTTTTCGTGAAACTTATAAGGGATAACAACTTGTTCTCTTTAGCAAAGTTGTAGTACTCAAGGTCTTCTATAACTTAGCTGAAGATAGCTATCTCTAATCTCTTATCAGTTTCGCGAAAAACTCGAAAAGTGATAAGAAAAGAAAGTTTCACATAAATTTTGCTTTTTTAATTGCGTGATTTGCGCGAAACCGGAAAACCGCTGAGGCTAGACGGCACGCCAACATACTCTACTTTAACGTCAACAGAATCATCAGAGGCGATTATGTTGCCTTTTTGAAAATATAAATCGAAGAAAAAACATACTCCACTCTCAATCTCACCCATAGATATAATACATATATAATGGTTCGGGTTAAAACGCAAAGCAAATTTGTGGAATTTGATTGCTCCATCCGAAAATTCAACTGTCGATTTTTCTGTTCGGTGCGTTCGTGCCCGTCGAGCGCTTTCTTTTTCGGGTTGAATGCGTTAAACAATAAGCGAATAAGAGCACAGATGTATCGTGCACATCGCAAATGGATGATGGGGATCGACGAAGAGAATACACACACAAAATTCGTCGCGAAAAGCAATAATAATTCAACACCCATGTCTCTTCCATATGAAGATCCACATATATACATATATTTTGTATAAAGCACAATAAAATTGCTATCAATTTCGCAAATGCGTGTTATTATCATACTCGCATTCATCTTGTGACTGCGCTTTATTTTCGTGATATTTAACAAACATTACGAGGAGCTAGTTGATCGGCACAACGAACATCACAGCACAGGAAAATTGCTGCCGCTGCTACTGCTGTTCCATCGTCGTCGTCGTCGTCGTCGTCGTCGTCGTCGCTACTGCTGTTGTTATCGATTTGTTATACTTCTTTTGGGAAAGCAAGAGAAAAAAGAAGCAATGTTTGGATTGACTTGGGAAGTGGTTCGTTCGAAGCAGGATATTAGTTTTTGCATCCGCCGTTAAAATAACAATGGCAAAGCAACTCTGAGAAATGGGGTTTAAGCATATTTTTCTGCACAGTGCACACACACATACACAAAACTAAATACATCCAACAAATACATTGTCGACAAAAGAGAGTCCTTATTTTCGATGTTACGTTTGACTGTACTTGAGAATCGATCAAATCGATGCAATTTTCTCATCGTCATTTCAATTCGTTCGCCTGTTGTTCGCATTGTTACAGCAGCGTGTCTTATTCATTTCGGCTTTTCATGTGCTTATAATGTGGATGGCATTCATTACCTTCCTTTTTTCCCTTTGGTATTACTGTTGTTGTGTGAACGGCTTCCGAAGAAGACGACGAACAATTTCGTTGCACAATTTTATGTCGACTGGGAAATTTGACGGGAACCGGAAATGTTTTCGATAATTATATTGGCACCACCCCCAAAATGAATGAATGAATGATATAACATTATTATGCATACTAACCAAAAGCCACATGCGGAACAGCAGTGGCAAAAAACATGACCACGTTTTTGATGGTACTGCGTACAATGCATGACCAATCGTTTGTTGTCCGAAATGGATACAGCAATGTATCTATGGCCCATCACTGGCGGCGACTGGAATAAAATCGGAAATCAAAACGGCAGAAGAAGGGCGATATATATATATATATATATATATATATGTGTGTGTGTGTGTGTGTGTGTGTGTGTGTTAGTGTGTGAGAGAGTGAGTGGTACACTACGCATATTGATTAAAAGCAGAAGCTTTCTATTTAATTAAATGAATAATAAGAAGACGATACGGCCATTTGCAATTTATATATAGTTCCTTTTTGTACTTTGTATTGACAATGCGATGGTTTTTGGCCGTTTCACACATTTGGTATGGCGTGACCTATACAACTGCCGTCTCTAATTTATGTGTGGTATCTTTTCGTTCGGTGTCAAAAACCTAAATCGCAATCAATCGTTTTCGATTCAACATTCGATCAAGTCGCCGGAAAATTCCACGAAAGCCTCAGAACCGTTTAAAAGCTAAAACGCTCTCTTTCGAAATGATTTAGAAAATAGGCAGAAGTTCATGTAAGAAAATAGGCATGACACCACGTGAATGCGCCATCAAAATAGACGACGTCGAAATGTGACTTGTGTTCGGCGCATTCTGGGCGAGATGATATTGTCGTTTATAAACACTCTCGTGCCCATCGGCCGGAGCTGTCTCCAATTTTGATGGATTAATATGAATGAGTATTAAATTAGCGGCATTTGTCAACTCAAAGACAATGCACAATTCGGAAGTAGTTTATCTATAAAATGCCCACTAATCTACATAAGTCAACAATATAAAGCGCTCTCCAAATTAGGTAAAGCACACATACAAGCTCATAAATAAGTTTGGAATTGTTTGACTACATTACACGCATCAAAGGATACTGAGCTCTCTCTCTCTCTCTCTCTCTCTCTGTGTGTGTGTGTGTGCCTCTCTCCAACTAACCAATCACCCAACAGCCATTTCTCAAGTTCAGTCACTGTGATGAACACAATAATTTGTCATTTGTCTGACATACTTTTACAAGCCCATCTAACCTAAATAGATAAAATATTTGCACCAATTGTCAATCAAAATTACGCAATAATAGCAACAGCATCCACCAACAGTCAACAGCCATCTCTTACCTTTTGCACGAGTAGCGCTCGAATACGTAATGTGGAGCGGTTTTCCGTGCGATTATCTAAATTAAAACCTGATGGCACCGTCATTACGCGACAAATTCGCGAAATTTCGTAACTTAAATTGCAATCAACATTTCATATATTCATATTCTTGCAATCAGATGACAGTGATATTTGTCGTTTAATTTTGTATCATGCCAATATGAAAAAGCTATTTATAGCAATGTATCATATTTTTCCCTAAAGCTCCACTGCATACATCGAATTTAAATGATTCAATTTTCGCAAAAATGCCTTCTAAGGGAAAAACGCTTCGAGATAATTTCTAGATTCAAGGGAAAACATACGTTTTCCACTATTCCGAAAGCAGTTATTGTGGAGCACATACGCCGCACATATACACACTGGTTTCTTTCGTAAATTCTGTTCGAATCGGTTACTCATCATGGCGAACAACAACCTTCTCTCAACGGACTCATTTTAATTATTGTCCATTCAAAGGCAGAAAACTCATCAACATTCCTTATGCTTGATATACTTCACTGTTTATTCTTCTCGCCACTTCTCGTTTCCTTTCATTCGCATTCAATTCAATGGCAAACGGATAAACATAAACATATACACACACACATACATACACTTATGAGAAGAAGGAAAAAAAACTAATCTTCCCGATGTGTTGCTTTCAATAAGCTTGTTTACCCAAACTTACTTGCATCGATGAGAATAAATGTGCATTTTATGAAAACAATTGCACAAAAGCGAAGAACAAAAAAACAAAACCATTGTTGTTGTCGTTGTTGTTGCTGCTGAATATTTTATGTGCTCCAGATTTGCAAACACATCTGTGCGCTTCGAGACAAGTTTTGTCATTCGTATGTCAATTTAAATTGAAAACAACCAAACAACCAATTTGATTACCAAAATAATCACAAAGAAATTGTTTCGTCTGTGTGTGTTGTTGTGCGTTACTTGGAAAAGTTTTAGGGGAAGGCCAGCAAAGAAAAACACCCTAAAATTGAATTCGTTATTCATGACAACAAATTAGATGAGGGTTTATTCTTCCTGCAGCAGCAGCAACAACAACAGCAGCAACAGTGTTCGAATGATATTGGACAAAAATTGAAAATTCAATTTTCCGAAGATCTGGAAATTTGTTTTGAAAATTAGACTTCAAACTTGCGATTCAAAAGTCGATTTATTGGGCGAAAGTGGATCAAAATGTTGAAAATGAAGGGAAAATGTCCAACAATAACAACAACACAAATTTATATGTAAACTTTCCAAACTATAAATCACATAAATTTGTTGTTCAAGTGCAAAAATAAAGTTCATGGCATTAGTTTCGATAACCGCTATGTAATGTTATTTACAAGAACGTTAGACTTTCGAGCAACAGCTTGATGGTATGCAAGAGCACCAAGTATGCTGCGGCAAACAAACAAGAAAAAAAAACTCGAGGCAAAAGTGGAGAGCTCGTGGAGTGTTACTTTTATATTTTTTCATGCTGTTGCGATGAAGCAAAAGTGCCCATAGGTTTTATTTTTTGCACCCAATGTGTTTAATCGACATGAATTTCGTATACAGCTCGACTCACAGGTAATTTTGACTTTGGATACATGTTTCATTGTGTCTCTCTCTGTCTCTCTCGCACTCATATACACATTCGATGATAAAAATACGCATTTAGTAATCATGTCTTGCCATTGAAGCTAAACAATGTTTAGTAAACATTCAAACGATAAATGCCTAGAAAATACTCGCCAGGCCATAAATTCAATTTTAAGACCTTTTTAAATTTTAATAAAACCGTCGCTACCGCATTGTTCTCGTCTTCCATTTATGAGAACTGTGGTCATGATCATTATTTGTCTATTTTCATCGTCTTTTCGGCTCTTCGTTTTCAGCACAAATACAAGCTCGCGCGCATACATTCACACTCCCCCCCATCACCGCGACACCGTGTATTCTTTCTCACTTGCAGCGCCTGCCTCGTTTGCCATTTGGTGGAACGTTGAAATTATCTTTAGTTTATGCTTTCTTTTTCGCTCGTTCACCGAATTGGCACACGTCAGCTCTGCATCGGTACAAACATCACGCCGTATTTAAATCAAATGGTCGCGTTATTTCAACATGCGAAATTTTCCCCACATTTTTCTCTCTCTTTACCTTTTTTGCGTCCATTTTATGCGTTTTTTCATCCTTCGTCTCTTTCATACAAGACTGATATACGTTCATTCGCACTGTGCGCTACGTGGTGGCGCGAATAAATAGGTTATACGGAAGTCGAAATTGAATTTGAAAAACGAATAACGCTAAGAATTGTCTTGACATATGAAATGATGGCGGAAACACCAACACCAAATCCAGACCGAACCGAAGAAAATAAAATGAAAAACACACGGCAAGAGAACGAAATCGATAGATGCGTATATGCGATCGCACGACCACTCAAGTAGAAAACCTTTTTTTCTTAAACAAACGGTGTAGAGAGATTCCAATGTGATTGAATTCGATTCACATGAACACTAGGGGGAATTCACGAATTGCGAATGGTGCCAGTTTTGCGAATGAGCGAATGCTAGTACGTGCATTTAGATACAAACATTTGAAAATGCTACGAATGCGTGCAAATACGAATGCAACCATTCAATATTTTTGAATACAAGCATTCGCGAATGTTTGCGAACGTTTCCGAATGGTTACGAATGGCACTGCAAATGAGTAGCATTGGGAATGCACGAATGCAACTACGATTGAACGACATAATTCACTACACTTGCCAAAACAGTGCAAATTCAAGTCGTTAAAATGGTAAACAGAACAAAATTGAGGCTAATATGATATAAATCATAAATTTGATTTTTAGGGCTGTGGCGCAATACACCTTTTTATTGCTGCCAAAGTCGATTTGAAATAAAGAGAATAAAAGGCGTCGATTTATGTTTGGTAGATTTATTCGAATATTGTTCCTTTAAATTCGGGTAGTGAATTTGGTGTGTGACTGTCGATTCGATTGTGTGTTTGAGTGTGGAAGCGTGAAATTTGTATGATTTAATCGAATGAAAAGTATGGAAACCGGCGAATGTTTGTCCAACATGAAATTGGAATCGTCAACGGGAACTTCTCGACGCAATAATTCAACTTGAATTGACGTGCGATTCTATTCCCGTTTAGACAAACACTCAAATTAGCCGTCTAAACTGTAGAGCTAGCCAATTCGATATTCGCGGTGTTTCACTTTTATTTTATTCAAAAAACTGACCAAATTAGCTGTCTAGTAATAGCGCTGGCCAATTCAGAGAGATTTCTTAAATAAATTGGGCACAACTTGTGCGGATACAAAAATGGACACTGTCCGTGTATCGAGATTTAATGCAAACTCAAATTAAATTGCGCGTTGTGCGATTGATTTAATGCGGAACTATCCTTTTCCGAGACTCGCGTAGAACTGAAAACTGATTTTGATTCTCTCTCTGAATTATTACTGTGTCACAACGCTTACATTTGTATTGGTATTTTAGCCCGAATGTTTTTTACACGCAAACACACAAATGAACATCAGTTGAGCCGCAGAACGCAATTTCACAAAAAAAAAAACTATACCTTCATCCATGTTAAGCGGTTGCACTGGAATGACTGTGTTGAAATGCGTTCAGCGGTTTGACAGATGACAGAACGAGAATGAGTAAATTGAATGAGCAAATTTGAATGAGCGAATTTGAACGATATGAAACGAATGTGAAATTGAACCCGTGGGCATAAAAACAACGTATTGACTCTTCGCCGATGAATACGAAACGCAAAAAAATCGCCGAACAAAGTGAAACACCAATCTGTTATTGGATTAATATGAAACATGAAATCGTTGGCCACTATTTCATTTACGTTGCGCTTTGTTTCGAAGCGCGGCAAGTGTTTCATTTTGTTCCAGTAACAGAACGTTGTATCACTTTGTTCGGCGACGCGCTCAATGTACTGTTTTGAAAAAATATGCATGATTTGATACAGTTTTGTGCGAGTGCAACATAAATTCTGTTCGCTTGAAAGTGAATCGTGAAATATCGGCTGACTATAGAAATTGTGTTTCACTTTAATTGAAACAAAAATGTTTGATACACTTTTGAGTCCATTGGTATGATGATTCATTTTAATGGTGGTTTTGGTCGTGATTTGTCTATGAAGTGAAAATTAACTGATAAGGAGCGCGAATTTCGATGTGCCGATAACACCAATAGAGCAGAAAAAAATACTATATGAAAATCGAAAAAAAATTTAAACTTTTTTTTTCGACTGTTGCCAATTTCGGATCGTCTACATGGGAAGTTTGTATGAAATCCTCGGAACGCGGGTTCACGCCGCTGTGAATACATTGGTTTATATAGTGAAATCTATACATGGCCAAAACACGGACGCACAACACCCATTCTATTTCGCTCACACTTACGTGCAATTTTTACCCGTATAACAAAGTAGTCTGCTTTACTGTTAAAAAGATGTGCGCAGTAAAGAAACAAGAACGTACATGTTTCAGCAACGTTAAAGTGCACGTAAGTGTGAGCGAAATAGAATGGGTGTTGTGTTAAAATGAATCATCATACCAATGGACTCAAAACTGTATCAAATCATGCATATTTTTCCAAAACAGTACATTGAGCGCGTCGCCGAACAAAGTGATACAATGTTCTGTTACTGGAACAAAATGAAACACTTGCCGCGCTTCGAAACAAAGCGCAACGTGAATAAAATAGTAGCCAACGATTTCATGCTTCATATTGATCCAATAACAGATTGGTGTTTCACTTTGTTCGGCGATTTTTTTGCGTTTCGTATTCATCGGCGAAGAGTCAATACGTTGTTTTTAAGCTCACGGGTTCAATTGAAATGAGTACATTGAAAGAACTTAAAACTAATTCAATAAATCCACAACAAGGGCCTCCAAAAACTTTTTTCTGAATTAGCGAAATTTTCCAATAATACAATTCCAGTTGATATCAAAATAATTCTGGAAATAAGTGCGTTTGACACAGAGTCATCGCTAATGTTAATTGAGCGTGAAATTATCAACAACATTGAAGAATTTGTGAACGAAAATTTAGAAAAACTCAAAAATGCTTCGTATGAAAATACTGGTTTTCACTGATTTTTGTTTTGTTTTTTTTATTTATGGTGGAGCGATTTAAAACTTTTGGTATCGACAAAATTAATGCTCGATGTCCCGGTTTGAACTTGAACACGTATGCCGTATCTTTCAAATGAAATTTATATTCGTTTACAAATTCTTCTATATCGCTAATACTTTTAGAATCAATGGATAACAGAGCTGTTTCGCATTCAAATCCAGCACTTATTAGGATTTTTTCCAAATTTGCCGGTAGTTTTTCGCCCGTTTAGAACTCATTGCCATAGCGATAGTGCCACAATACATTTCAAATGTAAATCATTTGACACATAGCAGTCAATGCCATCTCAATTCCAACTCATTGAATCATTGAATTTTTCGGCAACTTTTTTCAATCGTGTGTGGCTTTACTAGAATAAAATCAACTTAACGGCGACTCTAACAGCTTCTCTGTGGGCCGTTACTACGCGTTAACCAAAACTTATTGATGTTTTGCTATGGATACTCGATGCATTTGCCAAAATACTATGATTTTTTAACTCTCTTCTACGATGTGTGTGCAGAGAAGCTGCTAGTGTTGCCGTAAAGTTGATTATATTCAACTAAAGCCACACACGATTGAAAAAAGTTGCCGAAAAATTTGATGATTCAATGAGTTGGTTTAGAGATGTCATTGGCTGTCTTTTTGTTGTTCCGGCAATATATTTATGCTTATTGCTTATGGCGTTTTTAGCGCTCAATCGCTACTGACGTTTGAGTGAATACAAGTATTCGTAGCCATTCGCAATGCTTGTGCAAATGTGTTGATACATTCATTATGGAGCGGCACTCCGAATACATGGCGAAACAGGCACGAATGCCTCTTATTCTGTGAATGGCAATAGCATTTGCTAATAGTGAATTGCCCCTAGCATGAACAGCGGACATCAAATGTTAGACCGTTGGAATGTGTGAAAAAAACATTGGCTCTGGCGTTTCGGTTTGAAATCTGTCACCACAGTGTTGCAGACGAGCACGAAATAGCATGACAGAAATTTACTTTAGTTTGTCTACAAGATCTACGAGTTGCTTTTAAATCTTGTGAAGTGGGCAAGAAGATGAGAAAAAGCTTGTGTTTTTTTTGTCGTCCGTATTTCGAGTGTCGATTTTAGATTTATGGAAGCGGTTGATGGCATTAATTCTGTTTCCATTTTGAAGAGAACGAAAACAAATCAGAAATAAATTCGGATATAAAGCTCAAGATTCGGTTTGTGATGCGTAAAAATCAAAATTCAAATGGATGCAAGGAGGGTATGGAACAGTCTCGTTTCACGTGTTTATAAATACATTTTTATTTATTTAAAGCGTGACAAAAGCGAAATTCGCCATTTTTCATCCATATAATTATGAAAACTTTGTAAATTCGTTGAACCGAGAGTCGAGAATGACGGGAAACGCAAAGAATGTGCACAAGATTGCGACAGCATGACACCTTACACAGGAATCTCAACTGCTTGCTTTTTCTCCAACTTGGTCTTTCGCTCGCTCGCCCTCTCCTCGCTGTTGCCAATGTGGTAGAGGCAAAAAGCACATCATAGATGTGCCAGTAAATTGAAGTCAAATTGAACTTTGGTAGCATCATGGTGTTAAATAGATTAAAACAATTTAGCGTAGATTTAATTAGGTTTAATAAATGGAATATCACATTTTAAGGCACAAACAGGAAACTTAGAATTTGTATAATTAACATGAACATAAACTCAAACACGGTCATGCCCATGCCATTTATCAAATGTTCAATTTTCGTATGAATTTGGTGGAAAATAGAAATAAATTAAAGACTCATAACCAGTGTACATAACCCATACACACACACACACACACAGCGAGAGAGTGAGAGAGAGGGTGACACAGATACAGGCACAAACGTGTTATCACCCAATAGAGCATAGACGACACTGTTCACAGCATGCTCTTATGTGCATCGGTGTACTATTCTGGTGATAAACTATTCGCATGAAAAGCAACAACAACAGCAGCAGCAGCAGCAGCAAACAAACATTCTGTGCCATTCCAAAGACTTCTTATGTGCCCATGTGTCTCCTACGATGAGAAAATGCTTGTATTTCTCGGTATGGGATTTGATTTTCCAGTTCAAAACACAGTGCGTGCACAACTGACTACCGGAGTGAGTTTGCAGTTCCACTGTGCTGGTGCTGCTGAGCATTGCTGGCAAATTGTAATATTCGGTGAACAACGCTTCAAGTTGTAAATCAGTTTGTCCATTTTGTTTATTTCAATGCTGAAATTTAATTAAACAAGTGTTCATACATTTATACGATGAAATCATTTTATTAACAAAATGATGAATTAGTGACACGAATCAGAAATGAATTCACATAACATACACGACGCAAAAACCGGTGAACACGAATTGTGCCTTTAAGCGTGATATAAGCGCGCGTATGTCCATACAACTCAACTCTGACATTGTTTACATGGTTCGGACAGGTTTTCTGCTTTCTGAAGATGAAGCAAATCAATTCACTTTGCTTTAAATTCAATGCCAAAACAAATTGTTTCCACAACAGCATAATAACAGAAAAAAAAATCCAGTGGAATAATGTACGTTTTTGACAGGTTTTCACTGAAACAGAAGCACATTTGGCTGGCAATTCCGAATAATAGAAGTGAAAGTTTCCTGCAAAAAACGTTTCCATCACCGATGGCATGAAAAACTTTTTTTACAAAACGAGAGAGGCGGAGAAAAAAAGAAAAAAAATACTTTCCCGAAGAAATATTTCAATTCTGGCGTTTTTCAACTTCAACAAGCACACTTTTCGTGGAATGAGAGTGCAAAAGAGATATAAAGGGTTATTTAGCTTGTAACTGTCCAAACTCTGTACGATCTTTCGATGTAATGTGATGTGGGACAGAACACAAAAAAAAGTGCAAAGAAAAACGTGTAATGCAACACACTCATTTGAAATAAGCCAATTTCAACTATAGTGATGGAAACGATGCGGAATAGCTTGCATCAACAACTGAGTCCATTTCATAGTTTTCATGCGGGTAGTTTTCGGATTGCGATGAGCTCGAGTATAAATGTATCATAACTAATGCCAGTTGGCGAAAAAATTGTGTGAGAAAAATCGGGGAAAAAATAGAAGAAATGAAGAGATAGTACTCAGTCGTCTAGTAAATGTTTTCAGCTAATCAAGTCATTCAATCGATGCTAATTTTTTGTGAACAATAACCGACAAATAAATATGAGCATTGAGCACGCATGCTACCACCAAATTCCCCGAATGATAAAAGGCATTCCGACAACATCATACACAAAAAGGCAATCTTTAAACGTCAATCATCAGGAAAAAAAGAGCTTTTGGTGTCTCTATTATTCGAGGATGCTGGCAATCGGTGGCCAAAATGTATGTTTGTTCCCACTACTTTGAGCTCCCCGTAGGCAGTGTATAAACTAAGACGAAATTCTTAGCAATTTTATTTAGTGTCCTAATTGAACCCGTAGAAAATACATGGCATTCGTCGAGTATGTTCTTGTTCATTACTTTCAAAATGTTTGAGTGGTGTACAAAGTCACTGAGATATCGAAGAACGATACCTCGTCGTCATCGTCATGCCTATATTCGAATAGTATAGAAAGGCCTTTTGATTGCTCTTGTTTGTGTTTATACAAGATAGTACTGTAAATATTAGTATTCATGTGATTCGATTTGATATCTCTGTATTGTTGTACGTTCTGTTTGTGTGTGGCTAATATTTAAAACGATTCGTTTTGTCTGTTTTTTTTCCCTCTCTCTCTCTCTCTTGTTCTTTTCGTTCTCGTTGTGCATCGATTTTAGGTGTGGATTTTTGGAGATTTGTGGTGCTCAATATGGCTGGCAGTTGATGTATGGATGTGTACGGCATCGATTCTCAATTTGTGTGCCATATCATTAGACAGATACGTTGCTGTGACGAGACCCGTTACTTACCCTAGTATAATGTCAACAAAACGCGCCAAATTGCTGGTGGCCGGTGTTTGGGTGTTATCATTCGTCATCTGTCTGCCACAATTGGTCGGGCTAACGAAAAACCATAAGGTAAGTTCTTTTAAAATTTCTTTCGCTACTATACACCATATATACATATACATCCGTTGCCACAATGGTGTTTGGCAAAAATGCGAAAGCACATCACGTGCATGGTATTCTTTATATTTGATGGCTGTTACCTCCAAGCTTTGTGTACAAACTTAGCTTCTCCTTCGGGGACAGTGCGCAACTTTCGAACAACTTGCGTATGACGTTTGAGTTTATAAAAATAACAAAAAATAGAAAATAGCGTGACCACGTACAATACGTTTACGACTAAATACGCCGATTTTATCGCATTTTAATCAATCGAATGGAGAATCCTAAATGAGCCCATTATATCCTTTTGAAAACACATCCGCACACATTCACGCTCGCATGCACATTAATAATTTGTGGGTAGCTTTTTTTTGAGGCGGGAGATATTTACGGAATTTTGATGGAACGAACTTTTGTTTTCGCATTTCTTTTGATTTGTTTGGCGTGTATATTGGCGGGTGGTGTATGTGTGTAATGTTGTTGTTCCGACAAAACGGCCAAAGATATTTTATCAAAGAATATACCACCATGTTGATTTTTCCGTTCCGATCGTCTTTTTATATTGATTCCTTTTTTTCTCTCAAATCACATTTCCCGCTCGTTTTTTCATTGCTCCATTTAATTTTAATAAGCCGCACACATTTCATGAATGCATTGGCATAGTGTGTGTTGGTTGTGGTTCAGTGCGCGCCTTTGATGTACATTTCGTTGTCATTTCCATCGCTCGTATTCATAATCAATCAAATGGCAATGAATTATTTGGCCTCCACCTCCGATGATAAGGTGCGGTTAACAACAGTTGGTGAACATTTCGTATATCAACTATCTTTTCATCAGTGCGTCATTAAAATCGAATATTTTCGATGCCACGTGGCATTGTACATTTGCTCGTGTCCTTTTTTGTCCCTTCTTTTAGCGTGGGTGTAATAAAAACAGTGTTACAAGACTGCTGCGTTTCATTACATTTTCGTACAATGTTGTTGGAAAACAATTTCTTTCGTCGGAACTGCTCAACAACATTCGCAGCTTCGTCGCTAGAAAAGAAAGTACGTGCATCATCAGATGCATTGTTATTGTGCTAGAGAATGCTTGCGGACACAGCCATCGTAACCAACTCACATACAAAATGTGCTGTGTATGCAACCGTTTACGCACGAGAGAAGTGCGTGCGGCAGCCTGTGTGTGTGTGCGATATGCTGGCATATTATGCCGAGCATTAAATATACGGCGTGCTAAGGTATACTATCACGAAGCCTTGAAAGAATCTAAAATCACTTTAATTCTGTTCAAGACTCAGAAAATATTATACGAAAAGTCAATGTAATTTTTAAACAACATTTGATAATAAAAATTTGAATGGCGCTTTGAGATATTATGCACTTATTTGTCGTTACTGCCACTGTTTTAAATTAAATAAAAAATATGAGCATAATATTCAAATTCACCATAATTTGTTTCAACACTCAAAAAGTATCTAGGAAAAAAAAGCAGATTAGTAGCTCTACATTTCATGTAGTGCTGAAAAAGGAACACTAGGCCATAACATCAGTTTCATTTGCATTTACAATTTGTTAAACACAAATTGACCAGCGAATTGTACGCATCAGAAACAAAAGCTCATGCAAACAGAGCAAGAAAAAAAATGGTGCAACATTGTTTTTTGCTCGCTCTGCGCCCGACATTAAACGAATTCCGTTGACATGTTAGCATTATGGCCTCAACGCTATTATTTGCCAAACAAAATTTCCTCTCGTCCCGTTTTTATTTTCTCTCTGTTTTGGTCGATGCTGTGCACACAAATAAATGACAAACTTTCGTCACGATAAACACTTTTTGTTTATCGTTCTAAAACGCAATGTAACGATGAACATGATACAGCATGTGAATAACAATGAAAAACTTTCGACAGAAATGTGTGTCATTATGTTGGTTTAGGGGAAAAAAAAGTGTGTATTATGTGTTTTGGTCCAGGGTTTTTTTTTGTTTTCGCCTCGCAATCAAAGTAAAAGCATATACAACACCAATTACCAAAGTTTAAATTGAAATTCAATCTCAACTCATTAAAACTATTTGCCTGGTAAATAATGAAATCAATGGCCTGGCACTCATAATCATTTTAATTTGAGTGAATAAGAGTTGTTGTGTGATGCAAAGTAGAGAGAGAGAGCGAGGGACAGCGGTAGAGAGAGAGAAAGAGAAAGATCATGGGGCAAAAAACATTGTCGAGAAGTCGAGAAAGCAGCTAATACTGTTATGCTCATGTACTTTTTTATAAGGGAGCGTGTGTACGTGTATTAAGGCAAGGTGCTATTGTAACGTTCATCAATCACTGTCGCTGCAAAGGATGCTGGATTCTAGTTTATGCAGCGCATGCACATCGCTCAAGTCACTTGAAAGCAATTCCAATTTTGTTTTTCGCTCCTTCTCTCCACTCTTTCTATTGTTATTCAAAACAAATGATTTTGCGACTTGGTTCGCCTCGCATCATCAAAGTTGATTATTATTAAACGATGAATGAAAAGCTATTGTAAATAGTTCCAAGTAAGGCAAAAGTGCACAGACAATCACTGTAAAATTTCAAGACTCTTCAAAGGAAATTTGTTTATTATTTCAATGTAAGTTCTACAATAGACTGAATTGTTTTTTTTTATATCTCAAAATCTTTGCTCCTTTCCTGCTGTGAGAATGCAAACCCATTTCATGTTTACTCGATGTATGCCATTTGAAATGTTATAATTAATCATTGTAGGCACGTTGTGTGTATGTGTGTGTCGTGTTGTTTTCAGTTTTGAAGGTTTCCCACAATCGAACGAAAGCTTTCAATGAATGGAAATCTGAAACCATGTTAAGGTTTTTCTTTTCGTTTTCCTTTCTCTTAAAAGATATTATGTTTCATTCTCCGATGTTTTGATCAATGTGAGAGTTGTGATTGTAAGTGTCGTTACAAAAGTAAAGTATATCTTACTCGGGTGTCACCACCTAATGATGGTTCTATTTGAATTGAGTGTTATTGTAAACGCGATAGCGCTTATAGCTGTGCTCACGATTTTTTTTTATCAAGATATCGTAATAAACTAAAAATATCGTTCGATATCGTTATTATGATGGAATCTTAATAACGCTATCAACTTTTTATCAGGATATTAACTATATTCAAATAATAACGTTATCGGATGAATCTTAATAATATCGTTGGGAAGTTATCAAGATCGAATCCTGATAATTTATCAACATTCAATCTTAATAATCATCAAGTTCTGGAAGTGGCTTTTGGTGGATCCTCAGGATCGACCAGAACTGCTCCCAGTTCTGGAAGTGGATCTTCAGGATGTACCAGATCCGGTTTGACACTGCCCTTGG
>NW_022601467.1:20518439-20524708 GCF_009176505.1 Sitodiplosis mosellana | reverse complement strand
CATCCTGAAGATCCACTTCCAGAACTGGGAGCAGTTCTGGTCGATCCTGGGGGTCCACCAAAACCCACTTCCAGAACTTGATGATTATTAAGATTGAATGTTGATAAATTATCAGGATTCGATCTTAATAACTTCAAAACGATATTATTAAGATTCATCCGGTAACTTTATTATTTGAATATAGTTAATAACCTGATAAAAAGTTGATAGCGTTATTAAGATTTATCGGTATTATGATCGGATCTCAATAATCTCTAAAAATTATTAGGATGGTTATTAAGATACGAATATGGCACAGCTATAATAGCGCTCATCAGCTCAACCATTATCGGATTGCCATGTATTGATTTCCCTTTCCTTTCCTAATGCAAATTTCTCGCCTCGATTTTGTGTGCGTGCAGCAAAAGGTGAATAGCAATAGTTTTTATCGGCATATCTGTGTGCCATATTCCCATATTTGTACGCAAAGTGCCAACATAAAAATTGGGTTAATCAGCTTAGTCCGGAAAAATCGGCTAAACAACAACAACCATCAAATTCATGTGGCACCGTTTAATTCGAAACTCATCTATCGTGAGATTAAACATTTAAAGTTTAATCTAACTGATGGAAGTGATTCAAATGCAATACCATTTGATAAACGTCAGCGCAAATACATGGCATTAGTATCTTTAAATTTTATTTACACTCGATGTTGTTTTTTCTCTTCACATTCTCCCGTTAGCCGCAAACTGTTTGGAATTTCAGTGAATTGGTGACGATCGCTCATGCCTTGGCAGTATGTCGATATAGTGATGCAACTATTAAATTCTATTAAGAGCAAGCAAGCGAGCAAAAAAAAAACACAACCAAATAGAGAATGAAGAGTGAAAACAACATCAGCTAAAACTGTATATTGCAGTTTTCCACATTTTTGTGTGCTTCGTTTAGAGTGAATGAAATGTGCAATGAAAAGGATATAAATACGGGTATCCAATTTCACCAACAGCAACCATGATTACTATTACAATTTACACATTTTTTATGCAAAAAAAGAGGGGAGGGGGGAAATTGTGCACTTTCATCGTGAGCAAACCATTGAGAATAGAAAATCACCTACACGGGTGTTGATGGCAAAATGTGTTTGTGTGTTTTTTTTGTTGACTCGATAGCACTGCACTTTTTTTCTCATACGCTTTCATTCGCTCTATCTCTTTCGTTGGTTCGTTAACAGCGGTAGGAGCAGCAAAAATGTTAACACATGTGTGCGGTCGAAGCTGGCTCTATCACGTTTAATGTAGGTCAAGTACCAACTCAAATGCAGCAATTCTTTATTTACATTTTATCATCGTAACTTCTTTCTTGCGTCTAAATTTAAAATGTGTTACAGTGGCAGCAACAACAAAAAACCACAAACGCAGCAAGAATGAAAGACAGAGGAAGCGATAAGAGGCGAATTCGTGTCCTTGGTTTCATTGTGCCATAGCAAGAACAAACGCATTCATGTTTACCGAACATCAAGCGGCTCGGAGCTCATTGTTGCGTTGATGATTTTCAAATTCTTTGATTTTGATGCTCTCTACCTCTCCATCTCAATAGCTTAATTATGGCATTTAATACGCTTTTTGTGTTGAACATTCGTTCGATGCACTCAACGTCCCGTTTGTTTCGGTGCATTTGTGCTTCGCATTATAAACGCAACTACCAAATTGAATGTACTTGAAAAGCGTAAAACAATTTTTTTTTTGCAATTCTCAATTTCAATCTAAATTGTAATAAGCTTCATTTTAGTTAATTCAATGCAAAATCGAAATTAAGGTCGCTTGTTGCGCAATATTTGATGGTTTTTCAATTGAATTAGATGGCAAGTGAATGTGAAATACAGAAATTTCGTTCAATTTATGATCCAAAAAAAATTGGGAGCTCGTATTTTTCGCTCACTCTCTTTCCCATTTGGAATATTGTGAAGGCAATTATATACGCCAATCCAAATGTTATTGCTTCAGTACATGTGTACACAATTGACTTTCGATGATAGGAACGTGCTTTGCAATGTGTTACAAATCCATCTTGTACATGCCCACAATGTCTCACTAAATATTCAATAAAAAAAGACGGCTGCCATATTTCGAAAATGATACATCACATTGAATGGAAGCGCCAATCTGACAATCATTTCTCTCTTCTTTTTTTCCATTCCGATCATCATCAATTGCTACATTTGATTGGCTTATAGCAAACGACATTTAAAAAAAATGGTGCTATTTTCGGGAAATTGGAAGAAGTTCGTTCGGTTTACAAATAACACCGATGATATATCATAACTTATCAGATCTCACTACACATAACAAAAATAACTCAATCCTTGTACTTCCTTCCTAATGCTTTCAAACCCACACCGACACACACATTGTAATCCCTTGTTCTCTTCCTTTATCTCTCGCATACACGAAAGAAGAAGAAAAGTACAAATTTCTGGGGCAATTTTCTTCGAAACGGAAGTGTTTGTATTTCCACAGAATGTAACATGAGCTGGATATATTTGCACCAATAATAACTTAAAAAGCTGCATGTACGTTGTTTCAAGTTTAAACTATGATATTTTACCATTTTAATGAAAAACTGCCATTTGACATGTGAGTTTCTTATACAATTCACACACATATGTATATGCTTTGACGCATGCCTCACATTCCACGAAACGAAATAATACAAGAGCACTTGAGGCGAATGAAAACATGTGAGTGAAGTGCGCGTGAAAATTCATAAAGTGCTATATAAATCGTTGAGATAGAAGACAGAGAAGTATTACAGTAAAATCCGATTATCTTTTACATATCCATGGAGCGTTTGAGGAGGTGGGGTGTGCAGAGAGGATAAAAAAATGTGGAGGAACAAGATGAGCTTCCCGCATGCATGACGTATAATCATGAACGATGATGCACCTGTGGCAAAACGGCGCACAGCCAGGTGGAAAATTATCCAAAATTAAATATCAAATATAAGAAACTCAGACATACACACACATGCACGCACGTAAACAGCGACGCCGAAAAAAGAAAATTGAAAATTCCACCCATTGATCCAATAAAATAATTGTCGATTTTCATTCGCATCTCTTGATTTATATGCAAATTACGCCATTTCTCTTGCCATTGAATATGTGAAGCCGTTTTGTCACCTTTTAATATCAGCTGAATCCATGCATTGGGATGCGATTAAGTGGCCAAACTGACACACACACACACACACACATTGATTCCAAACGATCACCACCACAAATGAATTGAATTTTTACTAATTTACCTACTCTCTTTTTTCTGTCTTCCTCTCCCTGTCCCGCTTTTCCTCGTGTTTTTTTCCTCGTTCGGATGAATTGATAGGTGCCAACGTCAACGCCAGTTTACTATCAATACGAGAACCACACGCTCCTCTCGATGACAACCGAAACACCAGCTCAACAACAAAAACCATGTAAATGGACCTGTGAGTTAACTAATGACAGAGGCTACGTCGTTTATTCGGCGCTTGGTTCATTTTATATACCAATGTTTGTGATGCTGTTTTTCTATTGGCGAATTTACCGAGCGGCTGTCAGGACAACGCGTGCCATTAATCAAGGATTTAAAACCACAAAGGGTAAGATTTGTACACACCACATGATATAATTTCCCATATTTTCACATTTTTTTTATACACACACATTGTTATGGAGCGCTTCTTGATCATCGTACCGAAAAAAAATATTTTTTTTCATTCTGTTCGTTTTTTTTCCTCCACACATTTTTTTTTCTTTCGTATTAATTAAAACACACGCATACATATTTACATACATGACATATGTAACACATAACACCATTCACACACATACACAACAAACCACGAACACACACACACACACACACGCACTTACACCGCGTGTCGCATACATCTATATATGGACACCATGTAATTTGTAGTGAATCTCAAAACACTTTCATTTGATTACTCTCACATTTTTTCGTAGTACATGGCACGCCAAAAAAAAATACCTTTACATTTTGAGCTCCAAGTAAATTCTGTTCTTTATTTCAAACAGAAACTATAATAACAAATAATGCCCCACCCTCAAACAAACCCAACCAAATAAATAGAAAAAAAAATTAAACAAGAACGAAATTTATTCTAAGTATGTTTTGTGAACGGATTGCCAAATTGGGATAAGATCAAGTAACACCTTTAAACTTTCAAAAGAACGAAAGCAAAAGACGAAACAAATTTGTACATGTAATCAGATCATCCGTTTGCGAAATATTGCTGATTTGTATCAGCGTTTAAGGCATACACAAAATAAAATAAAAAATAATACTTATACCAATGAACATAAATCCCACCGGCCCAACCACGATCCACGTTTGACCACAAAAAATGCGCTTTTTTTGTACAAACGATCTGATCTCACAGCGCGACTATTTATATAGATAAATAAATTGAGGCTGTGAGAATGAAAATGGCAATACAGGAATAAACATTCTGAAACGAAACATAAAACAGCAAACACGCAAAAATGAATCATGAATGTTTGAGCAGCAGCAGTGAACCATGAGTATCGGTACGTGTGCGTAAATTTATGATTTGCTTCAACACAGCGCTCATTCAAGATTCACTTTTGAGAATTTTCTTTCTTAGCGGCACTTCAGTAAATATTTTTGTTACGTTGTGCATTTGTATGTTTTCGTTTCATGAGTCAGTTTTAAAAAAATGTTATTCATTTCCAAACTCACCGTTTCAATCCAGACAAAATATATTATTTCCAATCATCGACCTTGACACTGAAACCGTAGCGCATGGAAAATGACACAGAAGAAATGCGACAACAAACAAACATCGCAAAATCACAACGCATCAGAGAGAGTGGGAGCATCTGTGCTGTTCGCACAACAGCAAATATTCATGGCACACTGGTACCGTGTCAGTGGAGACTACCAATACCAGCGCAAATTAGAACAATTGATTTGTATTGTTGACATCACTGAGACAGTGCCAGTGCGTTATGCATATTAAGCCGCTAAGAAAGAAAATTCTCAAAAGTGAATCTTGAATGAGCGCCGTGTTGAAGCGAATCATGAATTTACGCACACGTACCGATACTCATGGTTCACTGCTGCTGCTCAAACATTCATGATTCGCTTTTGCGTGTTTGTTGCTTTATGTTTCGTTTCAGAATGTGTATTCCTGTATTGCCATTTTCATTCTCACAGCCTCAATTCACATTTGCATTTGCATTTTTTTTTCTCTTCAACTTCTTACTTATTCTATCCCATACAAACACACACACACACACCAACATTCACTATCTCTCTTGTCTATCTCTCACACTACTCTAGCATATCTATCTGTATTCAACTTATTTTTAGCCAAGTGAGATGGGTCGTTAATTTGCATATAGCATACACTCTATGAATTATTTGACAGTTCCAATTTTAAAATTGCATAATTAGTATTGTAACGTAGAGCAACAACGGTTGGGAACGAATGCAACAACTACAATAACAACGGAAAAAAAGCACCATCAAATTATGACAACCAAACAAACAACAAGTTTGAAATAATTTCTATACATATATTTTTTTTGGTAAAAAATTTCCATCCTGATATCCACTAGACATTTTGTGATAATACTTCTTAGTCCCTAGAACACACACTCTCTGCCGAAATGCATTCTATTATTTGGTATGAGTACAAACGCAAGAAATTAAAAAACATACTATATATGCATACGTAGCCCATTTATTATTTATAAAGAAAACAAGTAGCTACAGTTTACATGTAAACTGGAACGATTCATACGGTAAAAATTGGTTGAAAGATAAATTTGTGTGCACTCATTAAATAACACGAATTATGAATAGGATTTGGATTAATATTAATTTGCGAGATGAGTGCGATAGAGAGGTAGAATGCGAAAGTGAGTGTGAGAGAGAGGGAAAGTGAGAGTGGGCAAGAGAAAATGGCTTGCCAATGCTATCAAAACCAAACTCCTTTGCTAGTTTTGTCAAAACTTATAATCTTTTTCCCATTATTTATTTTACTTTCGCGATGTTGTACATTTTTCGTTGTTAAGCTCTGTTCTACTCTTGCCTCTCTCTATCAAGCTCTCACTCAATTGCGCCTTCTCTCTCTCCCTCTTCCATGGCTTATAAATTTGCATTCGCTCCATCTCCCTCTCTCTCTCCCTCTCTCTCTCTCCCTCTCTCTCTCTCCCTCTCTCTCTCTCTCTCTCTCTCTCTCTCTCTCTCTCTCTCTCTCTC
>NW_022601467.1:20502286-20518429 GCF_009176505.1 Sitodiplosis mosellana | reverse complement strand
CTCTCTCTCTCTCTCTCTCTCTCTCTCTCTCTCTCTCTCTCTCTCTCTCTTCACTTTATTTTAAACTTTTCCATCTCTATTTCCGTCAAAAGTTTTTGTAGATTATCCGTCGAACGTTTGCAATTTTTAATTAGAATTGTGCGCAAATATTTTTGGCATTGCACAAACGCATAAATAAACGAAAACAAATAAAGACAAAAAAAAAACACCGAACGTGGAAATGCAAATATTGGAATAACCAATACACGTTTTCGTGCACATACACATACACACACGGGAAGGCAAACATCGATGCAATATGAACGAATGAAAAAGACAACGACTTGGAAAATCTGTCTGCCGGTTGACTCGACACACGAATCGACGCCAAAACTATTCTTTAAAGTTATTTAAAAAGTTTGCGTATTTATTTTTGCACTCTCTGAGCTTGACTCAAACGAATATTTTCCACGCTAATCTAGATGCATCCGAAATGCAAAATAGGTTTATTTATATGTACAATTCTTATAATCATAATAGCTTATAAGCTGTTGTAAATGCTGTTGAATGGTGAGGCAAGCGTCGTCGACATCGTTGTTGTTATTGTTGTTGACGACGACGACGACGACGACGACGACGACGACGACGACGACGACGACGACGATATTCAATGCGAATGTAGATTTCCAAAATATGTTTTATCATCACATTGTTGTCGCATTCATTTTGAGCGTGAAATATTTCTATTTTCCCATTCTTATACACATCGTTCGGTTGTTGTCAGGCATCGTGCCCACGCCGCGAGTTTTTCTTCGATTTTAGTGCAATTTGCCCGGCGACTATAATTTAAATGTGCATTTTTCAAACTCAGTCATTCGAAAGAGATAAATGTTCAAAAGTCATAGAGCTGTAGGTATGACCTAGAAGACGGAATATCGTATTTCCATTGTCTTGCTAGTTGTCACCATAACAAACCATGCCAAACCAAACCAAATCCATTTTCGTATTTTGTGTGTGTGTTTTTGTGAGTCACATAAACGTATCGTACTGCAATTTATGCACATTGTACATTCACTGGATATAACTAAATCAATAAAACTGCAACATGAAACAACACTCAATCGATAGAGTATTCCCATGCACATAGTTGAAAAGATAACACATTTCGAAATGGATATAAACTATCTATCTTCAAAACTTTCTGGTTGGCCTTTTGCCATTTGAAATATACCATACGAACGATTGGTTTGTGGGGTAACTGTTGCGATGTGCAAATATGGCACAACACACATACACACACATACACACGTGTATAAAATTGAATGTGGAGCGACGAAAAACATGCCTCCAAAAATAAATAAATCCAAAATAGAGAGTAGATAACACTCGAAAATATCACCTTTGATACGGGGTGCGAGGTGGAATGTGTGAATGAAAGAGATAGAGAGAGAGAGAAAGAGAGAGAGGAAGCGATGAATAAAAAAGGATAGCATGGAACACATAACATACGTAGTATAGATAAAAGATTGTGTAGCCGAAAATCGAGCGCAAATATTCATGATCCAATCTCAATTTATTTATTTGATCTTGAGATCTAATCAACGACTCATCGGATTTACATTTCTGTTGTTATTACTGCTGCTGCTGCTACCGTTGCTGTTGTTCGATACATTTGATAATTTCTATTTGGTGCTACAAGTGTTTACCCACAAATGATACATACATGTGTTTTGCTTTGGAATACGGTGCCTGGTAAACTCTTTCAAAAAAAGCTCCCATCAGCAATACGATTTTGATTTTCGGCTGTTTCGTATACTGAAACCGTAATCCATATTGACAGGCCAATGATGGATTTAGTGAAGTTCCCATTTCATTCCGTTCGGGCCACGGTCTCTTAAAATGTAAGACTTACATTGAAGAAATGTTCGGCTATTTATAGATCACAAATTTTATCGCATAACTCACAGCCGGACAGATACCTGATCGACAAGTGATTCTCAATTCCCAAAACACTGACTTTCTTCATCTTCCCGCCCCTTGCTACATAAATATACCATTAAACGCAAAGCTTTTCATCGACAGCAACAGCACACGTATACACACATACAAACAAACGCATCAACGCAACAAATGGATGATATATTTTCTGGTTATCCCTCACTTGGTTGTGCGATCTGCTGTTAAAACTCCCCATCAAAGACTTTCGATGTGTAATCGATTATTGATTTTCCTTTTTGGTTTGCTCCCATAACGGCCGTACGTAGGCTAACGTTTGATTTATGCATTGTGTCAATCGAATTGGCTAAGCTAAAAATAAGGGCCGTCAACATTTCGAAGCGGCAATCAATGTACGAAATCCCAGCATGTGTGTGTGTGTGTGTGTTTTTCCTCTCTTCTGTTATTTTTAAGTTAAAAGCGAACCGTCAAAATAACACAGCCTGTGTATGCGTCTATTGACGCACATTCATCATTCATAGATTACCTTTTGTTCGACACCGACAGTTTACATACGATGGGCTCATCAGAAAACGAATACACACACATACACCGAGAGACACACGAGCGGCGAACATAACAAACACAATGCAGACAATGATTTTTTTATTAGCACAAATTGTTTTCCGTTCGATAGGAATAATAGTCCATATTCGATTAGATGATGCCATTCGACCCATATATACATTGTGTGTAATGTATGTTATGGATGTGTTACCGTATATCAATACATCGAATCAACTGGTAAACGTTATAAAGCAATCAATGCAGCCGAACAAAATGTATTACAGGCCAAACAATAACAATCTAAAAGAAAAAAAAGAGAAAAAAGGTCAAGAAGGCCACTTCAATGCAGCGCCACCTGTAGATAAGGTGGCACTGAATCATTTTCTCGAATAAGGACCAACCAGCCATCTCATACATTCTTATCACATTCGGCTCATATAAAGTACTACAGCACAACCATTACATTCGCTATCTCTCTATCTCCACCCTCCTCCTGCCATACCACATTCGGCTTCACCGAAATTCTCTTCAATATAATCTGGCATTATTTTCATTTGAGAACTAAATAGGTTTCCAAATCGATACGTTTTACTTTGACATTATGGTAGTAAAAGTCATTGCAAACGAAAGAAGTTCGAAAAAGAAGAAGTAAAGATATACCCATGTTTGTTTTTACATTAATATACCTACTTTTAGAACGTAAATGCAACAAGAACAACAACAAATACATAAAATGTAGATCTATTTGTATATATATATATATAAAAAAAAGCTCACCTAAACAGTTGATATTTAAAAGGATCCCAGCACCACGAATTTCTAAACAAATAGATTAATGTTTGCGAAGTAAGTGAGTCTGGTATTTTGTGTAATTCGTGCCGTTTGATTTGGTATTTTGTACACAGGCATACATACATATATATATATTTTGCATTGAAAAATTGAAATACAAAGTGAATGCGTAAAAAGTCCTCATCCACCAGCTACACTTTTTGCTCGCATCTCACTTTTGTTGTGTGTTTTTTTGCTCTTTCTCTCTCTATCTCTCTCTATACACTCTTTGTGCTCTGTTTTTGAATTCAAACCATATCTTACCAAACCGATTTCGTCTGAATTTTGGATCCTTCTAATTCTATGTAGCATTTGGTTCCCTTATTTACCGTATATCTCAGAAGAAATCTATCGCTCTTGCTCTTGTTCTGTATCACTCTCTGTCTCTCCCTTCATTCAATCAACGAGACGTATTTTTCATCGTTTTTTTGTGTGTTCTGTTTCATTCACGTTGTCTGATTTGTTGCATTGCCCTTCGTTTCGTTTTCATCTTGCTTTTTGATTTTGTGTCACTTATTCGATTTTAGTTGGATTTTTTTTTCATTCCTCATTCTCTCTCTCTCTCTCTCTCTCTCTCTCTCTCTCTCTCTCTCGGCTTTTTATTATTATTTCTTTTCCTTTCTCTCTCATTCCGTATTTCACTCTTGTTTTGTATGATTTTTTGTTAAGCATTTGTGTGCGAATTTGAATTGGATTCTTTTCATTTTCTTTCTCTCTGACTAATATTTTTTTTTTGGTTCGATTTGAGTATATTTCATTTCATTTCATTTTTTTGCAGTATCGGGATGATTATGGTTTTGTATATTTTATACGGTGACACTGAATAATTGCAGGTTCATCAAAACAGAATCGCTTCGAAGAGACCCGTTTAACATTGCGCATTCATCGTGGACGACGATCAAATAGTGTGCCACGAATTTCACCGCCATTGACCGGACATCATTTGAAGCCATCGAAAAGCATTGGCACCACATCATTAGAACGACGGCGTGAATGTTTGGCCAAATCACGTACCGATGAAATAAAAGCGGAATGCGCGGCAAATGACATAGCCATCACCAGCAAGAGTCCAATTTTGCACATGATGCAAATCACACTAAATCGTAAAGAGAACATGGAATCATTTCTGTGCAACAATAAGGCGGCTAATGAGACCAATCAAGTGTTGGATGCAAAAGTCGGTGGTGGTGGTGGTGGTGGTGACGGTAGCAAAACAATCAAAGGTGTTGGCCGTCGTATATTCAAGGTGCAAGCAAAACGGTTTCGCATGGAAACTAAAGCAGCCAAAACGTTGGCGGTAATTGTAGGGGGTTTCATCTTGTGTTGGTGTCCCTTTTTCACCGTTTACATGATCCGCGCATTTTGCGAATTGTGCATTGAACCGCTGCTATTTTCCATTCTATTTTGGCTCGGCTACTGCAACAGTGCAATCAATCCCCTAATTTATGCCTTATTTTCGAAAGATTTTCGAATAGCATTTAAGACAATACTGTACAAGTGCTTGTGCTTTCACTGTTGCAATCGCAATGCTGGAAACGATGCGGCCAGCAAAGGTCTGTTTCAGTACAGTAACACGGGCGATGCGTCCAGGTGACATCGGTCAATGAACAGCCTACGGCCAGCTAACCGACATGGAAACTATCGACGAAAAGCCAGCAGCGCAACCAAATTCAAAACAACGTCTATCACAAACCCAATGATTTGCTTAGAATCAATCGGACCGGAATCAATTGACACAACACATCATTCAACAACAATATCGACGATAACAGATTCAACGCCGTAGGTGCAACAGCGAATAAACACACATACACACACACACACAAACATCAACAGACAATGTCAATACCAGTCGAAGGAAGATTGAAACCAAATCAACTGAAGATATCTTTAGCAGATGAAGATGAAGATGAAGAAGATGGAACAAATGAAAAAGAAAGAAAAACCAAACACACGCTGAGAAGCACATAAATACAAACAAGCATATGAATGAAATAGAAACATAACATAAATCTTTGCATAACGAAACTACTACTCGTAAAACATTATATGTGAGAGCTAAGTTTAAATAAATGCTGGTAAAGCGCTCAATCGACCTTCTGTTGCGCCCCACGCGCAACGCGTTCAAGTGCACAACCAAATCAAATCAATGCACAATTTATACGTATACACATAGATCTCGTTCGTTCGTTCGTTGGTTATCCTTTGTTATTTTCCAACTCTTTTTTTGTTTCATTGTGTGTAAATGTTTGTAAGGAGTGGAATGAAATGAGAAAAGCATAGACATTTTCAGAAAAGAATTAATTATTATGCAAATGTTGAATTCAATCAAGTAGGTAATCAGTTCATAAGTGAAATTGCTCCCTGTCAGTGTCTTCAAAATTCAACATATTTGTATACTCCCTCAGCACACACCCACCCACATCCAAAATGGGAGATCATATAATCGTATACAATACGTAGATATTATATGGGTGGTGGTAAAATATCAAAAGCCACTGATATTGCCATTTAGAATATTCATATGAGATGAGTTACTTGAGCGTTTTCCCACGTTAAAACGAAATAGATTGTATTGTAAAATGTTTTTATTTCTTAATTTTCTGTTTGTTCCATTTAACGATGCCTTTTAAATGATCTCTCACTATTGTAGGCAATTAAAAAAAAACAGTCAGTGTTAAAGAAAGTAAAAAAATGCATTAGAAAACCATATTGTTGCTGTTATTAATAAGCGTTTGTGGCCAAGAATAAATAAATACCTGAAAAAACCGAATACACAAAATCTTTTTCCCCCGTTTCCGTTGACATTCCATCCACAACGATTTTTATCGTTTATCTATTCGTTACACATATGCAAAATAAAAAAAACTTCTTCAATAAAATCTTAAATGAGATCGATCCAGCTTTTTTCAGTCTCGAAAGTTTTTCCTGGTCGCCGTTTGAATGGGCCACAATATAACAAAATCAACATTCAATGAATTCACATTTATACTGTGTGGCTATGTAAATTTTCGTGAGCTAGCTTTACGTATGTGTACGCATTTAAAAGTCTACAAAACGTCAATGCCATGATAATGTTGCTTCATAACGATTTCAACTACACTGGGAATTGTGACATGGTCGGCATTTTGTAGGATTTATTTTAATTTTTTGACTTTTTATAGCCGACCACCCGCTGGGCTTTGTGTTCATTGGCGCACAACATATAGGATTTCCATAATCATTGATGACATTTACAGTTGCTTTGCCTCAACGAATATCATACTGTGATTGTGCGAAGAAAGGGGAGAAAAAATTATGAAAAAGATGAACAAACAAAAAAGAGTGGGAAAGAAGGTCTCCGAAAATCGATTTCGGCGATGATCGATTGAATAATAATAAAAATCTTCATTGTATGGGGAGTTCCAACGAAAGTTTTTTTTTTGTTTTTTGGCGAATTTCGTTTTCGTGAATTTTTGGTGCATTTCTGTTGAATTTATTCGGTGAATTTCGGAATTTCAGTTGAATTTTGGGTGTTTTGGGTTCTAGAATTTCAAAAATTTCAAAAAAATTCTGGAACTTTGCGAATTTTACGCAGCGATTCCACAAATTCCCAAAACAAATTCAACTGAAATTCACCAAAAATTCGCGAAAAAAAAACCAAAAAAAAAAAACTTTCATCCGAACTGTGATTCGACGATTTTTGAATGAAATGTTAACTGCTGTTGCTGTGTGTTGTGAATGGTTGAAAAAATGGATATGCCGAGGAAAAGAAGAAAGCAAAAAAAGTATACTAAATTCAATTACCTGATTTCATTTTTAGTTTATTTCTTCTAATGTCGGGTTTTTTATTTGGTCATTCTTTGAGCGCCCTGCGTCGCACTTATACACGTTACCCATTTTAAATTGTTATTTTTGACTGCGTTTAGTAATAAAAGCGCGCACACATACACATAGTGTGTGTGTGTCATACACCATTCCCCAGTGGATTCTCGTTAAACGCCTTCCGCTGCGTAGCGTGTGCGTTGGTGTCGACGGATTTTCAACTGACTATCTCATTCTATCTCACTCTCTTCTCTGTGGAGCGTAAAGTCTCACCTACACAAAATCCATTTGGTGTGGGCCAATTTATAATTTCGCTTTTTCCATGGTTAAGTTTTGTTTTTTTTTTTCATTTTCATCTTCTTCCCTACCATCGATATATATATGGTTTTGTATGGGCAAGAGAACACCTGACACAGCACTATTACATTAGACTCTAAAGTCATAATATGAAAAGAAAGAGAGAATGGAGGAGAAAAATGGGGATAAATGGTATACGCTTGCCATCGCATTGAAAACCAATGTCAAAGAAGCTCGCAGGCTCAGAAAATCGAATGAAAAGACAATTCATTGCCATTTGAAGAGGCAAAAATATGATTTATACGGCATTATCTGAGATGACACATATTTTGTCGACGGGTAAATAAAAACAAAAAAAAATCCAAATGAAACAATAACAAATTAAGGGAATGGTATTAAAAGTGCTATTGATTGAAAAAGGAAAAAAAAGTACAGGGCTAATCTAACACATATATGTGCTGTGATTGTACATTGAATGGATGTATCAGGCCTATACGTCGGTCGCGCGAGCGCGCGTGCACCCTCGACGAAAGTGATATATGTGTTCAAGATAGACGAGGTAAATAATGATAGGTCATATGTGTGTGGTTTGGATTGTCTACATTTCGAGTAAATTGATTATTGATTCGTTTAGTGCGCGCCGAGTATAGTGGTTGGTGCCTATGGTCATTTGCTTTTGTTTTGCTTCTATTTCCGATACACACAAGCAAGCAAACAAACAAACAAAACAAACAAACACACGTACTCTCTGAGTGAGTGAGAGAGAGAGAGAGAGAGAGAGAGAGAGAAACAATATGCGATTTGACGTTTATACGACATGCCATTCGTAATATGATTTTATGCATACTTTCGCTGCTATCTGCCAAACGATCGATCTACATAATATGAAATTGTGACGAATGCATTTGAAAAGTCCACTGACTGCCAGTCGTAAATTTACATTTGATATATTGTAGCATAACCATTTAAATGGGAATTTTGAATCACTGTGAGCATGGATTTCATTCTTTTTTGCCATCTCTCCGTTATTCCAATGGCTTCCATAGATTATTCGACAGATTTTGGACGACATCCAGCAAACTTATTGCAAAAATTCGGCATGGCAAATGGTATAGTTCGGGTTGTCACATAAGTCTTTGTTTGCTTTTTCCTCTCCGCGATTACTTAATTCTATCGCCCAGCAAAATGAAGAGAAAACGTTACAAAAAAAAAACGGATAAACGAATGAGCAAAACCATCGATATGACGTGGAATGGCTAACGAATTACGATGAATCTGCAATTTTCGCGTTCGCTCCAAAGCCACTATATCAATATCAACAAGAAAAAGAATAGCTTTGGTGATTTTACATGAAATCATGGTATTTATGGTGCATATATATGTGATGTCTGCTGGGACAAGCAACCACCCATAATATATTGCTTAGCTCGATTAGGAACTCACAGTTTCTCTATATGTTTTTCTCTATTTCGCCTGTGCGCCCACCCGATCGCTTGCTCGCTCGCAAATGTTTCTTGGGGTACTTAACATTAGTATTTTTGCTTGAACTGTGTTAAAAAATATCATGAAATCATTTTGAATATGGAATCAAGCGAGAAAAATTGTCTGTTGGGAGCTTTGGTTTAATCGTATTGGGATTTTGCATTCCGATTGTAATGAAGATAACTCTTGATTCGACGGCCTCAAGATTTTCACTTTGTTCTGATGAAATTCTCACACTTACACCGCACACAGAAGCAGAAAGAGAAAAGAAGAGAACACATATGTATGTTCAGGCGCGCGCACACACGCACACACGCGCACACATTCGCGCAAATCGAATGTCCTCAATCATTGAAATCTTTCGACCTATTACATTAATTCGGCTAAAAATAATGGGTATTATTTTTCTTTTTTCCTGCTCATCTATCTCTCCAATCTTCGTCTTTTGCCTAAGCCACTTGAATGGAAGTGTAACGGCAAATATGCACGTGAATGAACGACAGTCTTATAAAATAGAAATCGTTTGGCCACTTTTTTTCTCACTTCGCACATGATCGGTATGTTGGCAACGTTTATTTATAATATTTCATTACCATGCTTGACTAGAAAAAGAGGAGGAGGAAGAAGAAGAGAAGCATGAGCGGAAAGAGAAGCGCATGGGTGCAAATATGATGCAGCGGTGAATTTAGGCATTTGTGATGATTGAATGCGAATGATTCATTTTGATATATTCCATCGTATTTTCATTTCCAATCTCTTGCTCAAAAATATTACGTATAACTTAGATTTCTCGTGTCGTCGTTGAAGAATGAGGAGGCTGCTTCGCATGCTTGTGCTACTTGGGGTTTCCCCTTCTGCCGCATTCATTCGTTCGCATTCGTGCCCGGTTACACCAATGTATTGTATGTTATCCATGTGTTTAGATTCCACTTCCTGATATATCCCTTTCGATATTTGCACATAAACGTTACTTATGTGTGGGCGAACGAAAGCAAAAGCAAGAGACCGTGTCTTTACTCGCTTCACAATATTTAAATGATATTTCATCGCTGTCAAGAAAGTGTAATTGACATATTTTTGCTACTCGATAATAAATCACGAAATAAATAGATGTTTACGGGGATGTCTATCGTTGGCAACAGTGTGTATTTATAATAATGCTCTTTTCCAATAGATTTTTGCTTGATTCTTCTCTCTACTTTGGATGCTATTCACTTCTAGGGTCGATCATATGAGTGAACGTACATTCAACCGTAGCCGTTGCTTATTTTGATACTTGATTTTTTTTTGTTTGCATTTGTCTTCTCATCCTTCGGAATGAAATCGGAAGAGAAAAAAAGGGCAACAAACGAAAGGAGCATGAAAATGCGAGAGAACGATTGCTGGCGAATAGGTTCATGAAGATAGTATTAAGCCATTTCGACGTTTTTGATACTGACATATTTTTCACTCTCCTAATGCTCACTGCGCTTTCAGGTAACTACCCGGGTGAACGCGATATGCTTTGATGAAAGCCTACAGTCGTTCGATGAGGCTTTCATAATTTTTATATATATTTTAAATACTGAACGCCTAGGCTTTCATTGCTATTCTCACTTCTTTCGTGCATTCGTAGCATTGAAAGCCTAGCGTGAAACATACACACGTACAAGTGAACGCCTAGGCTTTCAATGCTACGAATGCACGAAAGAAGTGAGAATAGCAATGAAAGCCTAGGCGTTCAGTATTTAAAATATATATACAAATTATGAAGGCCTCATCGAACGACTGTAGGCTTTCATCAAAGCGTATCGCGTTCACCCGGGTACATAAAAAAGGCATCGACACGTTAAGCACACGAACACCTGTTCGCTTGCTGGCTTTCGCTTCAAATGTACCGTTGTGCACAATGCATGAACTCGAACTCGAACTCAAACACATCCATATAGGCAGATACGCTGCTGGCAAACTAACGTGTGTGTGTGTGACAAGTCGATTGTGAAAATGTGAAATCGATGAATGCAAACTATATCGCATGGATTGGTTTATAGTTGCTATTCGAATGTGTGTAAACATTGTATCGATGTTCAATTCATTGAATTGATCGCTAAAGAATACTGTATGCACCACCCTCGTTCTTTATGCATTTGTTTTTCACTTTCTCTCTCTCTCTCTCTCTCTCCAACTCACCCATCCTGCCCTTGGCTTTTTGTCTTTCTTCATCGGATGTTTACCGTGTTGGAAATCCCAATGAATTAATCAATGTCTCCCATATAACTTGCGACTCGTGTCATTACAATCGTATGCCAAAAGAAACACTTCTAATGATTTTATTGGCTGGCTTTGCTTCAGTGATATGTTATTCAATATTGATTATTGGTTGCTTTATTCCATCCTATTTTTCTGTCGCGTTCAATCTTGTTTCTTCATCCATACATTCTTCGGTCCCTCTTTCTCTCTTTTATATTGTTCTTCACCTAATGATTTCGTCATCAATTGACGTCGGATTTTCAACCACGTGCGGTTAATAACCATTGTAGATGACTCAGAAAAATGATTTTATCTCTATCTCTGTGTGTCTGCGTATCGGTATTATGACAAAGCACACGAGAAACGTGAATAGAATCAATTTATATAGATATCGACGTTTTTTTTTCAGAAGAGAAAAGAACGTATGAAATGGTGATGATACGAACACGCATACACATACACACAAACAGATAAAAACTCACTTCGAAAAGTAATATGAAAATCAAGACAAATCCAATCAATCTCAAAGTGGATAGATCATCATCCAGTATGTAATCTCTGTGGAATTGCTATCACTCTCAGCCATAATTCATTGATTTCGAACAGAGTTAGACTCGCACACACTCTCAGACCGATAAGAGCCGCCATACGCTAATAGCTGTCTGTATTATAGATATGCGCTTTAATATGCTCTTTGATTTCTTTTCTGCCTTCTGTTTCGCGATTTTAGCTTCATTTTGCACTGCTTATCTTCATTTTTTTTTTCTATAAAATTCTTTTCATTAAACCGCTTATTATGCTAATTATTTGACGAAAGCTTTGTAAGTATGAGTTCCATCAATACAATTAGTTTTTTTAAATCTCCAAATATAAAAACTTGCTTAGATAATAATGAACACATGAAGAAAATGCTAAAACCTCACACAAGCAATGGTTTTGAGGAAATAACACATTTTTTTTTCGAAAAAAAAATTCATCAAGATGGGTGGAAAAAGTGGGCACATAAAAAGATTCGGAAGAGTAAAAGGTCCATAGAAAAAAATTAGTTTAAAACACGCTGTTGGATCTAGTTTATTGCGATGAATAGAGGGAAAGCTCGGGCAACATTTGATTTGCGATTGAATCGCTTCGATTTGAACGATAAAATGACATTTTTCCAGCAGATTATCGCAGTAAACTAGTTGCCGACAAACCCAAATCAATTTTCAGAGATTTGTAGAACCGTTAAACCGATTTGATAGCTAATACAAACCACCCCATTTCTTTTTCTTTTTTTTTTATTTCAACAAAAACAACAGGTACGAAAGGCATTGGCAATCGTTTTGATGAGCAACGTTTAACGTTGCGAATTCACCGTGGTCGTGGTTCAAATTACCATGAATCATCGCTCAGCAATGGCAGCACGCACAGCACATCAACGAGCATTGGAAGCTCATCGCCCGAACGTCATTCCAAATTTTCGACACGCAAACATGACAAAATCAAAATCTCCGTATCTTATCCATCATCGGAAAATATAACTAGTCCCAGCGCACAAAAGTCAAACGTTTTGTATGCCGTGCATTATTCATCGAATGGAAAGGATTTAACGACGTCAAGAATTTTCCGCGGCGGCAGTGGCGGTGGCAATGACAGCTATTTACAAGTGGTAAAAAGTTTGCCAAATTTGGATAAAGGATTGTCACCGCGTACGAGCAAAAAAATGGGCAAACGAAATATCAAAGCGCAAGTAAAACGCTTTCGCATGGAAACAAAAGCGGCAAAAACGTTGGCGATAATCGTCGGTTTATTTGTGTGTTGCTGGCTGCCATTTTTCAGTATGTACTTGGTGCGTGCATTTTGTGAAAAAGAATGCATACCATCGTTGCTGTTTTCATTGTTCTTCTGGCTAGGTTACTGCAACAGTGCAATCAATCCCTTAATTTATGCCTTATTTTCGAAAGACTTTCGGTTCGCATTCAAGCGTATCATATGCAAATGTTTTTGCTCGGGCCCAGGTTTCAAGAAAATCACCAGCCGACGCGGTTCCGATATGTCAGCAATGCGCACTGGTGGCCGTACACCATCCATTTCACCGAGTGCCGCTGCAAATTCGCTGGACGATAGTGATCAGGCCAATGACCATCATTCGGAGCTGAGATGACGTTCACTTGCTCCCAGTTCATCATCTAGTCCTGGGGGTCGACAAAACACACTCAACAAACCAAACACATACGATATCTGCCATCCATTAGTCATGGAAACGTCAACATATTCATATGGCGGATGCAACCAACAGAACACATCAACATTCAGTGGCAGAAATAATGCATAAAGTATCCAACGCACACACACACACACATACGCTCTTTCTCTCTTTGATTTACATTTTAGCCAATGACACATGCCGTTGTCACATCCCTGATATTCTGTTTGTGACTCTCTTTCCAACTCTTCTCATGTATAAATTAATAGAAACGTATATGTTTAAAACGGACAGAAAAAAAAGAATGAATAATTAAAACAAACCAAGTAAGCTATATACGAAATGAACTGACTGAACGCTTTTGCCGATGCATACGCAATAACTACAACCGATCTGAATAAAATGATGAAAACAAATACACACAAGAAACTTGAGCACAACAATGAATTTCTATTTTCCACTTTTTACTTGTAATCATTTGTCTCTTGTAATCAAATGGTCAAACGGTTATTTTATGTACTAAACATTTTGGTTAGGGTTTTTCTATTCACAATGCTTGCTTTCCAACGAATGAAATTAATGAAGAAAAACACACATAAGTTGCAAATCGGCTAGATTTAAATCGGCAAAATGTGGCTAGATAACATTCGACAGCTGTGCCACCATACCACTGAAGACGATTTCCATATGGTGTTTATATTGAGGAAAAGGGAGGAGGAAGAGTAGAGTACTGATTGCATGGATGGTATGCACGTTTTGGCCATATGGTGGCGCTGCGAACTAATTGTATTGATGCCAGTCAATGTTAAAACATTGAAGAACAAGATTGTGAGCCTGCTACAGAAAAGTTTGATTCATCATATTTGTATCATGCTAAATGAGTCGCTTTGTCAGTGAAATTAAATAACATGGAATCGATGCAAATGTAGTAAACTTTTGACATTGTGTCAATTCAATTCATTCAAATTTGATAGTCAGCTTTGTGCTAAGGATTGAAATACTTTATTGATACATTTGGCTAATACATCGGAAACATCTCATTCGACACATGAAACGCTGAATCAATCCTAATTGCAATTTGAATGACGAGAGAAAGATAGCGCTGATTCACTCTCTCAAATGTGGGATTTATTCAGGAACACGCAACAAAAAATAGAAGCCAAATAGAAATAGATTATTGGAAAATTGTCACTCTCGATGTTAATGCAATCTCCCTTTCGAAACCATATGAATCGAATTCCGTGTATAAGCAATGCTGTAAATCAGCGCTTTTTCTTCCCCAGACGATATTTGCAATTTGTCTATTTGGCAGCACGTGTTCAAGTGTGCAGGAGATCAACTTCATTTAGGCACAACCAAAACTGAGAAACGTAATCATTAGCATGACTATGAACTCTAGACTTGTGAATCGATCGCGTGCTCAAATTTCAGCTTTGCATTTGTATTTTTACTGTGCAATTGTAGCGTCATAGTTTTCAGAGAATTGATACCAAATGCAAAAGCGTTTACTTTGGAAAAAGCGCCCGAATTCATGGAATACTTTGTGTGTTCCGATTTTTTGAGTTGGCGATACGCCTCGAAGCCGATGATAAAGCACCGCATATTAAATGTGAATCGTAAATTGAATTTTCAAACATTATCTATCTGTATACAGGCGTTGCTATGGTACAAAAATGTGCTGATCTTGCATCAAACAGTGAAAGAGCCTAGTCAACAGGCATTTTTCATCCATCATCATTTCTATTTCAGTTCGTAACTTACTGATTTACTACGACACTAACGTTTGAATGCAAGAGTATACAAACTCACACGAAACCACATTGAAAAGTTATTAATAACTTTTCATTCCGTTTTCTTAAAATTAATTTGAATATATCGTAATTTGAACAGAAAAAATTAGCTCAATTTGTCATTTTTATAGAATTGGTTACATCTCTGAAATGTTTCTGTTTGAATTGAGTTGAATGCCACAATTCATGCGAAGAGTTGCCGCAACAAGGGAAGCACAAGTCTAGGAATAGCATGCGAATTTGATGTATGCATCACATAATACAGTAAATAGAAAAGTTTATTAACAATGTGCAAATATCGTTTGTTTCCATTTACTCCAAATTGAAACTTTATTATCAACATTTCAAATACACACACATATACCCAAATAATTACGTCACAGAAAAATCCAATCCATAACCTAAATGTCTTTTGTATTCTGGTCATTTTGTATTCCGGTTTTATTCGACAAAAGTGAATTCTCCCAACTTTTGTCGAATAAAAAATAAATTTTACTTGAAATTGAACCTATTCGATGTCAATGCTAAAATGGATTTTTGCTTTTTTGTTGTTGATTTTCTTTGTTTTGGAGGAGAATGAAAGGCTATTTTATTTAATTGTAAGTCATATGATGGAATAAAAGTGCTATATGAGTAGGTCATTCATTGCGAAAATACATGAATGAATGTGTGTACGGAAATGAGAGTCATTTATTTGCATAAGGGATGAAATGCAAACTGAAAAATGAAACGATGGTTGACAATGCATTGATATGCTTACGAGATAACGATATGATGAATGAATATATAATTGTTAGAGCAGCACGATGTTGAAATTGATTACTCTAATTAGTTATTGTATTTTTACTATAAACAACCAAAACTAAAACAGATTTCTTCTTAATTGGAATTCCGTTTTCCAAGTGAATTGATATTGAAATTAGGGCGTTTTTAATGATTGAATAGATGGTGGTGCAGCCACATAGCCGTAATCGTCGAGTATGTTTAGTACCTGATTTTTAAATTATGATGAATATATGATAGTATATATATATATATATATAT